>NC_042615.1:209413924-209720964 GCF_901001135.1 Rhinatrema bivittatum
GAAATTCAAGTAAGGTGCAGTGCTTTGTGCACTCCAGGCAGTTTTCAAAGGGAATGTGTGCTCATGCTTTTTCTTTGAGAATTGGTGCGAAGTCCACAGGTAAATGAGGCCACAGAGGATGCACCAATGCTGGTAGTTTTAAAAATTGACCCTAAAATTTTCTGAGACAGATCAACATGAAAAGGGGCAGATTTTCAAAGGGGTACATGCTTAAGATAGGCGCATAACCCCCGAAAAGCTGCCCCTTTCACTCCCTGCGCGCGCCGAGCCTATGTTGCATAGACTCGGCGGTGTGCGTAAGCCCCGGGACGCACGTATGTCCCGGGGCTTTCCTGGGGGGGGGGGGCGTTTTGGGGGCGTGTCATGGTGGTGCATCATCGGGGGGCATTCCAGGGTGGGGCCGCAGGTGTGGTTCCGGCCCAGAGGCGTTCCGGGGTCATGGATGCGGCCTCCGGATCAGCCCCCGGACCAGAACATGGCGCGCCGGCACGCACAAGTTACGCCTGCCTTGGGCAGGCGTAACTTTTGAAATAAAGTGGGGGGGGAATTAGTTAGGGCTGGGGGCGGGTTAGTTAGGGGAAGGAAAGGGAAGGTGGGGAGCGCCGGAAAGAAAGTTCCCTCTGAGGCCGCTATGATTTCGGAGCGGCCTCAGAGGGAACGGAGGCAGGCTGCGCGGCTCAGCGCGTGCAGGCTGCCGATTTTGCGCAGCCTTGCATGCGCCGATCCTGGATTTTAAAAGATACTTGCGGCTACGCACATATCTTTTAAAATCCAGCGTACTTTTGTTTGCGCCGGTTGCGCGAACAAAAGTACGCCCGCGTGTACTTTTTAAAAATCTGCCCCAAAGTATGTTGTTTCAAATGATCTTCCGCACAGAATTCATTTGGTTGAGAATTTCCACTGAGCTGATGGCACAGATTGCACCCTTCAATGTTTTTGGTCTTGTATGTGATAACCCTGAATAGTCTAGCTGCAAAATCAATCATATAGATAAAGCAAATCGCAACTGCAACAAGTAGTGGATTTATATAAAAAATTCAGCCAGTTCATTTGTTTAAGTGGGAATGGCAGTGATCCTATGAGACAGTATTTTATTTCAACAATTTCATTACTCTAAAACAGGTGCATATTCAAATTTGATGCCTATATATTATAGCACAAAGTACTATATATAGCAGAGGTGTCAAGCTCCTTTCAATGACAGGCTAGATTTTATATTAATTCTCTTAAAGCAGGCTGAGGAAGGAGAGTCAAGGAAGAGACTTTGGGTGCCAGCCAAAATTTTTAGAAGCCAGGGAAAATACTCCAAATCAACTCCCTACTTTATCCCACCTATTATTTTTCCATTTTTTTCTAACTTTTTAAACATTTTTCTAATCTTCCTTAAAATCTCACCACTCTAACTTCCACTTCTTTTCTCTTGGACTGCTGATAGTGACAACTGTAGTGGCTTTTCTTACTGGACCCAGACCAGCGATAGCTCCTCCTGGCTCAGGGCCTACCAGAACAGAAATGGCTTTTCACCTGGCCATGCTTAGCCCAGGCATGTTCCAGGTACTGCTACCTGATGAGTGTGCAGACCAAAGAAGGCAGGCTTTGAGTGGAGGCAGCACTGAGCTGCTAAGTATAGTCCTGAGGCCGACCGAAGCTGAGCTAAGGAATGGAGATCCAGTGCAGATCACAGTCACACATTATCATAGCCCTTGTGCTTGTGTTCCAGCATGCACCCTGAGCCCCTGATAGCTGCTCAGCCTTGCTCACTGTAGACTCTTCCTTGCGGGTAGCACAATGATGATGCACCTTTGTAGGGCTGCCTGGCAAAACTTTGCACCCTTAGAGGGCTTTCACTGCTTCCCTCCTCAGAACTTCATCCCTTCAGCTAATGTCCTCCAGCCCTGATGCTGGAAAGTCCCTGGCTCAAAGTCTGCATCCATCCACAGATCAAGGACAAAGGACTATGAGTGGGAGCTGAGCAGAGGCAGCAGGGAGGTGCTGAGCCTGAGGCCAACCACAAATGGGCCTGATGAGCACAGCCTGCAGTACATATCCACCTCTTCTGTCCTTGCTCAGCTCACTTGATGCACGCAGAAGCTGCCCTGAGAGCGAGCCTGGAGAGGGAGCGGGGGTGGGGGGCTGCTCACCTTTAACAAGGCCTGCAAAATGATATCACCACCAGCTTCTGATGTGTTTGGTATTTATTTATTTATTTGTTTGTTTGTGGTTTTTTATATACCGAAGTTTGGAGAAGTCCTTCACTCCGGTTTACAGTAATAACGTAATACATAAACTATAACTGGCATATTGAACATAGGGAACAACGTAAAACAGTAACTATAACAAACAGTAATTATAATGCTCATCAAGGTTGTTGGAGACATTATTATACTTATATTATTATATATTATATTTATCTGCATTGGCAGCAAATAAACACAAGTATAATGGAGTAGGGACATTTTGTATTAAGTAACATTGATTGCATTGATGACATTGATTAAGTTGATAGAATGTTCAATTTTACATCTTGAGTGGCGGGGAGAGTGCGTAAAAGGGTGTAAGTGTAGGGTGTATTATGTCCTGATGAGTGATTTATGGTGATGGCAGCTTAACCAATGCCATCTTTGTAGGCTTGTTGAAATAGCCATGTTTTGAGTAGCTTTTTGAAGAGTTTTGTGTCATTTTGAAGCCTTAGTTTTTCTGGTAGCGAGTTCCATAGATATGGTCTGGCTATTGAGGTCGCTCTTTCTCTGACTGTTGCGAGGTTTGCATCAGAGATTGGTGGAATTGTTAGAAGGGCTTTGTTGGCTGATCTTGTGTTTCATTGAGGAAGATGCTTATGGAATAATGTCTTTAGGCAGTTGGATTGGTTGTTATGTATGGTTTTGTGAATGATGGTGAGAATATTGTATTCTATTCGTTTTTCGATGGGAAGCCAGTGCAGATCTTTTAGTACCGGGGTGATGTGTTCTTCTCTTTTGTGGCCAGTGAGAATTCTAGCTGTGGCGTTTTGTAATATTTGGAGAGGTCGTGTGGTTGTTTTGGGGAGTCCTAATAGAAGTGAGTTGCAGTAGTCAAAGCATGTGAAAATAAGGGATTGAAGTATTGTTCTGAATTCTGGTTGGTTAGCAGTGGTTTTAGACGTTTAAGTACTGCAAGTTTGTAGAAGCCCTCTGGCTTTCAAGGCTATGTGGTTTTTGAAGCTCAGTTTGGAGTCGAGCCATGTACCCAGGTCTTTCACATTTTCCCTTAGTTTGATTTTTGTGTGGTCAGTTGGACTTGTGTTATTGGGGGGAGGGGGGTTGTTGATCTTTTTCTTTCGAGTAGAATGTATTCAGTCTTGTCAATATTCAGGCATAGTTTCATTTTGTTTAGGGTATTTTTTTATGTTGCTCAGGTATGTTGCTGAGAGTTTAAGGGCATTCTCTACAGTGCTTGTTACTGGGATGAGCAGTTGGATGTCGTCAGCGTACATGTAATAGGTGATGCCGAGGTTTGATAGTAGTTGGCATAATGGTAGGATATAAATGTTGAACAGGGTAGATGGAGATAAGTCCCTTGTGAGCCAGAAATGGCTCGTGGGCCTTATATTTAATACCCCCTGGCTTTAAGTTTGATATCACTCTGGTGTATAGTTTATAAATGGCTGCTCAGCCACTATCTTATCAGACAGCTACAGTATCTTTCAGTTCATTGATTCCAACCCTGTTACAAAATTAGGAAAACCAGTATTGAAAGGCCCCATGAGTTCATGTATTGACTGCCAATAGTTGCAGACATGTACAGTTCCAGTAAGAAATATAAAAAATACCCTTTGTGCTCTCAAATAAAATCCTTTATATCTTATGAAAATGGCTTGCAGTATTAGTGTTTCAGAAAGGATCTATGAACGTGGTTGTCTTGTAGTCTTCTGTTTCCAAAATAATGAAGGAATCAGCATCTCAGCTCCTTCCTTAGTGGAGCTGGCACCAGTGCAGCATGGTGGGGCATAGTGTACCTTCCCATTCTTTTTACACTGCAGCTTCCATTTTGATCTATATTGAAAAAAAAATGAATATATATTACACTGAAAAAAGAGACAGAAAAAGACAGAAAAGAAGCTGAGAGAGAAAAGAAAGGAAGGACAAAGAAGAAGCAGGAAAGCAGAGAGAGGATATAAAGACAAATAAGAGGATGTATTAAAAGTCTCAAGGCAAGGGAGAGAATTTGAGGTACTGGTACTAAAATAATTCTGGCAAGTGCTATGTGCTGTTAAATGGAGATCCTGCGTTTGTTTCCCAAGCCAGGACTCTGGTAAATGCAGCCTCCACCACCAGAGGGTTGGAAGGTCCCAGTCATTGCTCAATAGCGACACCTAGTGTCCATTCTTGGGGATCATGTTACCACATTCTGAAAGGGAGCCATTGCCTGTGACCTCTGACCAAGGAGAATCACTGTAGTGATTAAGCTAGGTAGACGATTATAAAATAGAGAAGAAGATCCCTAGCTAGTTGTGAATGAAGGCTTATGGTGCCATATCCCATAGGTGTAGGAGGAAACTTCCAGGCAAAAAAATAAATAGTTAGATGATTTTAATAACATGAATATATTCACTTTTCAGAATGTTATCTGAATTTGTATGGCATTTTAAACTAATTTGCTTTGGAAGATTCAAAGAAGGCAGGTATGGGAAATGAGAAGTTTCCAGTAAAAATTGGGAGGCTCGTGGCGACTGACAGAGCCGCCCCCATAACGGCGTGACACCCGCGATGTGCGGCGGCCGCCGGGGGGGGGACAGGAACGCATTGGGAGGAGGGGGCGGGTCATCAGCGGCGACAGGCGCGCCGCTGGTGACGCGCCACAAACGGGGGCGCCGCGTCATCGGCAGGCGACAGAGGCGCGGGCCTATGACGCGGCGCCCCCTTTAAAGGGGCCGCGAGCGAGAGCCCCTGCCCTTTTCACCCTTGGCCGGGACCAGGAAGGCAAGCGGCAGGAAGGCGCGGTAGCGAGCGGCAGGAGGCGATTCGGCAATTCGGGCCGAGGCGATTCGGCGGCGGCGATTCGGCCGGGGAAGGCAGAAGACAGCGTTTCGGGCCGCGGCGATTCGGCGGCGACGATTTGGTCGCGGAAAGCAGGGGAGAGCGATTCGGGCCGCGGCGATTCGGAGGCAGCGATTCGGCCGGGGAGGACAGGAGGGACTCAAGCGTGCAGCGCGGCAGCCGGAGGGCCCAGCAGCGACCAGGAGGCTCGGGTGCCACGTGGAGCAGGCCGACTGATGGAGGGAGCAGGAGCGATCTGGAGAGCAGTGGGAGCCACGTGGAACAGCAAGTATTAAAAAAAAAAAAAACTGGTTATTAAACAATAGCAACCATGACTATGAGCAGGCAAGCAAGGAGGCGGCCTAGGTGGATGGGGAAGTCATGGGCTTGAATCCAATGAGTGAGGGAATTAAAAAAAAAAAAAAAGGGGGGGGGGACCTACCAATCCCCTAGGGGTAAGAGGAGCGGAAAAAGGGGCAAAGAAAATAAGCAAAAAAAAAAAAAAAAAAAAAGTATACATGTATATATGTATAATATTACAGTGCGGGCCGCCCCACGAGATACAGGGAAGTAGAGAGGCAGGAGGTTACAGAGGCTACAGGGGAATGTAGAAGCACGGCATGAGCACGGCGGCCAGAGCAGTCAGTGCCGGCGAAGGGGGGGGGTAATGAGCGGGGGCTGAACCCTGGGCACTTGAGGAAGGGCCCGCGCGCCCCGGGGGCCCGGGTTGCGAAGGCCGCAGAGGGGCGCTGGTCAGCCGTTAAGGGTGCGAGCAGCACGGTCCTCGGCAGTGGGGGCATATGCGGCATGGTATTGGAGGCCGCTATATATTAAAAAAAAAAAAAAAAATGTATGTGTATGTATAGATAAAATAAATAGACATGTAGGGGTGTGCATATATATATGTCTATAGATGAATAAATAAATGCAGAGGGAGGCAGATGTAAGATGATAGGAGGAAGGGGGGAATGCTAAAAGAAGGAGGGAGGGGGTTAATTGATGCATATGGAGGGGGGGAACTGAAATGCGGGATGAGACGCTGGGATTGTAAATGTTAGTAAATAATATGAAATGTTATGCATGGCAGCAGATTGATGGTACGGACGGCAAATGACAACCCACTGATTTTTTACGGCAGTCATAGGCAGTCATAGGCAGCATGTCCCCCCGCAGAACAGCAAGAGTTTCGCAGACGGCCAAGACAGCAGGCAGAAAACGGATGGTGACTAGATCTTCAGCACATGCGAAAGACAATGACAAGAGGGGAGCGACCCCAAAAACAGCACCAGGGAGCTCACGCGGTGCGAAGAAAACAAGAGGAGTGACCAACAAAGGAAGAAGGGGCACCGTGAGGTTAACAGACCAGAGAAGAAAGGAACAGCAAGCGACAGAAGTCGAGGAAGTAGAAGCTGTGGAGGCGGTGGAGCCAACGCGTGGGGAGACGACCGGAGATGACACTCAAAACGGAAGGAGTGCGCACGTGCCACAGGCAGAAGGACAAGGGGGCGCCCGAGGACTTTCGCCGCGCCACGCCAGCGGCTGGGAGGGAGAATGGTGCGCATACAGAAGGAGTCACCCGAACTACCAGGGCGGCGGGCCACGGCCATGGGAGCAGTGGGGATATGACGATCAAATGGATCACCGGTGGCGGAATCTGGACAGTGCAGAATGGTACGACAGCCACAGACCGGGATGGAGTGAGACAGGTCAATACCACGGATGGGGTCCGGCGAGACGACCATGGGAGTGCCCACAGGAGGAATGGTCCAGACAACAAGTCCGGTCTCCATGGGGACCCCGGCCGGGGCCACCTCTTGGGGCATCACGGTATCAAGAAGGCGAGCAGGAGACGTGGTCCGGCAGAAACACGGGTGCCGACGGAATAAGAGCGGACACGCTAATACAGACTTCGGATGCGATACGGACAGAGAGGCAGGCAGTACCGGGCGGAGCCCAAGAGCAGCGACGTGATGAGGAACAGCCATCCACTAGTCAAGCGGCACAGCAAGCACGGGCTGTACAAGGCAGTGCGGGTGAGTGCGGGCACAAAGAGGGGGACAACGGGCATAAGACGACGCCCCCAGGGTCAGGGCACATGGGGACGGAAGGTAACCAGGTCAACAAAAAAAAGCGCAAGGCGAAGCGCAGGCGTAGGGCAAGCACCAGCTCTGATAGCTCCACAGGATCATCATCGTCAGAATCGAGTTCAGATGATGAACAGCACGCAGCGATTAAAACAATAGATAAAGAGAAAAGGGGGCCACCGGCACTCACTACATTATCGGAACTCTGGGAGGAAGTGCCCAAACAACTGAGGAAGAAAATATGCAGGAGAAAGTATATTGATATATTCAGCATCCTGCAAGGGAGAAGAAAATCTGGCGAACGAAAGAAGTCGAAAGACTCAACCACAACAAAAGATAAAGAAATCAGAATACCCAAGAACATAATCAACTGGACGAAGGCATTCTTATATATGACTAGCGTCGTAGGGCGGAAGGACCCGTCGCAATACGGACCCATGCTGACATATGCGGTCCACATCATGAGAACATACCAACAACACGAAGGCTGGTCATGGTTGAACTATGACGAGAAGTTCCGCGACAAGATGGAGGAGAACCAGCACATGACTTGGGGAACGCAGGATGTCAGCCTCTGGATCGAGCACATGACGCGCAAGTCATCCGACCAAGGAATGAGAGCAAGGAGCGCAAGAAGGACATCTCCGTATAGGCAGACCACTAGACAGGCAACGACGCACGATAACACTTGTTGGCGGTTCAACAAGGCCGTATGCTCATTCCAAGATTGCAAATTCAAACACGTTTGCACTAATTGCGCAGCCCCACACCCAATGATAAAATCCCCAAGAAGGGCAACGGAAGGGAGTAAGGCTAAAGCAAACTGAGAATCGGCGGTTCGGAAAAGCTCCATCACCAGTTAATCTGGAGGCTATGGAGCCATGGCTGGACTTGTACCCGGATAAACAAAAAGCAGACAAAATTAGACAAGGATTCAAGGAAGGCTTCATCATCCCTTTTCAAGGACGCCTGATAACAAAAAGCGCAGGCAATGCCCCCTCAACAACAAGATACGAGGACATAGTCCACGAAAAGTTGGAGACGGAACTATCACTCGGCAGGATGGCAGGACCGTTCACGCAGCAACCTTACCAGCACATGTTCATATCACCATTAGCAGTAATCCCCAAGAAAGAAAAAGGAAAGTTCCGACTTATACAGAATTTGTCATTCCCACCGGGCCAGTCAGTAAACGATCACCTCCCCCCGGAGGAGTGTTCCGTGCAGTACGCGTCATTTGATACGGCAGTGACGATGTTACGGACATGCGGAAGGGGGGCCATGCTGGCAAAAACTGACATAGAGTCTGCATTCAGGTTACTTCCAGTGCACCCGGATAGCTTCCCGTTGTTGGGATTTACGTTCCGTAATCAGTACTACTTCGATAAATGCATGCCCATGGGGTGTTCAGTATCATGCGCATACTTCGAGCTATTCAGCTCATTCCTGCACTGGGTGGTAGCGACAAGGACGGAATCCAAAAACATCATCCATTACTTGGACGATTTTCTATTCATTGGTCCACGAAATTCTTGCGCATGCGGCGACATGCTGGCCGACTTCCAGAGGGTGGCAGAGGAATTCGGAGTGCCCTTGGCAAGCAACAAAACTGAAGGTCCAACAACGATCTTATCATTTTTGGGAATAGAGTTGGATTCCAAAAAGATGATAGCCAGACTACCCGAAGACAAACTAGGCAAGCTGCGTGACATTTTACAGCAAACGCTTGCAGCAAAGAAAATAACACTACAGGTCGCGCAAGCAATCTTGGGAACTCTGAACTTCGCTTGTAGGGTGATACCCATGGGCAGAGCCTTCATGCGAAGGTTAGCTACAGCGACAGTAGGGATAAAGAGACCACATCATTATCTTCGAATATCGAAAGAAATAAGAGCAGACTTCGAGATATGGAATTCCTTCCTAAAGAATTTCAATGGCGTGGCAGTCATACAGGACCCACCAATGTCAAGCACAGAATTGAACATACAAACGGATGCGTCAGGCGGTTGGGGGATTGGAGCACTATGCCAAGGAGCGTGGTGTGCGGAGCAGTGGCCAGAGGACTGGAGAGAGAAGGGTATAACAAAGAACATAACCTTCCTAGAGCTGTTCCCCATCTGGGTGACGCTAGTATTGTGGAGCAAGAAACTTCAAAATAGACACATTATTTTCTGGTGCGACAACCAAGCGGTTGTTCATGTTCTGAACGCGCAGTCGGCAAAATGCCCAATGGTAGTCAACTTGCTGAGGGAGATAGTGCTAGAGGCTTTGCGCCACAATATAACACTGAGAGCTAGGCACGTCCCAGGGGTTCTGAATGGCGCGGCGGACGCGTTGTCTCGTGCTAAATGGCATCTATTTCATAAGCAGGTACCCACGGCGGATACAACAGCAACTGCAATGCCGGCACAACTATGGGAAATTGGTCGACAACAACGAGGGAACTACTCAGCAGATCGGTAGCACCGTCAACCTGGGCGTCGTATTGTAAAGGATTCGAGGAGGTAACCAACTTTCTACAGAAGAACGGATGGAAACAAGGTCCAGCCGCAGAGGAGCTGATGATCAAATTCATAGACACGGCTATAGAGAACGGAGTTTCCAGAAAGGCTGTTATCAAGCGGCTAGCAGGAGCAGCTTTTTTATTTAAGGCACGCGGGTGGGGAGACCCCACAAAATACTTCATTATAAAAAAGATGCTGGCAGGATGGGCAAGGAAGACCAGCGCGACCAGAGACGAAAGACACCCGATTACACACCTCAAGCTGAAAATGTTATGGGGTACCTTGGCAGAGGTTTGCACATCCGCATACGAGACCAAGCTATTCAGAGTCGCATTCACGTTGGCTTTCTTCGGAGCCCTACGAGTCAGCGAACTGGTGGCCCCCAACAAGAAGGATGACGGGCAGGGCGGATTGCTGCGCAAGAACGTCGAGTGCACAGAGATGGCCTTAAGCATAAAAATACATAGGTCTAAGACGGATCAGCAGGCAAGGGGCACCACGGTGTGGCTAAAACAGGTGGTGGGTTGTAGTACATGCCCCATTTTAAATGCGAGAGAATACTTAACAGTACGACCAGAGGGTGGGAAACACTTCCTGATTCATAGCGACGGTTCTCCCTTGACAAGATTTCAATTCACAGCAGTATTGAGAGCGGCAGTAAACAGGTTAAAGTGGGACGCGACGAAATTCAGCTCACATTCCTTCAGAATCGGAGCGGCAACAAGCGCAGCACAGGCTGGCTTAGGAAAAGACACAATAAAGAAAATAGGAAGATGGAGGTCCAATGCAGTCAATGCATATGTGAGGCTGGACAGAGTGTCTACTGTAAATGATAACTAATCTCCCGATTATATTTTACAGAGCAGCAACGAGTGCACCGAATAGCATGGATTGTGGGTCACTCGTACATTCGTTGGGCGGCGAAGCGAGCGATGGGGTGACCTTACGGACAACATCTGGGACTGGCAACGCAAGGGTGGGGTGTTGTATGGACAGGAAAGCCCGGCATGCGATGGGGTCAGTTATTGCATTTACTACAGCGCCTGAAAGATTATAGGGCGGCTCCAGATGTAATGATCATACACCTGGGGGGCAATGACTTGAGTGCGATAACATGCAAGGGATTGATCAACAAGATAAAAGACGATCTAAGTATCATAGCAAATCTGTACCCAGAGACAACAGTGGTATGGTCGGAAATAATACCAAGGCCCAAGTGGCAAGACTCCAAATTATGGAGCAGGGGCAGAAAGAAAATTAACAGACAAATGGAGCTGTGGACAGAAAAACGAGGAATACAACAGATTAGACACAAATGGGCGGAGGACAGGTGCCCTGGACTTTTCAGGGAGGATGGGGTGCATTTGTCGGATATTGGATACGATATATTTAATAATGCATTGCAGGATGCCATAGAAGCAGGATACGCAAGCAGGGTACAGGCCGCAGCTAATTAGTTGAGTGGGGGGACACGAGGCAAGGGTACCCCTACCTCGTGTTATGGCGGTTACCCGGGCCGGAGGATATATTGGAAGTGGTGCCGGCGGCATCACCGGACGGCGTGGGAGCCGGTCCGCGCAGTGGGGGGCGCAAAGGCGGGGCGCCGAATGTGCCAAATAGTGGGACCCCCGCCTGGGAGCGGGGACTCGGCGGGGGCCCAGGGTTAAAGGACGCCTGGCTTGGTTACGGCGGGCAGTCACGGACAGCATACCGGCTCGGGTGGCCCCAAGGAAGTTAATTGATATGTTAATGGAAATAAAGCTGCGGCCTGTTGACACCAATAACTGTGTCAGTGTGATCACTTGATAAACGACAAAGGGAAAAGGGGATGGGGGGCGAGGAACAAGGAAAAGGACGCCAGCACAAGGAGTAAGTGGTGGATGCCAGCGTTAATAAAACATTCTGTACTGTCTAAAACACAACTTAACCATACTAAGTATTTTTGCAAAATAATGTCTATAACATTAGCACCTAATGCAACTGCTTTTGCATTCAGTAAAGCGTGGACATACATACAGATATATATACAGGGAGAGCAAGAGAGGAAAAAAAAAGAAAAAAAACTCAATGAAAATGACAGATCACTTATGAGTTAGGGCTGAAAAGAAAAATAATCCAGACTTAGGTAAAGTAGCATTCTATTCCAGGGGCTTCCATCTCCTCATTTAATCAAAACTTTTCACAATTTTTCCCTCATCCTTTTTTCCTGCCCCAGAATTAATTAAAATCAAACCATCAACATCCTCCCTGCTTGCTCTAAACTCACCCCACTTTAACTCGGTCTCATAGCTCACAGATTACACTATGCCGGATCATACAGCTGGCCGTCAGATGTCTGATTGAGACCAATGGTTGTCTTAGGTCAGTCTTAGGTCATGTACTAAACTGAAAAGACATGGCCATTTCATCCTTACACATTCTATCAAATGATTTGTGTTTGCAAATACTAGGGGGTAGTTATTTTAAGTAAACAATTATTTCATGTAATCTAAATTCTTTTAGATAAATTTCAAGGAAGCTTGCTGTTTCAGTGCAACATATTACAATGTCCAAAGTATTCAGTCTTTACTCCTATAAGTATCAGTGTTATCCTGGCACTAAGTAATCCATAACAGCAAAGAGGAACCTCTGATACTTCCATTGTACAGAATGGCACAATCATTAAACAAACCATAACAATAAAGGAAATAATAAAATGGTCCTGTTCAAAAGTTTATATACCCTTGAATGTTTAGGCTGATAATATGCTCTCAAGTTGACATTTATAGGTTGAGATGGCAATGAAGCATACATAGTCACACCTGTGTCTTGTTTGATTGTAATTAGTGTATGTGCATAAAGAGTCAATGAGTTTCTTGGCTCTTGAAAAACTTTTGTGCATTTCATCCAGGACTGCACTGACTTTGGTGATTACTGGGGAAAGCAAAAGAACTGTCAAAGGATCCGTGAGCAAAAGCAGTTCAACTTTATAAATCAGGAAAAGGATATACAAAAATATCCAAATATTTGAAAATGCCAATCAGTACTACTCAAACTCTGATTAAGAAGTGGAAAATTATGGATTCAGTTAATACCAAGCCAGACCAAGAAAGATTTCAGACACAACTGCCTGGAAAATGGTTAAGATGCAAAAAAAATCCCACAAGCTACTTCCACTGAAATACAGGCTTCTTCAAAACAAAGTGGTGTGGATGTTTCAACATGAACAATAATGAGATACTTGAACAAAAATGGCCTTCATTGTAGTTGCCAGAAAAAAGCAATTGCTGCACCAATGCCACAAAACAGGCTGTTTACAATACGCCAAATGGCACCTAGAAATGCCTCAAAAGTTATGTAACAAAATAATTTGGAGTGATGATACCAAAATTGAACTTTATGGTCACAACCATAAACACTGTGGGCCGGACTATAAGATTTAGGCGCGGGAGTAGATTTGTGCGCGCCGTAGATTTGTGCTCGCAACCCAGCGCGCACAAATCTACTCCTGATTTTATAAAATGCGCGCGCAGGTTATAAAATCCAGGGTCAGCACGCAGCCTTCCTCCATTCCCTCCAAGGCCGCTCTGAAATCGGAGCAGCCTCGGAGGGAACTTTCCTTCCACCCCACCCCCCCACCCCCCCACCTTCCCCTATCTAACCCGCCCCCCAGCCCTACCTAAACCCCCCCTACTTTTAACTGTTGCATCCGTCGGTCTCAAACGGCTTCGACCTCTGTGCCTCACCTTTCTTCCTTCTCTCTCCTCATGCCTTGGGAAGATGGCTGCTGCCGCGTCTTCATGCCGCTCTCCCCACATCCCCGGAACGGCAATGGCGATAGTATTCGCCATGTTTCTCCTGAGGGCCTCCTAGGGTGCATGTCATGGTGGGAACCTCGGGGGCGTCCCCTCCGAGTGACGTCATGCCATCCGGGTATTTAGCCTTCCCTTTGTTTGCTAACAAACTGAAGGCCTTATTTTCTAAGGCTATCGCAGGCTTGTGCTAACAGCGCAAGCCTGCGATAGCTAGAGAAGGTAGCGCACGCCTGCGCTACCTAAATCGGGGCGGAGTCATCCCCAGAAAAGGAGGAGTCGGGGCATCACCGGGGTCGACTCCGCGAAGACGGCGCCGACAGCGAAAGGTTAAGGGCCTTTTTGCTGCCTATTTCGCGCCCAATAACTACACCTTCTATGGTGGCGCTATTGGGTGCAAAACTGGCAGCGATCGCACCGCGGTAGTGCAATCGCTGCCGGCTAGCGCAGGACTGCCCCCCGTTTTGACCCCCGCTTCCTATTAGCGCAATTTTCTAAAGTATCGCAGGCCTGCGATACTTTAGAAAATGAGGCCCTGAGTCAGCAAGGATCGTGAATGGATTGGAAGCACTGAATGGCAGGAGCACTGGATGGCCGGCGCCATCTTAGAGGCGCTGGCCATCCAGTGCTCCTACCATGTGACAGGGACCGGCCAATGGCACGGATACCCTGTCACATGGTAAGGGCAAAGTGCCATCGGCGCCATCTTTATGAGTGGCAGCCGATGGCCTGAGAGCGGGAGATCGCTCCCTGTGCCCCCCCCCCCGGACCACCAGGTAATTTTAAAAGGTTTTTGGGGGGGGGGTCGGGAGGGTGGGGGAGGCTAAGGGGGCCGGTTTAAAGGGTCAGGTGAGTTCTTTTTTTTATCAGGCCATCGGCGCCATTTATATTAGTGGCAGCCAAAATGGCGCCGATGGCCCGAGAGCGGGAGATCGCGCCGGGACCCACCCCCACTGGACCACCAGGTAATTTAACATTTTGGGGGGGTTCGGGAGGGTGGGGGAGGGAAAGGGATTGGTTTTAAAGGGTCGAGGTGGGTTTAGGTGTTGTTTTGGTGTGCCGGTTTTCCCGCCCTCCCCCCAAATAATTCCCATGCCCGATTTAACGATTTTTGACGATAAATCGGGGGAATTTGTATTGTATCGCGCACTCTAACGATTTTTGACGATTTAAAAAATATCGACGATTTTTTTAAATCATCAAAAAACGATTCACATCCCTAATACATGATATTAAGAAATAAGGGTATGCAAACTTTTGAACAGGACCATTTTATTATTTCCTTTATTGTTATGGTTTATTTAATGATTGTGCTATTCTGTGATGCATAAAATAGTTTAATTTGAAACACATTATAAATAACAGACGTGTTTTGTCTGATCGCTCATGTTTTCTTAAAATTCTACACATCATACAAATTCTGACAGGGGAATGTAAATTTATGAGCACAACTTGTACATGTAAACTTATATTCATGTATCCTGTATGTACCTAAGTTTACCTGCAGTGAGCAGGAGGCATTCTCATGGGCAGGTTTGGGGAGGGATTTGTTCTTGCATATTTTTGCATTTTCAAAAGCATGTAAACAAATATTCCTGTAAACAATCTTCACTCAGATTTGCAGGGGTAATTTTGTGTGGGTAGTTTTGGTGGGATTTCAGTACTGTCCCTTTAAAAACTGGTGAAAAGCATATAATATAATTGATTTAAATTGTATGTGGGATTTTTTAAAAAATGGCATTCGTTAACCTAATCAGATGTTTTTATTTAACTGGAGATATAAATTCAAACACAACTTTTTCTGTAACAGAGGTATATTTTTTGGACCCTTTGGGGAAAACTATAAGATTAATGCAGGCAAATAATTAGCAAAAAAAAGTCTACAGAGGCATACTATTGCTTCTACTGTAACTGTTACTGTAATACATAGTGTTATTAGCAGAAAACAAGCAATTTCTTAGCATCATTTGTAATCTACCTACTTTCTGAGTTTTTTGTTTTTTTTAAATCTGACACTTATTCACCATTACACTTTCTCATTCATTGTCAGATATGTAGAAATGTAACATGCTTTATATTGTATAGAAGAGGAACACAAATACTGAGGCACAGCCGAGAATACAATAGCCCCTTTAGCTACCAAATACTAATGTCTGTATTTACTAGTGGTAAGTTGTTGTGACATGTATGCTTTAAGAGACCACCTGCAACTATGAGATATGTGCAGGTTTATTATCTTCTGTTTGCAGACAGAAACAAGAATGTAATGAGATTCAGCCAGTCCTGAACTCCCAAGAGAAGTCTTCAATTATAGCCCTAGAGCCAAGGTTAAGCCACAAATGTTTATTAATAAAAAGAGCACATGCAATAACTACTTTTAGAAATCTAGATAGCGCTAAAAAAATCGATGACTAGTCATTGCATTTTGTTTTTCCTTCTTACTGATTGCTCTCAAAGCATCATTTGGGGAGGGGGGGCGGGTGTCATATACAGTAGGCTGGTTAGCCAGATAACTTGTCCCGCTGAATATACTTGCTTTAGTCATCTGGCTACATTGAGCTGGGTAACTTAAAAACCTAACAGGCTATGTTTGAATATAGTATTTAGGTTTTTAAGTTATCCGGCCTTATGTGGCCAGACAACTAGTTATTTACGCAGATGTCTTCAAAAGATATCCTACTAACTAGCACTGGCTAAAAAACCCCAAAAATATGTAAAAGGGCCTGTGGCCTGATCCCCTCCTTCTCTGACAAATGACACATAAAGCCCCTTCAGCTATGTACCCCCAACTCCCCTCAGGATCCAATAGAGTCCGGGGGCTCGCAATTCAGTCCCCCTTCCCATGTTCTTGTTTGACCTTGTCTATCTCAAATACCCCCACTCCCACCGCCTCCCCTGTATGACACTGGTGTGTCCCAGCTTGGCCCCAATAGGTTACAGACTGTCCCTGTGCACTCCCTCCCACCTCCAGCCTACTCCTGTGCCCACTCACCTGGAGAAACAAACCCACCAAATGCCAAGCCCAAAATTAAAATGAGAATGAAAGTTTGTCCTTGTGTGTGTGAATGAGAAGCAGTAAATGAACATGTGTACATTGGATGACATTTGTGCATAACTGCCTATGTCACTTTTAAAATAATAGAGATGTGAATCGTGTCCTCGATCGTCTTAACGATCGATTTCGGCTGGAGGGGGAGGGAATCGTATTGTTGCCGTTTGGGTTTTAAAAATATCATGAAAAATCGTTAAAATCGTGAGCCAACCCCCTAAAACCCACCCCGACCCTTTAAATTAAATCCCCCACCCTCCCGAACCCCCCCAAATGCTTTAAATTACCTGGGGATCCAGCGGTGGTCCAGAACGGCGGCGGTCCGGAACGGCCCCCTCAATTGAATCCTTTTGTCTTCAGCCGGCGCCATTTTGCAAAATGGCCGCCGCAAAATGGCGGCGGCCATAGACAAAAACGATTCGACGCAGGAGGTCGTTCCGGACCCCCACTGGACTTTTGGCAAGTCTTGTGGGGGTCAGGAGGCCCCCCCAAGCTGGCCAAAAGTTTCTGGGAGTCCAGCGGGGTTCAGGAAGCGATTTCTTGCCGCGAATCGTTTTCCGTACGGAAAATGGCGCCGGCAGGAGATCGACTGCAGGAGGTCGTTCAGCGGCAGGCCGGAACCCCCGCTGAACGACCTCCTACAGTCGATCTCCTGCCGGCGCCATTTTCCGTACGGAAAACGATTCGCGGCAAGAAATCGCTTCCTGAACCCCGCTGGACTCCCAGAAACTTTTGGCCAGCTTGGGGGGGCCTCCTGACCCCCACAAGACTTGCCAAAAGTCCAGCGGGGGTCCGGAACGACCTCCTGCGTCGAATCGTTTTTGTCTATGGCCGCCGCCATTTTGCGGCGGCCATTTTGCAAAATGGCGCCGGCTGAAGACAAAAGGATTCAATTGAGGGGGCCGTTCCGGACCGCCGCCGTTCTGGACCACCGCTGGATCCCCAGGTAATTTAAAGCATTTGGGGGGGGTTCGGGAGGGTGGGGGATTTAATTTAAAGGGTCGGGGGTGGGTTTTAGGGGGTTTAGTGTGCCAGTTTTCCTGCCCTCCCCCTTCCCCCGATTTACGATTTTTTAACGATAAATCGGGGGAATTGGTATTGTATCTTGGCCCTAACGATTTTTGACGATTTAAAATATATCGGACGATATTTTAAATCGTCAAAAAACGATTCACATCCCTATAAAATAATTCATTCTGGGGTAGATTTTTAAAGTTATGCGCGGGCATAGATTTGTTCGCGCAACCCGGCACGAATAAATCTACGCCCGATTTTATAACATGCGCGTGCTGCCATGCGCATGTTATAAAATCCAGGGTCGGCGCACACAGGGGGTGCACAATTGTGCAACCTGCGCGCGCCAAGCCATGCAGCCTGCCTCCGTTGCCTGAGGCAGGCGTAACTTTCACGTGCCAGCCAGCTGCCGGAGTGCCATTCCCCCACCCCGTGGGCTGGTTCGGAGGCCTCGGCCACGCCCCCGGAACGCCCCCGGGCCGACACCACGCATACGGCCCCGCCGCCGGAATGCCCACGAATGCCGCGCCGCCCCTGACACGCCCCCCAAGCAAAGCCCGGGACTTACGCGTGTCCTGGGGCTTTGCGTGTGCCGGCGGCCTATGCGCTGGCGCGCAAGTCCCCTGCACGCGTAAATCCAGCTGGATTTACACGTGCAGGGCTTTTAAAATCTGCCCCATAAGCCTTTGAAAATTTACCTTTTGACTTTTAGGTCAACAGGGCGTGAGTTCCAGAGTATTGGTCCATCAACACAACACAAAAAAAGAGATATTCAGCCAGTTTAGTTTGCTTAGGGGAGGGAACATCTAGCAATTCTGAGATGAAGACTTCAGGTAGGCTGTTCAGTACTTTATACATTACAATTTTAAAATTGACTCTCCATTTAAGAGGAATACCATGTAGAGAGAGCAAAACATAATCCTAGCAGCAGAATTTTGTATAGATTGTGAAGCTGGTAGGCCCAGGTAAAGGGTATTAAAATAATCCAGTATTGACATGGCAAGGGTTTGGATCACCAGTCTAAGGTCAGACATTGATTAAAAAAAGGTTTCAGCTGATGAATCATGTGCAGTTTGAAAAACAAACTTTTAACGACAATCTTCTTATGAGGCAGCACTGAAAGAGGAGAGTCAATCAAAATGCCCAGATTACAAATTTGCTGCCTGATGCACTAAGACCTTTCTCCCAGTCAGTGTTAATGGGAAAATACCTTGATGAATCAGGCCCTTGGGAACAAATGGCTATTTTCACCCGTTAAAACTTTAAGAAGATGGTACATTAGATAGAGGAAAGCAGGAAAGTAGCAATATCTCAGTATATATGTCATATTCCTGTGCTTAGGCATTTCTTCATAGCTGATACTTGATTGTTTAAGTTATACCCATAATTGAGATTCAGCAATGCAAAACTCTGCTACCAAATTTGGGGAAAATAATACAATTTTAGAAGTTAAAAATGTTGCTGGTGGACTGGCCCAGTAGCTCAGAAGTGCTGCACACTGTCAGACTTGGGTTGATTCCGAAGCCAGGATGATGCTACTGTTTGTGTGCTGGGAGAGAGTGCTCTTTATGTGGCTGCCATCTGTTCCATCTTTTGTTACCCTGTCTTTCAGTTCTCTACTGTGGAAACTAGCTTTCCTGTTTCAGTATATGGTCATATATGTGTGACCGGGCTACGTCATTCAATATCATTTATCCCTATGTGATTTTTCTATCAGGAGGGGTTTTTGCATTTCAGAATTCCTCCCACCTTTTTGGGAGTATGGCATCTAGGGTATATAATCCCCTGGAGCATGCTTGGTGCTTTAGTGGAAGGAGAAGCTGAAGAGTTGGTGAGGAGAGCAGTTGCAGGCTCCAAAGGTTATCAAGCACATTGTTGGAGGAGTAGGAGATTCCCCCAGGATTTCAGCTTAGGAGAAGGAAATCCCTTCAGGATTTCAGTCACTGTTGAGCAATTTGGATCTCCCCAGGATCTTGAGGAAGAATAGTGGAGTTGAAATTCTACATGGGCTCTCAAAAGGAGATTGCCTGATACATGTAGGGTGGGCTTCTGAGCATCACTTTTCATATCTGGATATTGATGGACTTCTGAGTAAGTTATTTTGGACTTTGACCTTCACCAGTCTGAAGGGAAGGGCATACCCTTGGTATCCCAAATAATTGGGGGGCAGATCTTGTTTTCATGAGCAACCTGAAGACACAAGGGTAAGAAGAAATTAAGATATTTGTGAAATAATGACTCAGTGGGTTAGCCTCTATTGAGAATTTTCCCAGTTGAGAAGTTTAAGAGTTTGACCAAAGCAGAGTTTTGGATGTTTTTGTATTTGGGGACTGTTACCTGCAGTTTTTGTGTCTGGGGACATTTTTCTACCATTTGATTGCTTTTATGCTGGAAACCCATTCCAGTTACTCACCATTACAGGATGAGAACTTTTTCTCCATGGATAATGGTGCAAGGGAAGCGAGAAGAGAAGAGATTTTTGGTATTGTAGCCTGGATCATCTTTTTTAAGTTACAGTAAAGACTGTTTCATTTGAACACCTATTACCAACTTCACCATGTTTGTATTCCACCAGTTTACCCCCTTTTTACTCACTAGGGCATGGAGGGACCCCCCTTGTTCCTCCAGGTTTCTTCCTATTGTTCTGATGTTTGCTTCCCTGCTGTTGTTCCTCCCTGGGCACCTCCTGGAGAGTTCTGAATTTAATTGAGAAGTTGTCACAGAAGTGGTGATAGACAACGCCAGGGGGCCTGGAAGAGAAATATTCCTCCCCATCAGGACCGGAACTAGGACTCATAGCACCCCAAGTCTAGGACAATGCACCAAAATGGGGGAAATGCTACATATATAACCGTTTCTGCCGTGTATTATCCTTTCTTTGCTCTTGCTCTATAATGCCTTTTGTGTGAGTATAGTCAGGTCATGTGATACCCTCTCTAATGAACCGACTCCTCCAATACAGGTTCTCCACTAAAGGATGCATGCATATATAGGAATATACCCTCAAATGCAAGAAATGGCCCTTTTGGAGGTGGAGCTGTATATTTTGCCTCACTCTTGTTTCCCAATATTAGTGCAATGCCTTGTTTTGTTCTAGATATTTCTTGAGGATGCTTGCTTAATTGCCTTTATTTCTCTTTCAACCACACAATGACATGCTGATCCTAGGGTGCCAGAACCAACCAGAGAAGATACCAACACCAAGGGGAGTTATCGAAGCTCCTGCCCCATAAAAGGTACCTTGTGGGACCTCCTAGCACCCTCGGAATGGCTACACCCTTCAAATGGGTATGGGATGGAAGCAAAACATATTTATATCTTACATTGTGGGTTTTTAAATAGTTATTTATTCATTTGATTATATTTATTTCTTTATTTGATTTATATTTTCAGTAAAACCGTAATTGTTTTCTATAAATATACCATATGGTGGCATTTCTTATAATCTGAATTGTATGTCAGCATGAATGATGGATATAGATGCCTGTGCACACAGAAGAGTGAATTTTTAAAGGGCTTACATGTATAAAAAGGGCATGTATCATAATAATTTTTCAAAAGAGTTGAGCATGTAAAAGTGGCAATTGTCAAAGCCCATTTACACGCATAAAATCTTTTTGAAAATTATTTTATGTATGTAGTGTTAAAGTATTCTTGGGGACTGAAAATGCCAATATTAAAAGGGAGTGGTATATGTCATAAATAAAAGTTTTAAGCTGATTATGCAGGTTGCAGGATCTATACATTGAGATCTCCATGATCTGCTGAGGTAAAAGCAAAACCGTCTCTTAAAAAGTCGTAAGAAAGTATGGCTACTGAGCTCTTCAGAGCAGGTGGTTTTGTCACCTTTCCTTCTCATGGAATGTGATTGAGTACTGTATAATATTAGCATGGCTTGTTTCAGACTGCTGATTTTTCTATCCATAAGAGGAAAATAAAATAAGTGACAAAATTATAATGGGAGCTGTGCAGCTGTGGAAATGGACCTTCCAGAGATACTCCTGCCCAAATATATTTGGAGTTGAGGACTCCATGAGGTGAATAAAATGGCATGTGTGTGGTGAATAACCTCTTGTTGGCCTCTCTATGGGTAGAGTGGAAGGCAAGAATGGAATATCTATGGCTCCTGAATCATTTTTTTTTTTATGCATGTCAAAATGTCAGGTTATTGGGTCTTCCTGCAAGTATGCCACACCGATCCAGAATTCCACAACCAGTTTATTTTAGTGTTAACTTTAACAGAAAGCAAGTACTGTATATGCTGGCTTTCACTTGAAGGACTATGTATGCAATTATTGAGGGGTTTGCAGCCCAAAATAATTTTCGTGTCGTTTTTTTCATTTGATTTGTTCTTTTTTCCCAGTTTTGTTTTATGTTTTGAGCGCAGTAACTTGTATTAGTGTGCACTTACTCAAAATTAGCATGCATTAAAAATGAAATGAAGAAGAAACGCTGCACATCTCCAACAGTTACAGGTCCCTACTCTTCAGGAACAGCAACAGCAGCTTAAGCTGATTCAAAAGGCAAACTCATAGTTCAGTCTGTTCCAGGTCAGGTTTCACAGTTATTCATTATTACACCATACAGATACAAATAGCCTCACAGTTCTCCTCTTTGTCTTCACAGCTTTGACCTCAGCTCTGGAAATGCCAGTGTCCTGGATATCTCCCTTGAACAACAGTTGCTATTCAGTAAAACCTGAATATCTAGAGATGTTTGCTCTTCAGAATCCAAAGAGATCCACCATAATGAACTTGGTGCTGCTATGAAACTTGTGACTACAGATTAGGGGGGTTGTCTCAGGTTGGAGCATCTCCGTCTCATTACTTTTTAGTAAGTTGAGAGATGTCAATGATGGTACTCCATTAGCCGGCCCTAGGGCAAACAGACACTATTTTAACAAGGGAATTGCGTGGGAACTGGTGTCCTGCCCCAAACATATAATATTATTGAATAGGTTTTAGGGAGTAATTTTATAACAGTCCATATATATTTGTGCGCTGTTATATGCCCAATTTACATCAATTTTCAAAGTGAACCTATTTGCATAAGTTCACTTTGAAAATTATCCTGGCACAACGAAGTACACACAATTACTAGCTGCTATTTGATGTGCATTGTTTTGCTGAGAGAATTTACGCCCTTATTTTTAAAAGAAAAAGTATATGCATTTTGCTAGCCCATCCAGAATTCAGCCCCAGGAACTTCTCTCCCTGTGCACATTAAAGTGTGTAAGTGTGTGTGTGTGTGTGTGTGTGTATGTATGTGTGCGTGTGTGCACACGCACGTGTGTGAGTGCGCGTGTGCATGTAAGCGAGTGATTTTATGTGCATATCGGCTGCAATATTTTCTAAAGAGCCATTTCTGTAAGTGAAGCCCTATTTTACCCACAGAAGTCTCTTGAGAAGTTACCCTTTTGAGGTGAATTCTCAAAGCAGTTCATACACATAAAACACAGTTCTGTGTGTGTGTAGGTGGCTGTTATAAAAATAGCCCAGGGCTCAGTGTACCTAGAAATGCACAGACACTTTTATGCGCAGCGTGGAACGGCATTGCAGAGGGTGGAGTTGGGGCAGAGTTCGGGGACACACACACTCATACTTTTTTATTTTAAAAACCACACAAAGTTCTGCTTTTGATAGAGCAGGCCTAACAGTGCAGGCAAGTTTGTGTTCGAAGCAGGGCACTTTCCAAGCGGGAATTCTTAAAGTGAACCTAAGCACAAAAGTTCACTTTGACAAGGTGAAATAAAGTCTACACGTAAAAGTGACATTCTGATTTTACCCCCTACACACACAGAGTTATAAAATTACCCCATTAAAGGACAGCTACTATATTCCACAGACATAGTGGGCTAGCATCCAGTCAGATGTGAGGGACTTGCTGACTGAATATCGGTTTGTGGATAGCTGGCATGAAAATTACACTCCTCTGCCACTAGGGCACATCCATGTTGTTGATGATTTATTGGCAAACTCTTTCTTTTTTGTACCACGTTGCAGCCATGAATCTACGTACAATCAGTCTGAATGCTAGGGTTGCCCTTTGTGGGGCACGAAGGTTGTCCTCTGATTCAGAGGTTTCTGTCTGACAGGCTTAAAGCCAGGGCCCTGTTGCCCATGATTCTGTGGCTGCTGAATTTGCAGGTTCCTGTGAAATCAAGAGAAAGCAACAACAACAGCCCTGTCAAACCCTCTTACCGTTGCTGATGGTGCTGGTGTTGCTCAGCAGCCTCTGATAACCCCCTCCAACTCAGTACCAGTGACTTCTTTCACTACTTCCCCCCGCCCCCAGCCAACAATCTTCAGTCAGCAAGGGCGAGGATGGAAAATAGGTGAATAAGAAGAGAAGCAGGAACAGAGGGTAAATCTAATGTTAGAATCTGAAAACGCATGTGAAAGGTAAATGTTTCAAATTCGGGCCTCCCAAGCCTATCCTGGTGACCTCACTTCCATCGGAGAAACAATTTATGCACATTTCTCTCATGCAGCATCAGGGTGGAAACCAGACAGGCTGCAGAACCACCAGGGCAGGTCTGAGAAGCCCTGTATTCAATCACTGGTATTGTAATAAATCAATGTAATAAATCAATCCAGACACTACACGCCAAGGGGCATGAGATTCCTATGGATTTTCTTATGTTACACATGAGCACCAGAAATTAATCACTAGAGATCAAGGGTCAAGTATTGAAAAGGGAGAATTAAGGAGATGATAAGCACAGGAATACAAACAAGATCACTGAAAGAAGTACACAGGATTCTGCAGAAGAAACGGTTAAGGTATGAAACGAGGGAGCAGAGCAGAGTCAGATCATCTGCATTCTTGGTGCTTCTGGTAAATCTATGGATTGCCTTATGGGTTTGAACACGACGCTGCCTGTACAAAAGTACAAAAGCTAATTTTATTATTTTAGCAGATATTGAGTCAAATTAATTTAATTAAAGGTATTGTTGTGTTTACTAATAGAACCTATTAGAAAAGCAGGGTATCATTTTTCTGTCCTAATAAGTCTCCTAATTTATCATTCATTTCCCACAAACAGAATTTTATTTAGATAAAAATATACATGGTTAATAGAATTTGTAGAGTCAGACCATCTACATTCTTAGTGCTTTTGGTAAGTCTATAGATCATCATTTACAAACTACAAATCCTGTTGTGATGCGCTCGCTGTGATATGAAGGTCATCGGAAAGTGAACCAGTCTAGTTTATTTCAGCAGAAATGATCTTGCCTAATAATTTAAAATATTATTTTTCCTGAGGGTAAGAATGTTTACTCGAATTACAATCTAAATTTTAGTTTTAGTAAAACTTAGGATATCCTACTCCTGCATCCTTCTTTGTTATTACATACAGTTATCAATAAAAATAGGAGATGGTATTTCAATAGTCTCATAACCTCAATGTATCACCGTAAAAGTGATTTGGGCTGAACCCTTGCACTTGGCAAGTAGATACCAAATGGAAAATAGACCAGAATATGGAACACTAGACAGGAATAAATGGCATATATTGATCTAGTTTCTTCTTCCAACTGGAGTATTTGAATTTTATTCCATATTTGCCAACCCCAAATGAACACTAATTCTAGGCAGCTCCAAAAGGCAATCTAAGAATCGCAGTCCTAATTTTCTAATTAAAAGGAGGGTAATTTGAAATAGGGGTGTGCATGGGAAGCATTTTAATTAATTTTGTTTTTAGCAGGTTTTTAGTTGCATTTTTAATATATTTTTGTTTTGTTACTTACACATGTAAAATGCCATTTTTTATTTTTATTTTTTACAAATGAATGAGTTCAAATATTCATATAAAATCAAATTTATGTGCGTAAATACAATTTTATGCCCAAAAACTGATAGGAAAAACCGCAACATCTCATGTTGTTTTTCCTATCATTTTTTTGGGTGAGGGAACCAAAAAAGCACATTAAAAAACTACAAACAAACCCAAAACCCACCCCAACCCTTCCCATTAGGACTCACCCACTATTCATGGTGGTCTAGCAGGAGTACCAGAAGTGAGATAACAAGGCAGAATGCTGGAACAGTGAGAAGATGATTAGAGCTTCTAAAGGCCAGATGCTGGGAAGGTTGGATTGGATCAGCACTGGGGGCCTTCTGGGAGTGCCTTATATGTTGATCTCAATTTGGGGCACACCCAGTGCTGGTCCATTCAGACTGCTGTAGATGCATGTCTAGCTCTCCCTAGTATGGACAGTAAAAATGCTAGGCTACCTGGAAAGCCAGCAGACTCTGCAGCGTGGAGGCTGGTTCACACCTTCAAACCTTGTCAACATTGATAAAATGGGTGGGCTCCAGGCACCCTCAAAAAGTCTCTGGGGTCCCAGAGAGTCACAGTCAAGAATAGATATGGTGTCAGACTTTGCCAGCCTGGAATTAGGAAGAGGAAATTTCCCCAAAAAATCCCAACAAGGGGCTTCTCCAACCTAACCTGAGGCTTGGGCTGGTCCTAGCTGTCAGGGCTTGGTTAGCAGGGGCTTATAGGGAGATATCCCATGTTTAACCACTGAAAGCACCCAAAATGAATCATAATAGCCAAAGAGGGATACTGACCAGTATGCTGACAGGCCAAAGACACTGTCTCAGCTGAAACAAGAAACTTTGCCCAGATGAGAACTTTAATCAGAACTGAAGGATCATTATCAAGATCTGCTTGTTTGTAAGCTCCTGTGTAAATAAACCAAGGCAGAGGGACAATACAGCAACTTTAGCTCAAAAAGCAGAAGTCACTGTCTGGCCAAGGGAAGTCCATAGGGCAGAGGTACCCCAATTCATGTACAAAGGGGGAGCACTCTGAAATGGAGAAATAGCTGTCGTGGCAGACAGCACTACTCCAGATGTGGCAAGACCCCCCGAGGAAAAGGGGAGGGGAGAAGAGACCTGCAATGTATCAAAGACCCTCCACCCACTACATGATTATTTAATTAGGCACAAACTATTGCATATTTATTAGCTGGAAAGTATAAGAAGGGTCAAATAAGAAGACTGGGGAAGCTATCAAGGAATGAGAAGCCTGGGTGTGGCCAAGAGACCGGAGAAAGGAAACTCCCTGCCTGGGATCTGACAGTGGCGCAAAGTCTGAGACAGCCAGGAGCAGAGAGAAGCCCTGCAGCTCAGCCAGTACCTGACCAAGAAACAAGCCTTCTCCTCAGATGGTTCTCCAGACCTCTGGCCAGAGCCTGCTCCAGAGGTAAACAGAGGAAAATCACCCGAAGTTGGGGCCATGGATAGTAGCTTTGCCATAAGTATTACTCTTTCAGGCAGGCTAAAGTCTATAGCATGTTTAAACTGCTAATAGTGCATGGCTGTATTTAGAGTAAACTGGTGCTCAGTAGCAAGGATGTTAAGGACATGTGCTGTTTGTTACCTCTGATCCCTAGTATAGAGGGCAAAATCAGATAAATAAAAGTCCAATTATGTAGATAAAAATGTTGTCTTTTCCTGAACTTAGAATTGTGAGGTGAGGTAGGAGGAAAAAGGGAGAACTGTCAGTAGCACTACCACACCTGAGAGGAATGAACCCTGGAGTGCCCTGCAGCGGACAGGTTCCTGAACCCTTAAACTTACCTACAGGCTGCCTCAGACAAGAGGTGCATATCTGGAGAATGTAGGCCTAAGACATGATGGTGGAGTGTAGGGGAGATGGAGAGAGGTGTAGAGCAAGAAGAGGAGAGTTTGGTGTAGAGCAAGAACACTGGAGCAGGGTCAGGATCAGGATCAGAGGCCAGATGACGAGGATTTTGACAGGCAGATGCCAAGAAGGTTGATTTGGACCAGTACCTTATATGTTAGTGTGATCAAACTGCTGTAGAGGTGTGTCTATCTCTCCCTAGTATAGAGGGCAAAAATGCTACGACTCTCTGGAAAACCAGCACCCTCACAGCCTGCAACCCCCAGGGTCAAAGATTCAAATCCCATTAATCCTGACAATGGACTTAGGAGAGATAGAGAAACTGGTGCGTTTTCAGTACATTCCTACTTCTACTTTTGATTTGAATAAAGGTCAATCCCAAGGTTCAGGACAGGAGTCCTAACTCTCAGACTTGCTGAGGATGTGAAGCAACAGAGGAGAAGACTGCTTCAAGTGGCCTTCAAGGCCACACCTCTAGCTGTCTGGCTGGGGTTTAGTCAAAAAGGGTTGCAGAGCACCAGGAAGTTGTTTGCAGCAACCTGAAAGCTGACTCATCTTCTTGCTATTGGGTTTATTACATGTTGAACCCTGACTCTCCAGACCTACTATGCCAGACTTTGGTTCTAGTCTGTCACTCAATCTTGCAACTCTAGACTTTCAGTTCCTTTCTGTTGTTCCACACTTTCCATGCTCTCTACTGCTTGTGACTTGTTTCCTGAACTAGTTTCTGATCTACAATTCCAGCTTCTAGTACCTGTTCTTGTCTGGTGACCTGCCTGCTGATTCCAGTTCCTGACCTGCTGCAAAACTCTGGATCCAGTTCTGCTCCAGCTCTTGTTATCTGCTGACTCCAAGCTCCAGGCCTAGGTCTACTTGAGTGGAACTATCAACTTCTGGGTGTTTCCCAGTCCATGCCTGGCCCAGTTTGTGTGCCAATGCTAGGATTTGTTCCCTCAATTACCTAAAGGATGGGAACTTGCCCACGTCCTATATCTATGCCACCTGGTTTGCATGGGCTGGCCAGCTGCACCCACAAGCCATTAACCCAATGCACTATCTTTTTTTTTTTTCAACTTCAGCACTGGATAGTCTTCTCTCTCCCTTGTTGCCCAAACCCTGTTAGTCCACCTGGAGAAGATACCCAAAAGGTGTCTCCTGTGTGGCACACAGCTGCTAAGCCACAGGGCCAGGACAGGAATTTTTAAAGCTGCAGATTTTAATTGCTGCATCTTTACATGTAAATACTGTATGTTATCAGAGCAGCAATGTTTGGATTTCTTTAAAATCAGAACTTGCTTTTACGTTTATAAGAATTGCTTTAGAATATACTACGGATGAACAAGTTAACAGTGGGTGGAGGTGTGTGGGGATGGGGGGGCGGAGGGGGAGGAGGACTTAGTATTCAAGAGACTGCACCCTTGTGTCCAGCCCATTTCCTCTAGCAGAAACAGAGCAGGTTTCACAGGCAACAACTTTACAGGGGGCTTAGCACAAACAAAGCCAGCTTTGTACCCTGGAGAAAGAAGGATCCAAGTTGAATCTCTGATAGGCATGGTTGTGAAATGAAGTCACTCCAGTACTGGACTCTCCCTTTCTTTCTTTCAAAGGGAAATGTTTGACAGCCTAAACAAAGCAGGTGACAGAACACTCTTGTTTTTCAGCACTATTACATACAAGAGAAACCCACAGCATTTCTTAACAACTGAAACAGGCTCTTTGTGGTACAGAGTAGACAGAAAGCTTCACTGAACAGGGTGCACGTTATTTAAGCCTTTAGTAAGGCTGGCTACTCTGAAGAACCTATGAAAATAGCCATGGCTGGGTCCATCGAGCCCAGCATCCTGTCCCTGACAGTGACCAGTCTGGCCCACACATACCCGGCAGATCCCACCAAGTAAATCTGCTTCCTGATACTCACTCCCCGGGAGTGACAGGGAGTGTGGTAATGGTGATCCTCAGTTTACCTGGCTAATAAAGTTTTATGGAATTTTCCTTCAAGGACCTTGTCCAGGCCGCTTCTAAATCCCGCTATGCTAGCCGCTTTGACGCCTTCTGGCAATAGATTCCACAAGTTGATTGTGTTCCGAGTAAAAAAAAGTACTATGATTTGTTTTAAATCTGCCAGTAGTTAGTTCCATGGAGTGTCCCCTTGTTTTCATATTTTTTAAAAGGTTAATAACAGTCTTTTACCTATCTGTTCCATCCATTCATGATTTTACAAACTTCTATTAAGTCCCTTCTCAGCTGAAGAGCCCTAAACGGTGTAGCCTCTCATCATAGGGAAGCCATTCTATCCCCTTTATTGCTTTTGCCGCCCTCCTCTGCACCTTTTCTAGTTCCACTATGTCTTTACTGAGATTGGGTGACTAGAACTGTATATAATCCTCAAGGTACAGTTGCACCTTGGCTCTATATAGAGGCAATATGATATTTACCATTTTATTTTCCATTCTATTTTGGATCATTCCTAATATTCTGTTTGCTTTTTTTTAACTGTCACCACACTCTGAACTGAGGATTTCAATGTATTGTCCACATGGACTCCTTTTCCTGGGTGGTGTCTCCCAATACAGAACCCAGCATGTTGTACCTAATGTTGGATTATTATTCCCTATGTGCATCATTTTGCATTTTTCCACATTAAATTTAATTTTCCATTCAGATGTCCCATTTCATAGTCTCACAAGGTCATTCTGCATCTCTTGCAACCAGCTAATGTTCTAACAATTTTGAATAATTTCATATTACCTGCAGATTTGATCTCCTCAATTGTCATTCCCTTTTCCATATCACTTATGACTATGTTAAACAGCACAGGTCCCAGCACTGATCCCTTTGGTACTCCACTAATGTCCTTTCACCACTGGGAAAACTGACCATTTAGTTTAGGGGTGGTCAGATATGGTCCTCAAGAGCCACAACAGGCCAGGTTTTTAGGATATTCCCAATGAACATGCATAAGATAGATCGGCATGCACTGCCTCCATTGTATGCAAATCTACCTCATGTATATTCATTATGGATCTCCTGAAAATCAGGACTGTTTGTGTCTCTTGAGGACCGGAGTAGGCCACCTCTGATTTAGTTCTACCCTCTCTTTCCTGTCTTTTAACCAGTTATCAATTCACAGAAGGACACTGCCTTCTATCCCATGACTTTTTAATTTTTTGAGGCGTGTCTGACGGGAAACTTGTCAAATGTCTTCTGAAAATAAATAATTAAATTTAATCTGAATACATATTATCTATATGTTTATATCTTCAAAAAAATCTAAAAGATTGATAAGGGCAAAATTCCCTTTGCTAAAAGCATATTGACTCTTCTTCATTAAACCATGTCTGTCTATATGGACAGTGATTTTGTTTTTAAGAATTCTGTAGTTTTTACCATTTTCCACAGCACCGACAACAGGCTCCCTGGTTTATAATTTGCCAGATCAACTCTGGAACCCTTTTTAAAAATGTGTGTCGCATTGGCCACACTCCAGTCTTCAGGTATTATGGCTGATTTAAATGCTAGGTTACAAATTACTAAGAACAGTTTTTTAATTTCATGTTAGAATTATTTTAGGACTCTGGGATGGATGCCATCCAGACCTTGAAATTTGCTACTCATTAGTTTGTAAATCTGATTTATTATATCCTCCATTATCATAGAAATTTGTCCAATCAAGGAGTGCTGACTGCAAAACCTTCATCTGCTGATGGTAAATTGGATTTTCTGGGAAAGAGTGCTTAAATCGTACAAAAATACTATTATTAGACAGTTAAACCGTTACAGTCTGTTTATATTGTGTGCTAGCTTAAGTTTAGCATTCAATTTTAAGATATTTGTTACGCTGACTGCTTGCAGTTCGGCCCCGCAAGCGGCTTCACTCACCCCCAGGAGGCGCAGGTGTTCTCTGTGTGGCGGAACGCCGCCACCAATTCCAATGCAGCGGGACGGCGCAGACTTCTTTAGTGCACGCGTGTGTCCCCCACGGCGCCCTCTGATGATGCAATTGTTCCTTCCTATATAAGCTTGCCTCAGATTTTCATTGAACACTTCAGCAAAAAGGTGTTCCAGTCTTGTTCCAGTCTTCTGCCTTGTTCCAGGTCTTCTGCCTCCGGCTGTTCCAAGTCTTCAGCCTCAGCCTTGCTCCACTGCAGTGTTCAGCCTCAATCTTGCTCCACTGCAGTCTTCGGCTTTATCCTTGCTCTGCTGCAGTCTTCAGCATTGTACCAGGTCTTCAGCCTCTGGCTTTTCCAAGTCTTAAGCTTCAGACCATTCCAGAGTCTTCAGCTTCAGTTTGTTCCGAGTTTTCAGCTTCAGTCCATTCCAAGACTTCAGCCTCACCCTTGTTCTGCTGCAGTCTTCAGCCTCAGCCTCAGTTTGCTCCCAGCTTGCCTCCATATTAATTTTCTGGACTCTGTCATAGCCGGGCCCGTGCCAAGACTCGCTCACCCACTGTCAGCGCAAACCTTAGGGCCCAGCCCATGAGGTGCCAATTGCACCATGGCAGGAGGGGCTCATGCTCATGTCGTGTGCAACAATACTTGTGTTTTTTCTGGGTAAAATAGACAGAGCTTGAATTCATTCTGAGAGCTATTTTAAGGTTACTGTTTAATTCTAAGTTATAATTTTGTTTTTTCTTGGAAAATAGACAAAGTCTGAATTTATTCTGTGAGCTAACACAATCATTTTCTTGTACAATAGTTTTTAATGTGTAAAATTCATAATTAAATTTGAACAGTAGATCTCATTTTATCTACAATATGCAAACTATTCCAAAGGTTTGTAGAGCAAATAGAAGTGATAAACTGTTTTTCTTCAGTAGACTACCAATTCAGCTAATCCAATGGAATGTCTTTGTCAAACTCTTCTGAAGCTGTAGGAAAACAGTTAATAATTGTAAACTTCTGATAAGTGAATCCAATTTTCTGAATCATTAGCTGTCTCCCAACTTAACAAATTCCACTGTTTAATAGACTAGGAATTATTGGACTTACCTCAGCCTCACAAAATCCATCCCTCCTTAGTTTGCCCACCACGCAGACAAAATTTCCTTCTCTAAAAGCAAGTTATTAGAATACTGGCACTGTTGTCTAAAGGTCATTACAGGTGACATCAAAGTGCAAAGCAAAAAAGCATTTCATTTTTTTCATGCATGACCTCTTCGACAGTGGCTTACCTCACAAAACTCATTTTCGTCTGGAACTTTCTCAGCTTCCCAAGAAACAAGGCAAGAACCTTATATATGTATCTTGTTAAATTGCACAACTTTTGCATTAATCAGTAAAAAAAAAAAAAAAAAAAGCTGCAAGATACTTCCTATCCATTCATATAAAAAAAAGACTTCTTCCTAGTCTCAGGCTGCTGAAATTGGGTTACTATAGCAACCTCTATGTGACTTGCACATATGTGACAGCTGGGAAGAGTGGTTAAGCTCAGTTAATGTATTTAGGTCTGCAGATAGATAACAGTAAAGATTAATTCTGCAAGGGATTTGTGCATGTTATTTTTAAGAAGCTGTTATATGTGGCCCAGAGTTCTCTCTTTATATTCAAATATCTAGCAGAATTACTTGGTCTTTGGGCATTCTTGTGTGTGTGTGTGTGTGTGTGTGTGTATGTGTATGTATATGTGTATGTGTGTTTGTGGATGCATGCTATGAGGTAGAGATGTGCTTCAGGTTTTGCTATTGTGTCGGGTTTCATTTCAGAGCCCCTCCCGTGGGAATTTTGTTTTTCCCGCGGTTCGGGGTTTTTTTTTTCGGGTGCTCCAATTTTCGGGTTAGTGCGCATTAACAGGAGTTAGTATGCACTAACTCCCGTTAGTGCATGCTAACTCCCAATAGTACGCACTAACGTGGCAGAGTTAGTGCGTGCTAACCCGAAATTTCGGAAAAAAGTCATTCGTTTTTCGGTTGTCCCAAACCATACCGAATTAGGCAATTTTGTTGAAATTGCCAAATTCGGGGAAAACGAATGTGCATCCCTACTATGAGGTGAATTTTAAAAGCCCGGTGCACCAAAACTGGAAGATACATGAGTTTGTCTGGTGGCATGCACCAAGAGGATTTTAAAAGCCACCTGTGTTACGGTTCTGGCTGCGAGCGCCACGACCAGACCCTTACCCTCCGTGTTCCTGGACCTGTTCCCGCTTCTGTTGGCCTAGTTCGTGGCCTGTTCGGCGGCGTCCCCGCGAGGGCCGCGTCGCCTCCCATGGACGCCCTGCCTCTAGGCACGCGCGCGCGTGCCACTTGGGCGCTTTTCTAGGCCGTTTCCCACCAGTGGTGACTCCGCCCAGTTCCTGACGTCAGACGCTGCGGCCTTGATAAGCCAGCCGCGGACACTCAGTCTTCGCCTTGCAACGGGCTACCAACCGGTTCCCTGTTGCTCCATGCCCCGGAGTGTGCTGCCTTTGGAACTCTCTTCATTCCTGCTTGCCTGCTACAGTACTTGCTTGGTTCCTGCTTGCTTGCTTGCTACAGTTCCTGCCTGGTTCCAGTACCCGAGTCTTGCCACAGTTCCTGCCTGGTTCCAGTATTCGAGTCTTGCTACAGTTCCTGTCTACTGTTCTAGTCTGGTTCCAGTTCTCAGTCCTGCTCATCAGCCTGCCCGCTCCAGTCTCAAGATCATCAACTCGCCTAAGTCCCAGCGGCCGGGCTCCTACGGGCTCCTCCCGGGTGGGCTTCGGCTTCCAAGGGTGAAGCCTCACCTAAGTCCCAGTGGCTGGGCTCCTACGGGCTCCTCCCGGGGGAGCACCAGCTTCCAGGGTGAAGAGCACCTCTACGTCCTGCCTGAACATCTGCCTCCCGGCCTGCGGTGCACCAGAGACATTGAATACCTTTCCCAGTCTCTTGCAGGTCGGCCCAAGGGTCCACTAAATTGAGACTCCATAACAACCTGTGTACATGTGTAGGTCCTGGTACACACACAAATGAGAAAGATCAAAAAGGAGCGGGGAAAGGGAGGGGTTTGGGCAGGGCAAGGGTGGGACATAGACGTTCCAGGACTTTAACATGAAATGTGTATGTAAGTATTTACACACACAAGTGCGTGCCGTTGTGCCCTGCTGCATAACTTTACTACTGCTATAGATGGCATATTAGTAAAACAACAATAAAAAACTAGGCTAGTCAGCAGGGTTGGGGCTAACAGGGGGAAAGGGAGGCTACTAACCTAGGGGGGTTTGGAAGTTCTATCCCTTAACTGGGCAAACTGGGAATGAACTGGGAAAACTGGTAATGGCAGTGCTTGTTCCTTATAAAATTCCCACACTTACACGGTAGAGGTGGCATTTGTGTGCACATGTGCGCATACATATAAAATTGTATGCACATGTACGCAAGCATGTTATAAAACGGCTGTGTCCTTTGGCGTGAGCCAGCCTACGTGCGTACATCTGCGCATGCGCGCTGATATCAAAGTTACCGTCTATGTGTTTGTGTCTTATGTGTGCGCCTTTGTGTGTTTTATGCATTTCTTTGTATTTGTGCACCATGAATTTTAGATAAGTGTGGAATATAAATTGCTGAAATAAATAAATGAGTTTGGGTCTGAGAGTGCCCCTGATTGTTGCATGAGCATGTCCTAATGCTAGGCCTCCATGAATTCCCAATAAAAAATACTTTCCCAATTGTAGGAATCCTGATTTGAAGCCCAGGCCCCCACCTCCCACCCCTTTCCCAAACATTTTAGCTTTCTCCCTGTTCCAGGTAATTACATTTTTTGGCGTCTACTTTATTGCACTTTCATGCCACTTTTGAAGCATGGCATGAGAGAAGTATTTGAAAGAACCAGACCCTAGTTTCTAATACAGTTCTGTATTTAGAATAAACTTTCATAGTTCAACTTGTTTGAGGTTCATAATTTTATATATCTCCTGACATATTAGGAAGAAGGTAATTTTAGAGTTCCTGTCATCACCTAATAGCTGGACTTAAAGTCCATGACTACAAGAATCCGGAGACAGCTCTAGTGTGTGGCCTCCAGATGAGGATTGTCACTTTGACGACTGGGTTAAGTGATTTAGCTGGGGGATATAGAACAGAAGGAACATTTCAGATGATTGTGAATGAAGGCTCATGATGCAGTACCCCAACACATGCTGTTTCCAATTGAGCTGGAAGGGAACTCTTTACCCACACTAAAATTCCTCAAGTGATTGAGAGGTAGAAGGTCAAAATCTGACCTTGGACTATATATACGTAAAAAGTAGGTAGGCTTGGTCACTAATTAACTTACCCATCTGTTGCTAATAGAAACAAAAATTTGATGTAGCGATACCATGGAAACAGTTTGTAAGGTATGATATAAGCCAACATTTGAAAGTTCTTAAGCAGGTGATATTGTAATAATAAAAAGGAAACATATTGATGTCATATTGAAACAAACTTCAGTAGGGATCTCTAGAAGGGAAAAAAAGAAAAAAATGGGGCCAGTCTTTGCCAATAAACTTAGCTTATTTTCAAAAGAGGGAATGTGGCAGCTCTGTACATGTCCTCATTCTGGTTTACTTGCAACACTAGCCAAAGAAGTAATGAAGAGCATCTGCCAACAGAATGTTTAATATTGGCCATCATTCAAGATATTCATGTACTTAAAACATCTTATGGGTCTGAAGAACCAGTGGCTAACTTCCCATTCTTGGCTTATTGATTGTTGATTTCAAAGTCTGTGTGAGCATTAGCACTGGAGCTGAAATGGCATGCTGAGTAAAATCCAATTTAAAACTGCAGCTCAGTCATATTCTTGGGCATTGCACTCTAGCCCTCATCCAGGTAAGCATATTTAAGAAAACAAAGTCTTTTCTAGAGTGTCCTTCTGTACTTTTAACATGTACATTCTTGTCTTTCTTTTACTACTTCTATCATATATTCTTAATGGGTGTGCAGCGTACATCTTAATTGTTTACTCCCCATTACAAGGGCAAATTTAGCCAGTATGGGTTGGTTTTGTTTGCAGGGGCTTTTGCCAGATCTTCCACTAACGGTTGCTATTCACAGTTGCCATTAAGTTATTCCCATTAGCTGTAGGAGAAAAAGAAAAATATGTCAGCGGAACCGATTTACTGAGCATCTAATCTTCAGGGATGTGCTGCTCTTAACATTCATGTAACAAAAATAAAGATTTCTCCAATTTCACATTAGTTTAATTTTGATAGACTTAGGCCTGGATTTTCTAAAATCACAGGCCTTTGAGAATCGCGTGGTACCGGGGGCGAAGCGGGGAGCGGGCCTGCGAAAGCCAGCAGCGATCGTACCACCGCGGTGTTATCGCTGCCGGCTTTCGCAAACCAATAGCACCACCGTGAAAGGTGTTACTGGCGGCGATAAGGGTTCTTACCTTTTCGCCGCCAGCGATGTCTCTGCCGCGTCCGCCCGGTGCCGCCCCGAATCCTCCCGGTGCTGAAGCCGCCCCGACTCCGCCCCGATTTAGCTATCGCACGTGCAATCCCATTAGAAAATTCTCCCCTTAGCTTATAAACTCAATTGTATGAGTACTAATATAATTTAAAATCCTATTTAAGAGAAAAGGTGCTATGGGACATTTAATGCCCACAGGGTCACAACTGAAAGGAATGCCTCAGTTTAGCTGTCAGAAAGTTAACTAGGTTGATAAGCTGTCTTCAACTATATAATACTATAATGCATTATTATAGGCACTCAGAAAAGCAAAGCAGTTTTTTATTGAAAAAATTACTTTCCTCATGATACAGAACTTGGCATACATGGAACAAACTATCTATTGCTTCATCAGCAGCATTCATACTATGCTGAGTTAATCAGGGAGTTGCAGGGTGGGAGACGGATTTGTAGAGCATTCAAGACTATTAGACCCGATACAAAGCATTAAAAGTATAGAGAAAATATATGTAGAGAACCCTGTGGATTCCTACTAAAGGTAATATTTTATCTTTATAGGAGAACAGCTTCCCCACTTGGGAGCCCGTGTGGGAACTCCTAGCTTATATAAACCCCAGCCACCATCTTGGAGAGTGGATCTTTCAGTTGACCCTCCTAGGTGAAGTGTAACCATTTGTTGCTCCAGTATGGTTGATTTTTCTAGGGAAGGACCCTGGGATCTCTAGGCTTGAGACCTGGGTGAAGTAAAAAAGACAAGGTACCTTTCTCTGTGTTACCATATCTGTTTGGAAAACTTTTGTTAAAAGAAGAAGTTTTTTTTCCATTTTTCCATCCTCTACTGTTTGGTTTCTCTTTTCTTAAGACTTTATTTTTGTTAGTTGCCCGAGTACCCTAGGGCCTAATGACTCATCTTTACCATCTTGGGGATGTGGTGTTTCTCACAGAGAGTGAACCAAAGAACTGACATTGTCCTTTAGGAGGAACGAATTACTATTCATTCCCAGGGAGAAGGTGGGGAAGAAATTAGAAGAACAGTGGCACCCATCAGATATATCCATGACCATCTCAATGAGATCCAGAAAGAAGCATGAAGGTACCCACCCAGATATAAAACAAAAGAGGGAGGAGAATATTGAATAGCTACAATAAAGTTATGAGAAATGGGACTATTACACAGATATAAGTAAATTGTGCTACCATCCTATCCTCCAACAATTGGGAGGAAGATTAAAAACTATCCCAGTGTTTGGAAATTACAAAGAATAAAAGAAATAATTGGAATTGGCTTTAACCACAGAACAAGTTGACTGGAAGAAGTAAAGTTACACATTTATTGGATATCTGAAGCTGTAAAAATGTCTTTGTAAATATCAAGAGCTGTAATAGTCTTGTTCATTAACTTTTTCATCTTTAAATCAGTAAAAATTTGTGTTGGAAAACACATCAGCTTCCAGCATGATTATTAGTGTTATTTGCAATAGACTAGGGATGTGCAGAGGGACGCCATACATTGCATTCGGAATTCGTATTCGTCGGGGGGCAGATACATTGCATTCAGCAAGGGGGGCCCCCCTGATACGTTCATTCTTATTCGTTTCCCGGCTAAAATTGAATTAACTACAACCACCCACCCTCCTGACCCCCCCCCCTGACTTACCAAAACTCCCTGGTGGCCCAGCGGGGTGTCCGGGAGCCATCTCCTGCACTCACGCCCTCGGCTGCCGGTATTCAAAATGGCGCCGATAGCCTTTGACCTTACTATGTCACAGGGGCTACCGGTGCCATTGGTTGGCCCCTGTCACATGGTAGGAGCAATGGATGGCCCACTATGTCACAGGGGCTACCGGTGCCATTGGTCAGACCCTGTCACATGGTAGGAGCAATGGATGGCCCACTATGTCACAGGGGCTACCGGTGCCATTGGTCAGACCCTGTCACATGGTAGGAGCACAAGATGGTGCCAGCCATCCATTGCTCCTACCATGCAGATTACCAATATGTTAGAAACGAATGCACACCCCTACAATAGACTTTGATGCTTGGTTATGACTTGAACAGTGCACACAATCTAGAAGAAAAATCTTCCCTTTGACAGAATTCTTGGACACTCAGATTGTATTAATAGCAGGAGAGGACTTTATCAACTTAAATTTTATCTGAGGTGTGGTCCTTGGGGTCCTGCAATGGTTATGTTCTCCTCCTGAGATCACATAGAGCAGAAGCTTCAAATATACTTCTCCAGGGCTTCAAATAGACCTGTCTTTTTCAGGATGTCTACAATAAATATTTGTTGCAAAAAGGCCCCTGTGTCTTAATCCAACTAAGGAAAATTACTTCTACCACAAACAATATCCCACCATGGAACAATCTGTACAGTTTATAAAAAAAATGTTTGTAGGACCATCAAAGCCAGACCACAGGATCACAAAGACCTGAGACTGTTTAATGATTGTATTAGGTCCCTTTTTTCGCTTAGTTTTATACTATTCAATTACAGCCTAATTTTGAAACAAGCTCACAGGCATGTAAGATTACGTGTAAGATTTGAAATAAGCCTGGCATGCATATGTGTGCTCCCAATTTTAAGCTGTTACCCAAGCAAATGTACTTTGCATAGCTTCCTTAAGAAATTGTTGGCTTTAATGCACATTTGCAAGCGGATTTTAAAACATGCGAAGGACATACCCAGTTTTTCCAATTAGTCCACCAGTTTCCCCAGTCAATCTCGAGGTCTTCCAGACCCCTCTGGTTCTTCACCCTGCACGCCTCCCAGTTGACCCGGACCCCTCGACCTGTGCTGTAAGCCCTAAAACGTGATTTCTGCAGACTTGCTCCTCATTAGGAGCAGCAGTGAAGATATGCGGCTAACAAGCCTCCGTGCGCTGCAGCCTCCGGTTTTAAAATACAGAGTTGCGCATGTAACTGTTTAGCCCTGCCCTGGAACGCCCATGCCCCGCCTCAACTCCACTCTCTGTCCTCCCCTTTATTGTACTCCCACACTCGTATATACCTATGTAATTTCCAGCTTTTAAAGTATGCATCACTCGCGCGCAGCCCAGATAGTCGCGCTTTTCAAATTTGGTCCTTAGTGTTTATATTTTCATGTGTCCAAACCAAAAGTGTAATAGGTAAAATCCATATAGTTATAGTCCATTAGCTTTATTCATGTGGCCGCTGTGTATTTCTATGAAGGCCCTGACATGGTGACGTGTTTTGATTCACATCTATGCTGGGGGGGGGGGGGTCAGTATGATTACTCTTATAGCTCCCAGAGAACGTGCCCCCTAGTCCTTCCATTATCTGGGAGAGTAAATAACCAATTTACGTTTAACTGGTCAAGTCCTTTCATGATTTTGTAGACCTTTATCATATCCCACCTCATCCATCTCTTCTCTAAACTGAACAGCCCTAACCTCTTTAGCTTTACCTCATAGGAGAGCCGTTCCATGCCCCTTATCATACAATAAACTTTCTATATCAGTATAGCACTAACTGCAAGCATTTAAACAGGAACAAGCCTACCTATGAAAAGGCAACACTGCAAATAATACATCAGGCCCTAAAACACAATACATCTTCTATTAGGAAAACAGAATAAACTAAGCTGCTATAATTCCCTCCACAGAAACTGCATTCTAGTTGAATACCTTACCTCTGTCACACAGACAGAACATAGATAGATCTTCAAAAACAGAATTAAGAGACTATAAAATAGAAATAGAATTATGCAGACAAAAATTGACCTGGAAATTGCAACAAGCCAAATTCCGTATGCAGTACAACAATGGTAAAAAAGAAGCATTACTATTCCTCTTAAAACAATAAAATCAAGAAATATACATTTTATCAATACTATTAAAACCACACCAGTAAAAAGTATAATTCAAAACAGCTAATGAATAGAATAATATCCAAAAATTCAAAACTCTTATAAACATTTTCCAAACACCAATAACATATTTCAAAACAGACATGACAAGATGGTGCTAGTTCCTCTTTGGACCAGCTCTCCTTGTGGTTGCTTGTCTTGCTTGCTCCTTCCGATGGCCCAGCTTAAAGATATTAACAATACACAAGAAGAAAGCATTTTTCAGTGGAAAGGAAATTTTAATACAAGAGGTCATCACATAAGGCTGAAAGGGAATAAACTCAAGTAATATCAGGAAATATATTTTCTATTTCTTTTTTAAAAATTTCTTTGTTTATATGAATTCAGAATATACAACGTCAAGAAAATCTTGTCAACGGAAAAACTGCTGCAAGGCTGCTTATCAGAGCAAATATTGGGGACAGAAAAACAAAAGAAAATACGATGGAACTCATCGCCAAATTCCATTAAAGGTACAAAGAGCCTTATGGAGCATGCAGACACAATCTAACTATATTTATTTATAGCAGAAATAGTGCCCGCGATAAAAAGGAGCGTGGTTAGGATAATTTTCCAGCTCCCGCATGCATAGGTATTTTTTGCGGCGTGAGCAACATTGTCACATCACGCGCTATGTCAGAGTGTTCTGCGATGCGTCAGCGCATCGTGAGTCAGGAGTGCTGCATGCTATTAGCTGCGTCTCACGTTGTTTTATGCACATTCTGAACTACCTTTGTTTTATATATATATATATATATATATATATATACTCACTTCCTGCAGCTGCCTCTTTGATGGTGTGTCGAGGCGTGGGTTAAAGGAGAGGAGGTAGTTGCAGTTTAGCAGATTAGGAGTTCTTATAGTGATTTCTGAGTGTGTTGTCCTGTTGTTTACTGTTTTTCCTTCTGTTTATCTTTGCCTCTTGTCTATCTGTGTGTGAAAGTTTTTGTTTGTTTGCCAAGTTTATCCGTTCGTCTTTTTCTGTGGAGGAGTGGTGATGTGGAGGAGTGAGGAGTTGTGTGGAAGAGTGAGGAGGTGTGTGGAGGAGTGTGGAGGCATGTGGAGGAGGAGAGAGGAGGTGTGTGGGGAGGAGTGAGGACATGTGAGGAGTGTGGAAGAGTGTGAAGGAGTGGTAATTGTAGAGTGGATGGATCGTGAAAGGATGGGGAGAGAGGAGAGGCGTGAAGTGAGGAGGGGGAGGAGGGGGAGGAGGGAGGAGAGGAGGAGGGAGGACGAAGGCAGGAATGCTATGGGAAGGAGGAGGAGGAGGAGGAGGAGGGACAGGGCTAGGAGTAGAAGTAACAGGAGGGAAGGGATAGGAAAAGGCAGGAGGGAGAAGGGGCTAGGCAGGCAAGAATGGAGGGATTGGGACAGCAGGCTAGAGATAGAGAGAGAGAGGGCAGAGGGGAAGGGAGTTTACAGGGCAGGGAAAGGAGGGGAGGAGGAAGGGAGGGGAGATAGGAGTGGGATTGAGAGGGAGAGGGAGAAAAGGAAGGACACTTCTCTAGAAGGGGAATTAGCACCCATTCTGGCAGCCAGGCAGCAGGATCCCCTCAGCTGAAGGCTTTCAAGTTTAGCATCGAGGACAATGAAATGATTATTGCTGATGTCCTCGAGCATTACTCCTTTCTTTTTGAAACCGTGCATCCAGGACCTCCAAGGCATTGAAGGGCCAGATCTGGCACACCATTGCACTGGCAATATCCAGGCGGAGCGATGTCCAGCAGAGTACTGAGTGGGTAACCCACGGGCACTAGTACATAAAGGCACAATTAAAGATGAAGGCCAGCAGCCGCAACAAGAACTTCTCATCCCATGGAGGAGCGCCTCATTCAGCGTCTGGGACCGGATGTGTTCGAGGGCATGGCTAGACACCATGCAAGCCAGAGTCGGTAAGTTCACCTCAACTGTTAATGGCAAGGCTGCTAAAGTTGTGCACATCATTCAGCATAACGTGCTCACATTGGGGGTCATTTTCCAAGGAGTTACTGCAGGAGATAAGTTCACAAATCGCGCTAACAGCCGTTAACGCGATTGCAAAGTTTTTAATTTTGTATTCAGGGGCGGAGTTTATGTAAAGTTATCGTGTGTGGCGAAACAGCCGCAGTGTTAGCGCAGCCAATAGCTACAACCCTTTCATTCACGATATGTTGTGCACTAGAGGCCAGTAAAGGTTTATCACGGTTCACAACATTTCCAGACAGCCTGTGTCAGTATCCTGCAGAGGAGAGAGAGAGAGAGACGAACGAACAGAACAGTGGTCTCTTGTGAAGATTTGATGGCCTTCGGAGTACGGAAACTCACTCCAAGATGAGATTTGGGCAATGTTCTCTCAACCTAGCTTGATGGACACTCTACCTGGGCAACAATAAGCTAGCTTGAGAGAACATTGCCCAAATCTCATCTTGGAGTCAGTTTCCATACTCCGAAGGCCATCAAATCTTCACAAGAGACCACTGTTCTGTTCGTACGTCTCATGTTGAATCTGAAAGTGGCCCCATCCCCCTACACTCATACCTAATACCCACCTCGAGTTACTAGGTGGTAGGGATGTGCAGAGCAAAATTTTATGTTCATATTTTTTATGTCCGAAAGGGGGTCCCACTTGCGGCCAATATGGACATAAAAAAAATCCAATGAGTTGGGTATATGTACATATGTGCAAAAAAAAAAAATTAAACCCCCTCACCCTCCTTAATCCCCCCCCAGACTTACCACAACTCCCTGGTGATCGAGCGAGGAGTGAGGACGTCATTTCTGCAATCCTTGGCGAGAAGCATGTGACGTCGGTGGCACGTCGAGTGACGCGGCGTCACGTGATTCCCGGCTCGTTCGCGCCGGACGGCTCGTTCGGCCCAAAAAGAACTTTTGGCCAGCTTGGGGGGGCCCCCCCAAGCTGGCCCCCCCAAGCTGGCCAAAAGTTCTTTTTGGGCCGAACGAGCCGTCCGGCGCGAACGAGCCGGGAATCACGTGACGCCGGCGTCACTCGACGTGCCGCCGACGTCACATGCTTCTCGCCAAGGATTGCAGAAATGGCGTCCTCACTCCTCGCTCCATCACCAGGGAGTTGTGGTAAGTCGGGGGGGGGGGATTAAGGAGGGTGAGGGGGTTTATATTTTTATTTTGGCTCAACAATCGCGATATCCCACATATCGAACATATCTATGTTCGATATGTGGGAAATCCGATCGTTTATGTCGAATCAATTTTTTAAGTAAAAAAAAAATATGAGTTGCGTTTTACTAATGCGGTCAATCCGAATGCACACCCCTACTAGGTGGGCCTCCCATAGGGATACAAATACCTGTCTAGGGAGTAGACATTATAGCAAGGTTCTCTCTCTCTCTCTCTCTCTCTCTCTCTCTCATGAACCGCGATAAACCTTACATGAAACAGGCTGTTCACGCAGTGCAATAATTCTTTGGTTGTTTATCGTGCACCACAAAGATATTTGCACAAATCGCGAAAACATCACGGCACGCAAAGTTTCCCCGCTGCACGAAAAATGCCTCATTTGCATGGGAAACGCCCCTTAATGTGAAAATGAGGCCCATTGTTTGAGATGCTAAGTGCACATGTCATGCCAAATGTTCCATATGTGTACCTCTTACCTTTGGAACTGCTTCTCAGACATATTGCCACGATATGATAATTAATATCATCATCACCAGCAGATGAAATGAAATATAGGCTAGCAACCAGGAGCATTATAGATCCTCAGCTGCAGTAGTGCCAGGATATGTGCAACAGCACTAGCAGCAGTATCACACCTAAGATTATCACCGTCATTACTAGCATCATGACATCAACTGCAAAATCCTTTCAGCCAAGGAAGCAAGAATAAGCTTTCCAAACTGATTAGATGCATCAAAATTTTTCTGTATCTTGAGGAAACTGGTACCATAGATATTTACTAAAATGTAATACTAGTAGTGCTAAATATTCTTTCAGGGTAGACACTGGTTGGTGTGAACAAGTTAAGCGACATATATAGCTACTTTGGGCCTCATTTTCTAACTCTAGTGCAAACGTGCGCTAGCGACATCACGGCGGAGTCGGTCCTGGAAGAGGAGGAGTTGGGGCGTCACCGAAGAAGGCACAGACAGTCTTTTTGCTGCCTATTTCGCGCCCAATAACTACACCTTTTATGGTGTAGTTATTGGGCGTGACGCTGGCAGTGATCGCACCGCGGAGGAGCGATCGCTGCCGGATAGCGCAGGACCGCCCCCCCCCCCCCCCATTACCGCATTTTTGTAAAGTACCGCAGGCCTGCGATACTTTAGAAAATGAGGCCCTTTGTGTATGACTGGCTAGATGGTACACATCTCCCATTATCTTAGAATCCAAAGGTCTCCTGTTTTGTTGTTCAACCATGTTAGAGGGAGAATAATGCTTCAGTAGTAGCCAGTAAGTCATTTTTTTTAATAAGCTTGTTAAGAAATGCCTTTAAATTAAAATTGTGCGCAAGATTAAAATACTGTTCTTGGTTTGCTGTTGCTTGATTGCTATCAGAACAAAATAATTTTATTCAGGGATAAGTTAAACCTTGCTACAGCACTATAAAAATAGAAGAAGCAGCATCGGAATCCGATGCTGCTTCTCCCTCCCTCAAGCCTTTCGAGGGAGTAAAAAGAAATTGGATTGTTCCATCCTTCAGAGGCTAAAAATATATGATAATAGTGATTAAATCACTAAAGAAGCTAGCCGAGTCACCAGAATGCAGATACCCTCAAAATTTAATTTCTTCATAGAAAGGGTGGTGGATTCATAGAATGGCTTCTCAGTGAAAGCAAAAATGGTAACAGAATTCAAGAAGGCATGGCCTAAGCACAGAGAATCCTCAATTGTGAAGAAGTGACAGAAAAATCAGAGATCAACTGGAGACTATGGCGATGCAAACAGAGGTAAATTGGACAGGCCAGATGGGCCTTACCGGCATTGCCTTCCATCAGATTCCTTGCAATCTATTTGGATTCTCAAGCATTAAAAATTATTAAACATCATCACCAGTAAAAGCTTAGAGAAATCAGTCCCTTCCCCACCTTACCCAAATAAATTTGTCACTAAACAGAAATGGAAGAGTAAGAAATTAAGCTAAGCAGGTACCATTCTGTGTAATGAACAAATGTTCAGGCAAAAAACTACATGACTTAGGAGGAGAGACGCAGAAGTGGATAAGGCATACGGATCAAGACAAGAGGCATCCATTTCTTTATCAGCAGCAATGGTGCCAAGTGCTCATAGCAGCACCATCAGCACCTTTATCTTCATCAACATTACCCTAGTGCTACTGCAATAATTGTCATCGTTAACATCAGCTGCAGGTTCATATGAGCAATGGCAGAGTCTCAGTATGCTTTCCAAAATAATCTGTCCATTGAGTGACCTTGGTGTAATTTTCTAGTATTCTTTTTTGGTCAAAACCATCCTCCACAGAGTATGGATCCTATTCAAGAGCTTTGTTGGGCTGTTGCTTCCTGCCCTGAATTGTTGCTGCAAACACTTGAACACAAAGCAGCATACTGCTAACCAAAAATGTTTGGGGTAAGGATGGAAAACCCTTGTGGCAAACACAGGAACTATTTTCTGGTTTCCTTCTTTCTTTTTTGCTGAGTTACAGCTGATGGGCTTTTATCTTTTTCTCTTCCAGTTCATTACTAGCTAGCCAACTGGATTCAATTCATCATTACCACCAGCAGCAAAAGCATCATCATCATCATCAATGTCATCTCAATGTGAAAAAGAAGCACAGTGGCAGGAGAAGAGCCAGATTTGTCACATTCCCTTTCACTTGCTGCTTTGTTTCAACAAGATCTAACAATTGTGACTCTATTCTCACTGAAATATTATTAATGGCCCACCAGACCTTTGAGAAGGCTGATTGTATATGAGAAGGAGGATTTTCTCCCTCGTTATATTATGTTACTGAGGGCTTTGGTTTTTAACACTTGACTTTAATTTTGTAATCGCTTATGTATTTACTTTGTCTGCCTGTCTGCCTACAGCAACTACATTTTCAGGATATGGTTGGTTATCTCTGTAAAAGCTAGAAAATAAAATAATGTTGCATAAAACTTATGAATCTGGCCAAAAATGGAAAAAAAAACACCTTTCTCCCATTGGGGCGGATTTTCAGAGCCCTGCTCGCGTAAATCCGCCCAAAACCGGGCGGATTTACGCGAGCAGGGCCCTGCGCGCCGGTGAGCCTATTTTACATAGGCTCACCGGCGCGCGCAGAACCCCGGGACTCGCGTAAGTCCCGGGGTTTTCGGAGTGGGCGTGTCGGGAGGCGTGTCGGGGGCGGGGCCGGAGCACGCGGCGTTGCGGGGGCGTGTCGGCAGCGTTTTGGGGGTGGGTACGGGGGCGTGGCTACGGCCCGGGGGCGTGGCTACGGCCCGGGGCGTGGCCGCGCCCTCCGTACCCGCCCCCAGGTCGCGGCCCGGCGCGCAGGAGTCCCGCTCGCGCGCGGGGATTTACGCCTCCCTTCGGGAGGCGTAAATCCCCCGACAAAGGTAGGATGGGGGTTTAGACAGGGCCGGGCGGGTGGGTTAGGTAGGGGAAGGGAGGGGAAGGTGAGGGGAGGGCAAAGGAAAGTTCCCTCCTAGGCCGCTCCGATTTCGGAGCGGCCTAGGAGGGAACGGGGGTAGGCTGCGCGGCTCGGTGCGCGCAGGCTATACGAAATCGATAGCCTTGCGCGCGCCGATCCAGGATTTTAGCCGATACGCGCGACTACGCGCGTATCTACTAAAATCCAGCGTACTTTTGTTTGCGCCTGGAGCGCAAACAAAAGTAGGCTAATTGCGCTCGTCTGAAAATCTACCCCATTATGGGGTAGATTTTAAAAGAAGCGCGATCAGCCTACTTTTGCTTGCGCATCAGACTCAAGCAAAAGTACGCTGGATTTTAGTAGATACGCGCGGATCCACTAAAATCCTGGATCGGCGCGCGCAAGGCTATCGATTTTGTATAGCCTGCGCGCGCCGAGCCGCGCTGCCTCCCCCCGTTCCCTCCAAGGCCGCTCCGAAATCGGAGCGGCCTCGGAGGGAACTTTCCTTTGCCCTCCCCTCACCTTACCCTCCCTTCCCCTACCTAACCCACCCACCCGGCCCTGTCTACACCCCCCCCTTACCTTTGTCGGGGGATTTACGCCTCCCGGAGGGAGACGTAAATCCCCGCGCGCCAGCGGGCCTGCTGCGCGCCTGGCCGCGATCTGGGGGCGGGTACGGAGGGTGCGGCCACGCCCCCGGGCCGTAGCCACGCCCCCATACCCGCCCCCAAAACGCTGCCGACACGCCCCCGGAACGCCGCGACGACCGGGCCCGCCCCCCGACACGCCCCCGACACGCCCCCCCTCGGAGAACCCCGGGACTTACGCGAGTCCCGGGGCTCTGCGCGCGCCGGGAGGCCTATGTAAAATAGGCTTCCCGGCGCGCAGGGCCCTGCTCGCGTAAATCCGCCCGGTTTTGGGCGGATTTACGCGAGCAGGGCTCTGAAAATCCGCCCCTATGTGTACGAATCTGTTTGTGTACATATTTCCCTAACCAATCAGCCTACAGCAACTAAATTTTAATTAGAAGCTAACTTACCAGTATAAAAAAGCTTGAAACTGAAGCAATCTCTCCCATAAAGCTATGAATCTAGACAATATTTTTTGTAGTGTTTGTAGAAAATAATTGCTCTGCAATTCTTTCCATACTTGCTTTTTCTATTGTGGGACCAGAGAACAAGAGCAGTTGGTGTGGATGGGCAGACTAGATAGGCCGTATGGTCTTTTCCTGCCATCACGTTTCTATGCTTCTAAGACCTTGGCATGTCCTTCATTGTGAGTACTATCTGGGTTAGTGCTACTCCTCTTCTTGCTCTTGGACATAGGGATTTTTCTCTTGGCAGGAGATTTGCTATTTGTGGCAGACTGAGATTCTTGTTGTTTTCTGCTAGTTCTGTTTTTAATGGTGAAAGGAAGGGAATATTAAGATGCTTTATATTTGTTTCTTTTCCAGGAAAATTTATTGTATTTTATTTCTGTATACTGCTTTGGTTAGTCCTATAATTGGACTGGAAAGGCAGTTTATAACAAATTTTGAAGTAAATAAATCAATAAACAGACAAACAAACAAATAAATAAATAATGTTCTGCCATACCAGCAACAGTGAATACTCCAGATCCAGCTGTGCTTATTTCTTTGTCTTCATATTCTTTCCTAAAATATATGTTCCTTCTGATTTGATTGCTGTTGCTTCTACTCATTGTGCCAAACCAAATTATATTATGCCGTATGGATGTGCAGAGGAAAAAGGATCAGTTTGGTTCTTTTTTCATTTTGGGTGGAGGAGGGTCAGGATTCAGTTTGTTAAATATTTATTTCAATTTTGTTCACCTGCTGAACCAAAACAAATATAAATAAAAAAAAAAAGAAGAAAGAAACCACCTCTTGCTCCCCCCCCCTCCTCACAGCCACTTTGCCCCCCATCTGCAGCTCTCTGAGGATGAAAGGGGCAGGAGCACGCTCCAGTCATTCATGCCGTTATCAGCTGCAGTTAAAAATGGTGCAGACTCAAGGATGGCACAATTTTTAAATCAGAAGCAGCAGGGCAGGAGCAACTGGTGATCATGCCTACCTTTTCCATCCTCAGAGAGCCATGGAAGGGGTAAGGGGGCAGCAGTGGACCATAAGGGGCTTTGGGGGTGGGGTCTTAAGGTTTTGTTTTACATTTTTTGGCAAATAATGTATGATATTTGCCAAAATAAAACACCCCCAAAATTTGGATTTCTTGGAGGCACCAGCAATTTGTTTCATTTAAAACAACTGAACTGAAAATTGGCTTTTCCAGTTTGGATTCCATATTCATTTCAAATGAATACACATCCATATTATACTGCATAAGTATTAAATTAAATAACATGCCTGTTAAGATATATGCCTGATTCTGTTGCAAATACAAGTCTATCTCTCCTATAAATATCAACTGATCAGAAGAAAATATCAGGAAAGGCTGGCCTGTGTGATCTGAAGCATACACCTAAATTTAGGCTGCAACTTGTTAGAATATTATAGAGGGTGATATTTACATTCATAAATCGCCTTTCTGAAAATGGCCTACCTTGTATGTGGTGTTGTGAGAAAGTCTGTTTAGTGAACCCTTGGTCCGGCTGTCTGGACAGAGGAGTCCAGACGATGAAAAAGGAGCCGGGAGGCGGAGCGGATCTGGCGTGAAGAGGGAAGTGTTCGCCCTGGAAACCCGAGACCCCCCCAGGAGGAGCCCGTAGGGATCCGGGTCGCTGGGACTTAGGAGATCTGGTGATCAGGGCTGGCTGAAGATGAGAAGAGTCAAGCTGGAGTCCGAGGGTCGAGGCTGGCTGAAGATGAGAAGAGTCGAGCAGGAGTCCAAGGGTCGAGGCTAGCTGAAGACGAGAATCTGGAAAGGCAGGAGCGGAACCACAGGAGCACGGAGTGGAGCAAGCAGGAATGGAGCACGGCAGGAACCCAGGACAGGACTGGAACAAGCAGGAACAGAGCACGGCAGGAACCACAGGAACAAAGACTGAAACAAGCAGGAACAGAGCACGGCAGGAACCACAGGAACAAAGACTGGAACAAGCAGGAACAGGGCACGGCAGGAACCACAGGAACAAGGACTGGAACAAGCAGGAACGGAGCAGGCTGGATCCAGGGAAGCAACTAAGTACTCACAGGAGCGACCTCGTTGCAAGGCAAGGTAAGAGAGACTGAAGCTGGCTTATATAGCCAGGTTCCGACGTCAGAAAAGGGGCGGTTCAGCACTTCCGGGTGCTGGACCTACAAGAGCCGTCCCCTCGCGCGCGCGCGTACCCGGGCAGGGGGAGGAGTCAGAATCGGCCTCGACGGCGTCTCCACGAGGGAGACGCCGCTGCCATGCGGCTGACCAGGCCTGAAACTCCGGCGGAGTGCGGCGAACCCGGGGCCCTTGGCACGGAGGTAAGTGCCCGGTCGCTAGCCTGGTGACCGGGATAGCAACAGTACCCCCCCTCTTACGCCCCCTCTTCAAAGGACCTGGCTTGTCAGGGTCAGGGTGGTCCAGGTGGAACTGTCGCAAGAGAGACTTGTCTAAGATGTTACGAGCTGGCTCCCAATATTGTCTTCGTCTCCACAACCCTCCCATGCTAACAGATACTCCCAACGTCTGTTAACAAAGCGAGTGTCCAGAACTTCACGGACTTGAAAAGTGGGATCTTCTGCTGCGGGCGTTGGGGAAGAGTCAGGCGATCTAGGATGAAATTTAGAAAGTATGACTGGCTTTAGTAGAGAAACGTGGAAAACGTGGATGCGCAGGGAAGTGGGTAGTCGTAACCTGTAAGATACCATGCCCACTCTTTCCGCAACACGGAAAGGGCCGCAGTATTTGGGTGCCAACTTCTTAGAGGGTTGTCTGAGATGGAGGTTTTTAGTGCTAAGCCAAACTCTGTCCCCTGGGAGGAACAGTGGTGCAGCTTTCCGATGTCTGTCGGCGTATCGTTTGGAAGAATGCGCTACCCTTTGGAGTCAGCGCTGCGTGGATTCCCAAAGTCTACCCAGTTGGTTAGCGGTTGACTGGGCGGCAGGTGAGGAGACCGACCCTGGAAGTGGCAAGGGTGGCTTAAGCTGTTTACCGTATACAATCTGGAAGGGAGATCTTCCGGTTGCGGCGTGCAGTTGATTGTTGTAGGCGAATTCCGCCCAAGGTAATAGATCTACCCAATTGTCTTGCTTGTGGTTGATAAAAGCTCTCAAAAACAACTTCAATGAGCGGTTCATGCGTTCTGTTTGACCATTGCTCTGTGGATGGAACGCAGTGGAGAAACTTAACTGTATTTAAAATTTTTTGCATAACGCTCTCCAGTACCTGGCGGTGAACTGAGGCCCCCGGTCGGAGACTATATCGAGAGGCAAACCATGAATGCGAAATATATGGTGAACGAACAACATAGCCAGTTCTGTAGCAGAGGGGAGTTTAGGTAATGGCACAAAGTGGGCCATTTTAGAAAATCGGTCCACTGTGACCCAAACGACATTCTTGCCTTGAGAAGGTGGAAGTTCTACTATAAAGTCGGTCGCAATGTGTGTCCAAGGTTCCGTAGGGACTGGTAATGGCTGTAACAACCCCCTTTGAGGACCACTTAAGGGTTTCTGAAGAGCGCAGGTAGGACAGGAACTAACGTAAAGAGAAACATCCTTCCGCAGTCCAGGCCACCAATAGAAGCGGCCTATAAGGTCTAGTGTCCTTTGTACTCCTGCATGCCCTCCAGTTAAGGAGTCATGCCCCCAGGTTAAGACCTTCTTACGAAGTCTCTTAGGCACAAGAATCTTAGGAGTGGTGTCCAGCGGAGTGAGATTTAATTGTATACTTGCGGGGTTCAAGATATGCTGCAAACCCTCCTCCTCTTCGGGTTGAGTGGTACGAGATAGAGCGTCTGCCCGAACATTCTTTTCCGCGGGGCGATACTTAAGAATGAAATTGAAGCGGCTGAAGAACAGCGACCACCTTGCTTGACGAGGGTTCAACCGTTGGGCTTGAGCCAAGTACTGTAAATTCTTATGATCAGTATATACAGTCACTGGATGATTGGCTCCTTCAAGCCACTGTCTCCATTCCTCGAAGGCGAGCTTGATAGCAAGGAGTTCTCTGTCTCCGATACCATAATTGCACTCGGCCAGTGAGAATTTCTTTGAAAAATAAGAGCAAGGCATTAACTTGCCTGAAGCATCGTGCTGACTGAGGACGGCCCCGACCGCTAAACTGGAAGCGGCTACCTCAACAATGAAGGGACGCTGCGGATCTGGATGGCGCAAGCAGGAATCTTGCAAAAAGGCTTTCTTAATTCTTCAAAGGCGAGACAAGCCGACGTAGACCAATCATGAGTGTCGGCGCCCTTGCGGGTGAGTGCAGTGAGTGGAGCCACCTTTTGGGAGTAGTGTGGTATAAAGTGTCTGTAAAAGTTGGCAAAACCAAGAAATTGTTGGAGAGCCTTTAAACCCACAGGACGGGGCCAATTAGAGATTGCTGCGACCTTTTCGGGGTCCATTTGGAAGCCAGAAGAAGAAATGATGTATCCCAGGAAAGGAAGTGTTTCACACTCGAACTGACACTTCTCTAGTTTGGCATATAAATGGTTGTCTCTTAATGCGTGCAACACGCGTTTGACGTGACGGCGATGAGAGACGAGGTCTGGAGAGTAGATCAAAACATCGTCAAGATATACGATGACAAATGAGTGGAGAATCTCTTGTAGTACCTCATTCATTAGATTTTGGAAGACAGCTGGTGCGTTGCATAATCCGAAGGGCATTACAAGGTATTCGTAATGGCCGTCCCGGGTGTTGAAAGCAGTTTTCCATTCACCCGGGACGGATACGGACTAGATTATAAGCCCCACGCAGGTCAAGTTTCGTGAAAACTTTAGCTCCTTGAAGTCTGTCCAAAGTGGTATCAGAGGAAGCGGGGGTACCGATCTTTCTTGGTGATAGTATTCAATCCTCGATAATCAATACATGGCCTGAGGGTACCATCCTTCTTGGCCACGAAAAAGAAGCCTGCCCCAGCTGGTGAGTGAGATGGCCGAATAAAGCCCTTGGCCAGATTCTCCGTGACATAGTCCGACATTGCCCGAGTCTCAGGTATAGACAAGGGGTAGACCCTGCCTCGCGGAGGAGTAATGTCTGGAAGCAAGTCGATGGCACAATCGAACGGCCGATGTGCAGGGAGAAGTTCTGCTTTTTGTTTTGAGAATACATCCGCAAAGCTCTGGTAAGGACCTGGAAGCTCCAAGACAGCCTGACAGAGTGGAACAGTCGACTTCAGAGGCAAGTGCAAACAGTTCTGAAAGCAATAGGCACTCCACTGGGCGATTTGAAGAGAATCCCAGTGAATAATCGGAGCATGCTGTTGCAGCCACGGAAGACCTAAGACTATAGGATGCACTGATTTCTCCAACAGCATAAACGAGAGTGTCTCAGTATGGAGCGTCCCAGTCCGAAGAGTGACAGGTCCTGTGATCTCCGAGATGTCTCCCGATAACGGAGTTCCTTGGATAGAGGTGACTCGAAGCGGAGGGTTCCGAGGTAGTGTGGGAAGCCCCAGTTGACATACTAGTTCTTTCAAAATAAAATTTCCTCCAGCTCCGGAATTGATAAACGCTAGAGTCTGGAAGGAACCTCCTGGATAATCCAGGGTAACAGGTACCGTACATTGAGGAGCAGGATTAAGGCAACCTAGAGAGATCTCCTCCTTCTTCCCTAGGTTCAAGCGTTTTCCGGCCTCGCGGGGCACTGAGCCAGTAAGTGACCCTTGGCGCCACAGTACAGACACAATCCTAGAGTGCGCCGTCGCCTCTTCTCCTCCTCGGTTAACGGTGTTTGCCCAATTTGCATGGGCTCTTCAGAGGAGTTGTGAGTAGGAGTGGATTGTGACTTATGAGACGAGGAGAGAGGTCTTGAAAAGGTGGGCGCCAGGGAAACCGGTCGCCGAAGCGTTCGGCCCTCTTTGGCTCGCTGCTGTAGGCGTCGATCGATTCTCCCTGCCAAGTCTATCACCTCGTTCAAAGTAGTGGGAATTTCCCGAGCCATCAGTTCGTCTTTTATACGACTTGCGAGACCTTCCAAGAATATGCCTCGCAAGCAGTCGTCTTGCCACCCTAACTCCATGGCCAGGGTGCGAAATTCAATAGCGTAGTCCGCTAACGTGCGGGGACCCTGCTTTAATTGTAGAATTTCAGTAGTGGCGTATAGACCGGCGAGCTGGTTCATCAAAAGTTTGTTTGAAATGATCCACGGAACCTTTGCAAATCTTGTAGTAAGGCATCTTGATGTTCCCAGAGTGGCGAAGCCCATATCATGGCTTTCCCATCAAGCAAGGACAAAATGTAGGCTACCTTGACATCATCTGAAGGAAATTGTCCCGGCAACAAGGTAAAGCGAATGAAGCACTGATTCAAGAAGGCCCTACAAGTCTTGGCGTCCCCAGAATAACGCGTAGGAGCCGGAAGCTGGGTCCTGCACGGACGGGCTGAAGCACCGGGGCCGGGAGTGGAAGGCTGTACCACTGCATCGAGTGGCTGACGTCCACTTTGACTCGCCAGACGATCTACAGTGGCAGCCAACACTTCAATGCATTGCTGCTGTTGCTGGATTCTTTGGGCCATTCCCGGAATGGCCTGCAGGCCGGGAGTGTCCGCCGGGTCCATGGCCTTGCAAACTGTTGTGAGAAAGTCTGTTTAGTGAACCCTTGGCCCGGCTGTCTGGACAGAGGAGTCCAGACGATGAAAAAGGAGCCGGGAGGTGGAGCGGATCTGGCGTGAAGAGGGAAGTGTTCGCCCTGGAAACCCGAGACTCCCCCAGGAGGAGCCCGTAGGGATCCGGGTCGCTGGGACTTAGGAGATCCAGTGATCAGGGCTGGCTGAAGACGAGAAGAGTCAAGCTGGAGTTCGAGGGTCGAGGCTGGCTGAAGACGAGAAGAGTCGAGCAGGAGTCCAAGGGTCGAGGCTGGCTGAAGACGAGAAGAGTCGAGCAGGAGTCCAAGGGTCGAGGCTAGCTGAAGACGAGAATCTGGAAAGGCAGAGCGGAACCACAGGAGCACGGAGTGGAGCAAGCAGGAATGGAGCACGGCAGGAACCATGGGAACAAGGACTGGAACAAGCAGGAACAGAGCACGGCAGGAACCACAGGAACAAAGACTGAAACAAGCAGGAACAGAGCACGGCAGGAACCACAGGAACAAAGACTTGGAACAAGCAGGAACAGGGCACGGCATGAACCACAGGAACAGGACTGGAACAAGCAGGAACGGAGAGCAGGCTGGATCCAGGGAAGCAACTAAGTACTCACAGGAGGTGACCTCGTTGCAAGGCAAGGTAAGAGAGACTGAAGCTGCTTATATAGCCAGCCAGGTTCCGACGTCAGAAAAGGGGCGGTTCAGCACTTCCGGGTGCTGGACCTACAAGAGCCGTCCCCTCGCGCGCCGCGCGCGCGCGTACCCGGGCAGGGGGAGGAGTCAAGAATCGGCCTCGACGGCGTCTCCACGAGGGAGACGCCGCTGGCCATGCGGCTGACCAGGCCTGAAACTCCGGCGGAGCGCGGCGAACCCGGGGCCCTTGGCACGGAGGGTAGTAAGTGCCCGGTCGCTAGCCTGGCGACCAGGATAGCAACATGTGGGTAAAGGTATGTGTATGATTCCATAAGGTGCCTAATTTTACCTGCTTTAAAATAGAGGCATTTCTGGGGGTTAGATGGGGGGAGTGCAATCTTTGAATTAAAGCTCTGCAGTTGGTTTTGGTCATTAAGAACAATCCACAGGAAAAGGAGGTGCAAAATTTGCAGGTGTTTTTTTTTATCCAATTTTCAAAATAAAGGAATGCATGCATTTTTCCTTTGAAAACTGATGCAAGGACAATGGGAGAAAAGTACCTCACTGCTTGTAGACTATGCAGCAATGTTTGCAGTTTGAAATTACCCCTCATAATGTCCTGTTCTCGGGTCATTAATCACTCTAGATAAATTCATTCAACATTTCATTTCAAAATTTACAATTGTAATGATCACAGTGACTGTGGTTTCTTAATTATACCCCGGATTTCAGGTGTTTATATTTTACGTGCACAAATATATCACATTCCAATAAGATCATTTGTTACATCTCAGGCATACAAATTTTCTCAGTTATCTCCAAACATAATCACAAAATAGATAAGTAAACTTAGCTTAATGTGGGCATCAGTATGCAAATAAACTCATGAAGTGTCTCGTTCATTTCGGAATTATTCCTGTGCCCAGTGCCTGCTGGAACTAAAAGCTTTCCCAATAGACTTGGAATTAATCCCATTTTATTTCTTAATCCACAAGGTGGTAAATGTATGGTTTCTGTTACCCCTCATACAAGCTGGGGTCTGTAGATCTTCAGGGCAACCACTCAATTCTAATAAGCCTTCTTTCTTGAGAAAAAGATCATGGAATTGAACATGCACCTTCTCTGAATCCGGTCCACCAACACCAATGGTCTGAACACTGATGTGAAATGGCATTGAGAGATCAAGGTTCTCTAGAACAGTCTGAAACAAAGAGTATACATACTCCTTTAAAAATGATTAGTCTAATACATATTTATAAGCAATCTCATTGTTTCCTTTGGGTGGCATTGCAAAAAGCAGGAACTTTTGCTAAATGTGGAGGACCTTAGCGCAGACCCCGACTAGATGATTTATTTTTGACAAGACAGAAGTGGGAATACCACAGGAGGGAAGCAGATGCTGACATATTGATGTAAGGGATTGGGGAAATAAAATATTTGCTCACGAAACGCTTGATGGCATTTATAGTTCACTATGAACTTTTGTATCCCCACACAAGGGGAAAAAGAGGAAATTGGAAAAAATATGATAAAAATATAATCAAGAGTGATGTAAGGGTGGGAGTTAATGAGTAATGAGACATAGGAAAAATATATATCCTGGTGTCATTGAGCAAGGATTTATTACACACAAGATATTGTAAAAATCAAGTATATAAGGAGGGACAAAACCCTTAGAATTTTGGAGAAGGCTAGCATATTTGCTGAGGCATGTGACTACGTTATTACGAGGCACTCCTTACGTTCTCCCCGGGCTACACAAATAAGAGAACTAATTGGGATATTGCTTTTGGCTTTTTAATAATACTTATTAGAGAAGTGTTTCAGGTTTAAATTTTATGTTGGGCTTCGTTTCGGGGGGTTTTCTTCGGGGGCCACAATTTTCGGGTTAGTGCGCGCTAACTCCCGATAATGCACGCTAACCCAAAATGAATTTTTTCTGAAATTTTGGAAAAATTTCAATCGTTTTTTTGGTTCTCCCGAACCATTCCGAATTAGGCAATTTCTTTGAAATTGCCTAATTCAGGAAAAAGAATTGTACATCCCTAATACTTATAGCTGAGCCACAAGATTATGATTATATACAAAATATGCTTAAAAAAGAAATGATTAATAACTAACTTGTAATCATTTTCATATTGTTACTAATAAAGAATTATAATAAATAATTCTGAATACAAGTCTTTCTCTTCCTAAAATGTATATATATATATATATATATATATATATATATATATATAAATGTAAGAGAGAAAAGGAGACATTTGGGGGGAGAAGGTTTAGCCTGACTAAAATTGGCTCTTTTCTCTCCTATAAAGGAGAACTGAAACAATCCTAATCCCAGAATTATAATTAGTACAAATAGGGTAAAGTTCAGATAGACTAAACAAGTCCTGAGTCTCCCTTGTTAGATTAATGTTTCTTCAGAAGATGTTGATAAATTAACGCAGCTCAAAACTTTCTGAGCTGCTTTGCATGGATCTGCAAAATTCATGCAAGCAATCCCATGCAAAAGCGCTCATTGTGATAGAGAAGGGGAATCTGGACAGGGCTAATGCAATATATTGTCTATAACACTCAATATCACCACGATAGGGCTATATAATGTGATATAGATGGCGTTTAACATGCATGAGAGCCCTACTGCAAACTTGATTCATCTCTCTGTAACTTTGTTATAGTGAACAGAAGGTCTGCAATGCAACAGAATGTATGCTTAAGACATTGCTTTTCCTATAGGAAACTTAACTGTGATAGCCAATGGCATGAAACACACATCAAAACACAAAAAGGGTAACTGGTATCATTTTATCACCAATATAAAATACAGAACCTTATGAGCAATTAATAGCCCATATTTCTTGTGTATTGATGTAGGACCTCTAAACTAAGTGGGTCTGTCAGGCATCAGACTCATTTTGAGTGTAATAGGTCCAAATTACTTTATTAATCAAAAGGTCAATTTTTTGAATTTTTTGTTATTTGTTTTTTTTTAAAAAAACTTTTAGACCCAAACCAATAATTGTCAATAAATTGCACAAACTAGTGTCTCCATATATTAAGCAGAACTGAACGAAACCGGAAGTAATGAGCACGAAACACTTTGCAACAATTTTGTAGCTCAAAATACTCATCTGTTGTAAATGTCCCGAAGAAATAATCGTCTGTTGGAAATGTCCTGACACGATCGTGTTTCGGACCGACCTGGTCCTGCTTCAGGGGCAACGGCACATCCAGAAAGATGGGGGTCTCCAAACCAACGTTTTTAAAGTTCCATTTAATTTCAATTCCTTTTGCCGGCGGTCAGCGTTCTCTGCCGCAATTCAATTCAAAACATGGAGAATCCTCCGGTTTAAATATGCACGCCGGAAGTGAGGCTACGGCAAGTCCAGTCCTCAATTCGGTCGTCAACTGGTATACAGAGGCAGCAAACACAAGTCTACCATCAGGTCGTATATTGAGGCGGGAAAATATAAACTACAGTACTTGTTAGAATACACCAAATCTGTGCTTATCACATAGCACAAATAATGTATGTCAAAAAATAGAAAGAAACTGCAGTCCAAATGGGACTCAAATAAACCAGTACCAATTTATTTTATCATTGAGGCCCGACGGATCAACAGAACTTAAACGGTGAATCAAAAAATGATCACGACGATTAAGATGAATCTGAATATCACCCCCATGGGTGTGCTTCTTCTGTGCCTGTTTCTAAAATCGACCATCACAGATCTGTGAATTTGTGACCCAATTGGGTACAGTGTTGGACTAAAGGTGCGGTGAGCTTGCCGGTCTTAATGCAGCTCCTGTGCTCAATAAGTCGCGTTCTAATCATCCTTTTTGTGCGACCAACATATACTTTATCACAGGGGCATTGAATCACATATATCCCACACTCTGAGTCGCAATTGGTCAAAACGGACTGTCTTACCACAATTGTAGAATTAGGCAAACTCCATTGTGTCGGTCATTGCCAAGCCGCACATATCACAATGTCCACATACTTGATGCCCCCCTGTGATGGGGGACGCGTGTGTGGATTGAAATGCAGAATGTACTACAAGGTCACGAATGTTGGATGCTCTGGAAAATGCAAATCTGGGAGTAGAGTCAAAGACACTATGCAGGGCAAGAACTTGCCAATGGGATTGTATAATTCTCACAACCTCTTGACTGCGGGAGGAGTAACGTAAAACGCATGTCAACTCTTGATTGAAAGGTCTTTGCTGGTATTGGAGTAACAAATTGCGGTTCGCAAACAAAGCGCGTTTAAATGATTTTTTGATTATCGCCTTAGGATATCCTTTTTGAATGAAACGTTCTGTTAGCTCACCGCCTGTTTTATAAATTCAGCTTTATCTGAACATATCCTATGCAGTCGTAAGAATTGAGAAGTGGGAAGACCATCTTTTAATTTCTTAGGATGATAACTAGAATATTGAAGGAGATGGTTACAATCCATCGTTGTTCGGAATAGTGTGGTGGTCAACTTCTGCCCATCTCGTTGAATCAATATGACTAAAAAAGACACAGTGTTACGATGATATTGGGCAACAAACTGTAAATGGGGATTACGCTGGTTTAAACACTGTAGAAAAGTCCAACAGATCTTCTTTGGACGCCTGCCAGATGCACAGAACGTCATCTATATATCGTCTCCACAGCAAAATCTTGGAGTACCATCTCGAAGTATATAAATTTTGGGTCTCAAAATTAGTCACGTAAAGGTTTGCGATTTCAGGAGCTACAGTGGCCCCCATCGCTACTCCTTGGATTTGAAGGTAGAATATTTCATCAAACTTAAAGAAATTCTTAAAAAGAACCAATTTCAACAATTCCAAAAGGAAACCAACTCCTAGGTCTTACTCTTTTCTCTGTTACCCTTTGAACGCTCAATCTCTCTAAAAAAAACCTCACCTACTATGTGACTATCTGGAGGAGGAGAAACCAGATCTATTTGCCATCACTGAATCATGGCTAAAACCAGAGGATGCAGCCCTGATCAATCAACTTCCTCTCCAAACATTTGACATTTTTTCCATCCCTAGACCTAAGAAAAGAGGAGGTGGTTTGTTATTAGCATCAAAAAAATTTCTTGGATTATCTCTTCTCACAACTATTGCCACTCCTAATCTTGAATTCGCAGTCTTCAAATCCTCTCACCTACAATTAGGCTTCATCTACGCTCCTCCAGGCCGTCTTGACTCCGACCCTTCTCCTTTAATAGTGTATATAGCTCGTCACATCAACACGGACTCTCCAGCCATATTGCTTGGAGATTTCAATCTTCACGTAGATGCTAACCCCCGTTCCTCCAATTGTGAAATTTTCATCAACACTCTCAACTCCATGGGCTTTCATCAACTAATTACACAACCAACTCATAAAGCTGGTCATACCCTAACCTATCTTTATTAATCAAGGTTTCTCCCTATCGGCTCCCAACAGTTTGCTTGCCAATCCCATGGTCTGATCACAAGTTAATCCACACCTCTTTAGCATCCACCTCCCAAGCACTACTACCTCACTAAAACTTCGATTCAATTCAGAAAACTATGCAACCAAGAAACCCCTTATCACCTCATCTATTGGAAGAACTAAAACACATTAACATATCGGACGCTGACTCCAGCCCCTCTACCTGGTCCTCTATAACCAAAAAGGTTGCAGATCAGACATGCCCTCTTATCTCCAACCAATCAACTCTAATAAAGAAAGAAAAAGCCATGGTACCCCCGAACTTAGACATTTAAAGGCGGGAACTTAGAAACAAAGAACTCATCTGGAGAAATAACCCGACTTCAGAAAACAACTCAGCCTTCAAAACCAGAATGCACCAATACAGGATCTCCATCCTACAGAAAAAAAAAAATTTCTACTCTCAAAAAATCCACCACTTCATCTATGATCCAAAAGCTCTTTTCTCCCTGGTCTCATCCCTCACTAAACCACCCACATTCATCATTCCAGATGAAAAATCTGCTAGCAAAGCCGAAGAACTTGCTATCTTCTTCAAGGAGAAAATATCCAACCTACTTAAACCACTCCTAGATCATAAAAATACTTCCCCCCAACCTCCTCTCTCAACTTCAATTCCACTTCAGACTTCAAGCTTTGAAGCCTTCGAGCCAGCATCCTCTATAGAGATTGAAAATATTCTAAAAAAACTTAAACCTGCATCCCACCCGCTTGATTCGATTCCTGCTAACATGCTCATAGCTAGCGCCAAAGCTATTGTAAAGCCCATTGCTCAAATCATTAATGCCTCCCCTTACACAGGGCTTAGTGCCAACCCCACTCAAACTCGCTATCCTAAAACCCCTTCTAAAAAAGCCTAATCTCTCTCCGGAAAATCCAGCCAACTTTCTGCCAATAGCCAATCTCTCGTTTGTAGCTAAAATCCTAGAAAGATTAGTCAACCATCAACTCTGCGAATTCCTGGACGATAACAACATTCTCGCCATAACACAATTTGGCTTCCGCAAATCCCAAAGCACTGAATCCCTTCTCATTTCTCTAACCGACAATATTCTTTTAAACCAAGAGAAAAAACATCCTTGCCTTCTGATCCTCCTTGATCTCTCAGCGGCGTTTGACACTGTAAACCACAAGATCCTCTTAGACCGACTAGCAGAGATTGGTATCAAAAACACAGCACTCAACTGGTTCAAATCCTTCCTACAAGACAGGTTCTATAAAGTTAAGATCAACAACTATGAATCTCAACCGATCAGTTCTAACCTTGGCGTCCCTCAAGGATCCTCTTTTATCCCCGACCTTATTCAACATTTACCTGCTCCCTCTCTGTAAACCTACTTTCTAAGCTAAATCTAACCCACTACCTTTATGCTGACGATGTCCAAATTCTTATTCCTATTACCAAATCCTTGCAAGAAAACTCTTCACTTTGGAATTCATGCTTTCCTCTCCATATCCAATCTCCTTGCTGATCTCTGCCTAGTTCTGAATACCAACAAAACTGAATACATCCTAATCACCCAAGAAGGCAACTACCAACTCTCCACCACACATCCTTTGGCACCACCACCTCTATCTACCCGGGTCAGAAACCTAGGAGTCACTATGGATAACAACTGAATTTCAAAAGCTTTATCAGTAACACCATGAAGAATGCTTCTTCAAACTCCAGGTTCTAAAAAGACTCAGACCCTTACTGCACCCCCAGGATTTCAGATCAGTTTTGCAAGCAATCATATTTTCTAAAATTTATTACTGCAACTCTCTGTTACTTGGGCTCCCAGCTATCTCCCTAAAACCTCTACAAATGCTCCAAAATGCCACTGCCAGGATTTTAACCAAAGCAAAAAAAAAGGGACCACATAACTCCAATTTTAAAAAATCTCCATTGGCTCCCTATAAAATACAGAATCACCTACAAAACCCTCTCATCCATTCATAAATCCATTTACAAAGCCTCATACCTAGACCTCAGGATCCCATTCCAGCTACATTCTTCCTCCCGTCCGCTGAGATCAGCGCAAAAAAAGGCTCTCTAAAAACCCCCCCCACTCAAAATTTCGTCAAACAAAAGAGCCTTCTCCACTGCAGGTCCGATCCACTGGAACTCTCTACCATCTGATCTCAGGCTTGAACAATGCCCCCTCACTTTTAAAAAAAGACTTAAAACCTGGCTTTTCTCTCAAGCCTACGATTGAGTTGTCTTCACAACTCCCCCCTCCAGGTCAATCTCATATCATACCACTTAGTTCAACAACTCTAGAATTAATTTTCCAATCCCACATGTCAATTTTGCAGACACCTTATTCATAATTGATTCATTTTAATCGCCTGTCTATAAGATTGCTGTTATTATTGTTGTTGTTTTAATGTTATTTGTTATTTATTCAATTTTTCTCCAAGTTCATTTTCCTGTTCTATGTAAGACACACATGTTAAGTCACTCCAATGTTATATGTAAACCGAAGTGATTAGTAACATTGTTACTAGAACTTCGGTATATAAAAAATGTTAAATAAATAAATATTCTAACAAGTACTGTGGTTTATATTTTCCTGCCTCAATATACGACCTGATGGTAGACTTGTGTTTGCTGCCTCTGTATACCAGTTGACGACCAAATTGAGGACTGGACTTTCCGTAGCCTCACTTCCGGCGTGCATACTTAAACCGGAGGATTCGCCATGTTTTGAATTGAATTGCGGCAGAGAACGCTGACCGCCGGCAAAAGGAATTGAAATTAAATGGAACCTTAAAAATGTTGGTTTGGAGAGCCCATCTTTCTGGATGTGCCGTTGTCCCTGAAGCAGGACCAGGTCGGTCCGAAACACGATCGTGTCGGGACATTTACAACAGACGATTATTTCTTCGGGACATTTACAACAGATGAGTATTTTGAGCTACAAAATTGTTGCAAAGTGTTTCGTGCTCATTACTTCCGGTTTCGTTCAGTTCTGCTTAATATATGGAGACACTAGTTTGTGCAATTTATTGACAATTATTGGTTTGGGTCTAAAAATTAAAAAAAAAAACAAATAACAAAAAATTGACCTTTTGATTAATAAAGTAATTTGGACCTATACACTCAAAAATGAGTCTGTATGCCTGACAGACCCACTTAGTTTAGAGGTCCTACATATACACAAGAAATATGGGCTATTAATTGCTCATAAGGTTCTGTATTTATGATAAAATGAATACCAGTTACCTTTTTGTGTTTTGATGTGTGTTTCACAATTTGGAGGTTCTGGAGTAAAGTTTTTTGGGCTTATATAGTGTGATTGATAGTCAATGGCATAACAGGCTGGAAAATAAAACCTGCTGTTTCAGAGCAGTTGACTGCATTGTGCCTGGGTCCAGTCCTTGGCCTAAACTGATGCCCAGGCATTAGGACCTGGCCTCCATGCTGGACCCTAGGCCAAAGTTCAGGCATCCGGACCTGGTTTCCATGCCCGGCCCTGGCGGTGGGCCTGGGCCTAGGCCAAGACCAAGACCTCAGCGTTCAGCTAAGGCATTGGGACAAGGCCTCTAAGCCTGGCCTTTCATAGAGCTTAGGCTAAGTTTGCAGTGACCTATTATGGCCTATGCCTATGCAAGGTCGAGGCTTCAATCTGGGCCTAGGCTTTGTCAGCAAATCCCCCCCAGAACGGGTATGTAAGGACTGGGGAGGATCCTGGCCCTGACATTTTGCCATGTGGGACGGATAGGTGGAAGTGCCATTAGGACTTGGAAGGGCCCATTTCTTTTTTTAATTTGATTTTGTGATTTTTTTTTTTTAATGTTTATTTTGTTTTTGTAAACCAAAGAAAATGAAATAATAATTTAAACAAAAGGAAAACACCAAAATAACGAAATTAAAAAATGAAATGAATTTTTGTCTCCCACAAATTCCTACTCTTTTCTACCACTCTCTTAAGCACTTCCTACACTTCACAGTATGTCCCTGCACTTTGATGGAATTTTTTACTACTAGTATATATAAATATATGTAGAGATAGAGAGAAAGAGAAAGAGAGAGAGAGATGTGTGTGTATATATATATATATATATATATATCTGTCAGAGAACCCTAAACAAAGATAAGTAAAACCACTAATATTTTAATGTAGCAAGCTTTGCTATGCAATGGCAAAGAATATCAAAACTATTCAAAAGATAAAGTTGGCACAATAACAAATAAACATATATTTATCACTTGTCCTACTCAATCATTCCTCATTCACACCACTTCTAAAATCTCTATAGTGTTATAGTGGGGCAGATTTTTAAAAAGTACGCGTGCGCGTCCTTTTATTCGTGCAACCGGCGTGAACAAAAGTACGCCGGATTTTAAAAGATACGCGCGTAGCCGCGCGTATCTTTTAAAATCCAGGGTCAGAGCGCACAAGGCTGCGCAAAATCGGCAGCCTACACGCGCCGAGCCACACAGCCTGGCTCCATTCCCTCCGAGGCCGCTCCAAAATCGGAGCGGCCTCGGAGGAAACTTTTTTTTTTGTCCCCCCCACACCTTTCCCTCCCTTCCCCTATCTAACTCACCCCCCAGCCCAAACTAAATCCCCCTCCCCTCCCCTCTGAGGCCACTCCGATTTCGAAGCGGCCTCAGAGGGAACTTTCCTTCGGCCTCCCCCCACCTTCCCCTCCCTTCCCCTACTTAACTCACCTCCCCAGCCCTATCTACACCCCCCCTACCTTTATCGCAAAATTTTTGCCTGCCCCAGGCAGGCATAACTTGCGCGCGCCAGTCGGTTGCCGCCGTGCGATTCCCCAGCCCGGGAGCGATTTCAGAGGCCTCGGCCATGCCCCCGAAACACCCCCGGGTCGGAACCACTCCTCCCGGAATGCCCCAAACGTCGCACCGCCCCCCGGCATGCCCCCTGACACGCCCCCCTAGCAAAGCCCCGGGACTTACGCGTATCCTGGGTCTTGCGTGCGCTGCCGAGCCTATGCAAAATAAGCTCGGCGAGCACAGGGGGGGGGGGGGGGGGTTTAAAGGGTTACGCGCATAACTTATCCGTGTAACCTTTTTAAAATCTACCCCAGTGTATATAGATATCTACATAAAACATTATCAACATGAGAACAGAGTGCTAGTAATGAAACAATAAATCACTTGCAATAGAGCTGCAGTTAGTACATTGTAAATGAGCCACATGGATGACACCTTCTTTAAAAAGGGGATATAGCTGAACCTCAGTCTACAAGAAAGGATATTTTGATATTGATTCACAGAATTGTTGTGCCAATGATGATTCTATATTGTATGTAGTCTCTGATATACTTCTGCTTTATCCTGTGTTCTTTCTGTCGCTTCAAAGGCCTCTGTTTCACCGTGGAAACAACTTCTTCAGGAGAAAATATGGTTCATAACTATTCTTGCAATGATACCATGGACGGTATTTAGTGAAGAGAAATTGATCTCTTGTTGTTGATTCTACTTTATTTGTTGATTTTTCCAATTCAGTGTCTCAAGTCTTCAACTGTTGTTAATTAACAGTTTGCTAAATGCAGCATAATCCTTTGTGGATTTTCAATGTCTTGTTAGTGTGTTGGAAGTCTTTACTTGTCTTTTTGCTGTATCTGGAGCAGACTTCAGTGCCTTCTTGCATAAGAACATTCGATACTGGGTCAGACCAAGGGTCCATCAAGCCCAGCATCCTGTTTCCAACAGTGGCCAATCCAGGCCATAAGAACCTGGCAAGTACCCAAAAAACTGTCTATTCTATGTTACCATTTCTAGTAATAGCAGTGGCTATTTTCTAAGTCAACTTAATTAATAGCAGGTAATGGACTTCTCCTCCAAGAACTTATCCAATCCTTTTTTAAACACAGCTGTACTCACTGCACTAACCACATCCTCTGGTAACAAATTCCAGAGTTTAATTGTGTGTTGAGTAAAAAAGAACTTTCTCCGATTAGTTTTAAATGTGCCACACGCTAACTTCATGGAGTGCCGCTAGTCTTTCTATTATCCGAAAGAGTAAATAACTGATTCACATCTACCCGTTCAGTCCAAATGCTGTGATGTTCCCGGTGTGTATGAAGAATGATTAACTAGGACAGGTGATAAATATATGTATATTTGTTATTGTTCCAATTTTGATATTCTTTGCCATTGTATAACAAAGCTTGCTACATTAAGTATCTTTCAAATCTTTTAAAATATTAGTGGGATCTCTGACGGATATACCATTTAGGTACCCACATATTTTTATTTAAAGCCTAGATCCAATATATGTATGTATATATACTATATATAGAGACACACTCACATGCACAAAGTTTATCTGATAAAGATTTTATTCCCTTAGGATATGAGCACATGAAAACATTTCTAAAACTCACGATTTGAAAAAAGTTGCAAACTATCACTTCAATTGTATGAGCATGCATCTTTATTATATTTTGTCACCTTTCATTTTTTTTCCTTCAGGATTCTTCTCAAGGCTTTTATCTGCCAGATCTAGTTGGAACTGTCTGTCCCAATCTCACATGCCACCAGATTCAATCTGTGCCTGCAACTTCCAGCTTGCAGTTAGTCACTATGGAGTAGCCTCATCTCTTCAGCATACTAAGTCTTTTGGCCCTATTTACCAAGCTTTATTTCCATAGACACAACATGGGAGAACACTTTTAGAGGTCCACATTCATAGGCATTCAGCCAGATAACTTGTGAATTATGTGGCTAAATGCCTACTTTTTAATATGTTGGGCACTAATCTGTCTAAATGTTAGCCAGGCAAGTCATTAACCGGCTATGAAAGAAGCGTTCCTGGGCAGAGTTAAGTTATCCAGTTAACTTGCCCAATATTAAGCTGTATCCAGTTAACGGGGTCATTTTCTATTGATAGCTTCATAGGGGCGGACTCTGGACGGCGGCGGTACCGGAAGAGGAGGAGTCGGGGTGGCACCGGGGCGGACGTGGTGGAAACATTGCTGGTGGCGAAAAGGTAGGAACCCTTATCGCTGCCAGTAGCGCACCCAATAGCACCACCTTTTACAATGGCGCTATTGGGTGCGAAAGCCGGCAGAGATTACACCGCGGTGCTGCGATCGCTGCCTGCTTTCGCAGGCCCGCCCCTTGCTTCACCCCCTCCCCACCCCCCTTTAGCGCCGGGATTCAGGAAGCCACGGTAGTTTAGAAAATCCAGCCCTAAGTTAGCTAGATAACTTTAGGCCTACCTCAGAGCAGTCCTAAAGTTATCCAGCCTTGTGTGGCCAGGTAAATGTTGATTTAACTGGCTATGTCCAAAAGAATATACCTGGTATGTGGCACACTAAGGGGAGAAAATAATGGGACACATAGTACTGTGGTCCAGTTCCCAGACTGGGCTCTGCCACGATGAGAACCTTCCCCCAAATCCCTCCAGGTAGACTTTAAAAAAAAAAAAGTGACAAGTTTGCTTGGCAGCCTATTTCCACCAATGCTGGACGTCACCAGGATTACGGAAGGTGTATACGATGATTCCAGCAGGAGAAAGGGGTTTCTGAAGATACTGACTAGGTAGGAGTACTAGGGGTGGGGTAGAGGGGTGGAGGGGAGTAAAGGAGAGGATTAAGCATTGATTCCTTTCACTAAACCCACAAAAAAATTTGCTCTGCTTAGCAGAATGCCCATTTCAGAAATTAATCAAATGTTGATCTGCTACAAGGCTGTGTAATATGTAAAGCAAAGTGAAACACCTTGGTATTAATATCTAAAACTGATATGTTACCTTAGTGCATGCAGAACTCATGACACGCTTGTGAAATTGTCCATTGATACATATCTAGAAAAAAAGAAAATTACAGATAAACATAATAGGTAAACCAGTTTGTGTTAGAAAAATGGAGCTTTAATATCAGTAGCTGTAAAAGATTAGTATAAAAATGTTGAATCTTTTGAAAGCAGGGACATACAGGAAGCATATTTTGGGGCAGATCTTCAAAGGGTTACGCCCGTAAGATACGCGCGTAACCCCTGAAAAGCTGCCCCTGCCTGCCCCTGTGCACGCCAAGCCTATTTTGCATAGGTTCAGCGGCGCGCGCAAGCCCTGGGACGCGCGTATGTCCCGGGGCTTGCAAAAAGGGGCGTGGAGTGGGTGGGCCAGGGCAGGGCGGGGGCGGGGTGGGGTGTGGCCTGAGCCTCCAGGCACAGCGGCCATTTGCCGCTGTGCCCGTGATCGCGGGCCGGCCGTCGGCCAGCGCGCGTAACTTCTTCAACAAAGGTAAGGGGGGGTTCTAGGTAGGGCTGGGGGCAGGTTAGGTAGGGGAAGGGAGGGGAAGGTGCGGGGGGGTGGAAGAAAAGTTCCCTCCGAGGCTGCTCCGATTTCGGAGCGGCCTCGGAGGGAATGGAGGCAGGCTGCGCGGCTCGGCGCGCGCAAGTTGCACAATTGTGCACCCCCTTGTCCGCGCCGACCCTGGATTTTATATCATGTGCGCGCAGGTTTTAAAATCTGCCCCTATATGTGTGCATGAGAAAAGGGCTTTGGGTTCAGTTCTACTAAGAAAAGAGGAATGGCATTCAAAAACCAATAGGGATGTCCTCTATTTATTTATTTATTTATTTATTTATTTAAAGGCTTTTATATACCGGAGTTCATGCACTAGTGCATACCACTTCGGTTTACACAGAACAAGGAACAGAAAATTACATCAAACTATCTCTACTATATATCTCTATCTCTACTCTATCTCTACTGTAGTGTTGAAGAATGATTAGAAAGTGCTATATAGATAGTATCTCACCCTGCAGAGACTGCTTGAGATATGTTCAGAAATTTCAATATGTTGCTGGAGGAACTGTGGTTCTGTAGGTGATATGTTACATTTCTGGTGGGACTACACAAAGACTAGCCTTTTCTGACAAGATATCCCAATAGCTATTACTAAGTTGTATTTTTTTTTATTATTTTTATTCAGTTTTATTTATTGTGAGGTAGATATTCAGAAGCCGTTTAGATGGATATCCTTCTAAATGATAATTTTTTGTAAATTCATAGACTTTAGCCGGATAAGTCATTATCTGACTAAAATTTAGCTGGATAAAAAATAGGTATTCCATGGGTGTAACTGGGAGGAGCTATTTATTTATTTATTATTTATTTAGCATTTTTATATACGATTAGAGATGTGAATCGTGTGCCCAATCGTCTTAACGATCGGGTTCGGCTGGAGGGAGAAAAAAATCTGATCGCTGGAGATGTGAATCGGAATCGGTTCCGATTCACATCGTTAATTTTTTTTTAGTGAGGCCCGACCCTTTAAAATTGACCAAATTGGCCATCCGCGCCAAAATGGCGCCGATGGCCCAAGAGCGGGAGATTGGTCCCCGCGCCCCCACTGGACCACCAGGTACTCGTAAAAAGTTTTGGGGGGGTTCAGGGGGGTGGGGGAAGGTAAGGGATTAGTTTTATAGGGTCGGGGTGGGTTTAGGGGTTGTTTTGGTGTGCTGGTTTTCCCGTCCTCCCCCCAAATAACTCCCGTTAGTGGACACTAACAGGAGTAACGATTTTTCACGATAAATCGTGAAAATTTCTATTGTATCGCGCACTGTACTGATTTTTGACGATTTAAAAAATATCGGACGATTTTTTAAAATCGTCAAAAAACGATTCACATCCCTAATACCGATATTCAAGTAACATAGTTACCAATCACGTCGGTTTACATTCCAACAATAACCATGACATGAGGATGTCTTACATTAAACCAGGGTATTATCTGGGTAACTTAGGAGGATAAATAGCAGTATTCAAATACCTTCTATTTAGAGCACAATACCTGAGGTCTTGAGCCTGATGGAATGGGCAAAAACTTTTAAAACACTCCTGAAATGTTTTTTGCTGGGACTAGCCTTTGCTTGACTTGGTGCGCTAAAAACATCTTGAAACTGCAGCATATTTGCTCATGATTTTGGGGATGGTTAACCTTGCTTCAAACTGTAAATTATTTTAGTTTGAATGAGAAATGAAAAATTACTAGTAATCTTTAATTTCATTTTTTAGTCCTTTCAGAACTCTAGGGTGTTTACTATCTATTCCTGGTGATTTGTTACTCTTTAGTTTGTTCAATTGCTCTATTACATCTTCCTAGTTCACTGTGATTTAATTCAGTTCCTCTGAATCATCATCCTAAAAGAATGTTTGTGGAATAGGTACTGTATCTCCCCAACACCCACCTCGGTAAAGACTGAAGCAAAAATGTATTTAGTTTTTCTGCTATGGCCTTAACTTCCCTGAGCACCCTTTTTACTCCTTGGTGGTCAACTTACTCCCTGACAGACTTCTTGCTTCAGATACACTTGAAAAGGGTTTTATTTTGAGTTTTTGCCTCTTTGAAAAGAAGCTTTTAAAATTCTTTTTTGGCTTGCCTTATTAATGCTTTACATCTAACTTGCCAGTGCTTATGCTCTTTCATATTTTCTTCATTTGGATCCACCTTTTAGTTTTTGAAAGATGACATTTTGACTTTAATAGCCTCCTTCACCTCACTATTTAACCAAACTGGAATTCATGTGGTCTTCTTTCTACCTTGTTTAATGTATGGAATGCATTTAGTCTGGGCTTCCATACAGCTACATTGAATGAAAACTTTTAAATTTTGTAACTGTTTCTTTTAAGTTTTTTCTCATTTCCTCATTTTATCATAGTCTCCCTTTTTACAGTTAAATATTACTGCAGTAGTTTTCCTTAATTAATTAAAATTTCTTTTTCACTGTCTATAATACAACATCCATGTTAAGTGATGTACATTGTATATACAGTATAATAAAAAAATTATACAATCAAATCATAATTAGTAGAAAATATCAGTGTAATAAAATCTAAACAAATAAAATCAAGAAAAGGCTATTTGAAAATAATATGCCGTCATCATTTTCCAAAACACGTTATAATCTGCAACAGTATGGAGTTCCAATAGCAAGTTATTCCATAGGGTTGGTCCCACCACTGAGTCACAAAGGGAAATGTGGAGGGGGAATTGATAGAACAACTTCTAGTTCCCAAACCATATCTCCATAAGGTCATGCAACTAGCACATAGCCACCTTCTAGGTGGTTACCTGAGGGAGGAAAAGACCCAAGACAAATTATTGACACAGTTCTACTGGCTGGGACTACATAACAGGTCCAGTTGTATTGCCAGTCTTGCCCTACCTGTCAACTCACAAAGCCTGCCAGTGTACAGGCAGCACCTCTCATACCAATGCAAATAATTGAAACCCATTTCTAAAGGGTGAGCATGGACCTTGTGGGGGCCACTCCACCAAGTTATTATTATTATGTTAATTATTCTATGTTATCATTATGTTAACTACTATTATATTATTATTATGTTTATTATTATGTTATTATTATGTTTATTATTATTCTACACTACATTAGATAATTTTATATTTCATGTTATTTGCATCCATTGAACCATCTACACGTTATGCCTTTTGCCTTGTTAATCCCCCTCTTGTTGTTGCTGCTCCCCTCCCCCCCCCTGTTCGCTGTATTTCTCTTAGTTCCTTGTAAACCGACATGATGTACCCATGAATGTCGGTATAAAAAAGTTGTTAATAAATAAAGAGATCTACTTGAGGAAATAAGTACATCCTTGTCATTCTGGACTATGCCACAAGATATCTGGAAGCAGTACCGATATGGAATATGAAAACCCTGACTGTGGCAATCGCTCTAATAGAGGTATTTTCACAACTTGGGCTGCCGAAGGAGATCTTAATGGATCTGGGAACCCCATTTGTGTCCAAGGTAATGAAACAGCTACCTTATGTGCTGTTTGATATCCATGAAGTGCCACAGAGCTTGAAGGGGTTTTCCCCTTTTGAGTTGCTGTATGGGAGGAGACCGAGAAGAATCTTGGACATAGGTCACGAGACATGGGAAGACAAAGGGATCCCTGGGCAGAACCTCACTGATTACATTCTCTGAGTGCAGGATCACTAAAAAAAGCTGGGGAGGTGGCTCACTTATACCTAAAGAAAGCTCAGGCTACCCAAGCCCAAGGTTATAATCATCCTATGGTCCAAAGAGCATTTAGCTTGGGGACCGCATCCTTGTCTTCCTCCCATCTTCAGAAAGCAAGTTGTTAGCCTGTTGGCAAGGACCCTATAACATTTTGGAGAAAACAGGACCCATGGATTACAAAATAGCCCAGCCAGGTAAACAAAAGAAAACTCAAATCTACCATGTAAACCTTATGAAGAAATGGGTTGCACAGGAATACAGAGTGGGGCAAAAAGGAAAGTTTGGTCCAGAGATTGGACATGAAGTGGACTGAACCCAGTATCCTTTTGGAGAGTAGCTATCCACTAGGGGTGTGCATTTGGTCCCTACGTATTGGCAATCTGCAACAGATGTGGCCATATTCGTTGTATTTGTGGGGAAGCGAAACGTATCGCGATTCCCCACGAATACACGAATCTTCGCCGAATTACTCGGCCGCCTAAAGAAACCAATTTAAACAAATCCCCGACCCTCCTGACCCGCCCCCCAAGACTTACCAAAACTCCCTGGTGGTCCAGCAGGGGGTCCAGGAGCCATCCCCTGCATTCACACTCTCGGCTGCCGGTTACAAAATGGCACCGATAGCCTTTGACCTTCTGTCACAGGGGCTACCAGTGCCATTGGTCAGCCCCTGTCACATGGCCATCGGTGCCATCTTGTGCTCCTACCATGTGACAGGGGCTGACCAATAGCACCAGTAGCTCCTGTGACATAGTATGGGCAAAGGCTATTGGCACCATTTTGATTACTGGCAGCCGATGATCCGAGTGCAGGAGGTCGCTCCAAGACCCCTGCTGGACCACCAGGGACTTTTGGCAAGTCTTGAGGGACCCTTCTGACCCCCACAAGACTTGCAAAAAGTCCAGCGGAGATCCGGAACGACCTTCTGTACTCCGGCCGTCGGATGCCAGTACTCAAAATGGCACCGATCACCTTTGCCCTCACTATGTCACAGGGGCCATTTTTAATACTGGCAGCTGATCGCCTTTGCCCTCACTATGTCACAGGGGCCGACGGTCAGCCCCTGTGACATAGTGAAGGCAAAGGCGATCAGCGCCATTTTGAGTACTGGCATCCGACGGCCGGAGTGCAGGACGTCACTCCCGGACCCCCGCTAGACTTTTGGCAAGTCTTGTGGGGGTCAGGAGGGTCCCCCAAGACTTGCCAAAAGTCCCTGGTGGTCCAGCAGGGGTCTGGAAGAAACCTCCTGCACTCGGACTGTCGGCTGCCAGTAATCAAAATGGCGCCGATAGCCTTTAACCTTCTATGTCACAGGGGCATTGGTCAGCCCCTGTCACATGGCCATCGGTACTATCTTGTGCTCCTACCATGTAACAGGGGCTGACCAATGGCACCGGTAGCTCCTGTGATATAGTATGGGCAAAGGCTATCGGCGCCATTTTGATTACTGGCAGCTGATGGTCCGAGTGCAGGAGGTCGCTCCCGAACCCCTGCTGGACCACCAGGGACTTTTGGCAAGTCTTGGGGGACCCACCTGACCCCCACAAGACTTTCCAAAATTCCAGCAGGGGTCCAGGAGCGACCTCCTGCACTCCGGCCGTCAGATGCCAGTACTCAAAATGGCACTGATCGCCTTTGCCCTCACTATGTCACAGGGGCCGACTGTTGGCCCTTGTGACATAGTGAGGGCAAAGGCGATTAGCTGCCAGAATTCAAAATGCCAGTATTCAAAATGGTCCCCGTGACATAGTGAGGGCAAAGGCGATCAGCGCCATTTTGAGTACTGGCATCCGACGGCTGGAGTGCAGGAGGTCGCTCCCAGACCCCTGCTGGACTTTTGGCAAGTCTTGTGGGGGTCAGGAGGGTCCACCAAGGCTTGCCAAAAGTCTCTGGTGGTCCAGCGGGAGTCCGGGAGCGACCTCCTGCACTCGGACTGTCGGCTGCCAGTAATCAAAATGGCGCCGAGAGCCTTTGCCCATACTATATCACAGGGGCTACCGGTGCCATTGGTCAGCCCCTTTCACACACAAGATGGTGCCGATGGCCATGTGACAGGGGCTGACCAATGGCGCCAGTAGCCCCTGGACATAGTAGGTTAAAGGCTATCGGCACCATTTTGAAACCAGCACCGAGGGTGTGAGTGCAGGGGATGGCTCCCGGACCTCCTGCAGAACCACCAGGGAGTTTTGGTAAGTCTTGGGGGGGGGGTCAGGAGGGTGGGGGGTTGTAGTTAATTTAATTTTAGTGGGGGAACAAATAGAAATCGACGTATTAACGTATCGGGGTGCCATAAGACAGAATGCAACGTATCTGCCCCCCGACGAATCCGAATCCCGAATACAATGTATGGCATCCCTCTGCACATCCCTACTATCCACCACACAGACAGCTAACATAAAGTAGCTGGTCAAGCAAAACAAGATCTTCTCAAACCTATCAGGTAATATCCACCTGGTGAGCATTACATCATTACGCCTCCTGGAGTTATGGTACAGCAATGACACTATTGGATTCCTGAGGCCAGGTGCCACGTCATTGAGACCAAAGTGAAGGAGATGCTCTAGGTTGGGGTTTTAGAGGAGCCTAACAATGATTGTCCTCACCCATAGTGTTGGTGCTGAAGCCAAATGGGAACATAAGGTTCTTCATTGACTTTAAAAAGCTCAATGAGGTCTCAAAACTAGATGCATACCCAGTGCCAAGAGTGGATGAACTGATTGAGCATCTAGGATCATCCCAGTTCATCTCTACCCTGGACCTTGCAAAATGCTATTGGCAGGTTGCTCTCACATCAACAATAAAGCAGAAGACTGCGTTCTCGACACCAGGGAGACTTCTCCAGGTTACCGTCCTCCCATTTGGACTCCATGGTGCCCCTGTAATGTTTCAACACTTGGGTGACTGCCTGCTCCGCCCACATCAAGGGTATGCACCCGCCTACTTGGATGATATTGTGCTGTATAGCCCAGATTAGAAGGTAAACTCCAGGCGGTGCTAACCTCTCTGAGGAAAGCAGGACTGACGGACAATCCTAAGAAGTGCATGTTGGAAGGGCAAGAAGTCCAGTATCTCAACTACACCCTGGGAAAGGGTAAGGTCCATCTGCAGACCCAGAAGACTGAGGCAATTACCAGGGTGCCAGTGCCTCAAGTGAAAGTGAGATCATTCCTAAGCTTTACAAGATACTACAGAAGGTTTATCCCCAATTACTCTGAGAAGATGGAGCTTCTCACAAGGCTGTTGTTGAAGAAAGTGCTGGAGAAGGTCCAATGGTCAACTGAAGAAGAGAAGGCCTTCCATGCTCTGAAAGAGGCATTATGCTCCAAACTAGTCCTATTGAGTCTGGACTTCACCAAAACCTTAATGGTGCAGACCAATGCCTCTGAAGTAGTCTCTGGAGCAGTCTTAGTCCAAGAGAAGGATGGCATGCATTAGCTGGAAGCTGATGCCTTGGGAGAGGCATGACTCTACAGTCAAGAAGGAGGCCTTCGCAATCAAGTGTGCCTTAGAGGCCTCGTGCTACTACCTGCTGGGATGGCAGTTCATGCTCAAATGGACCATCAACCATTCTTATGGATAAACAGAAATTAGGAGTCCAATGTCATGAGATGGATTCTGGCTTTACAGCCATTCAACTATAAGATCTGACATAGGACAGGAAGGGAGAATACCTATGTAGATTTCCTATCCAGACAGGGATTCCTGGCACAGGCAGTTGCTCATCTCGGCAAGGTTGAGCTGAGGGGAAAGGTAGGTGAGGGAGTCTCTAGGATAACTCCTTCAGACCACCATAAGGGACCAGCCACAATTATCTGGCCCAGTCCTTCTTAAGTTCCAACCCAGCAAGGGATTCTGGGTCCAGGGAGGATCCCTTCATGCTAGTATAAGAAGACAGGACCCAGAAGCCTAAGGAGGCCCCAGGTAGCAGGCAGAGACCCAGCCTACGAAAAGATCTACCGTGTTTGAGGACTGTGTGTTACCAGAAGGTAACGTGAGCTGCCTTATTTGTTTGATTTTGACTTTCTCACTGTATATAAACTGCACCAGAATCTACCTCCATATTTCTCTTGGCTGTTTCCTAAGCAACACATGTAAATTCCCTTACAATACTCATGTCAGCCTTTTTATTGTGTTACAAGTTATATGATATTGCAATTAACAAACTTTCTGCTGACAAAACCACACCCTTTTAGAAGGAATTGTTCTAGTCTAAATAATATTTCCTGAGTATCATATTTACATGCATACATTTTGATTTTATTATGTATGTTCTTTTATGTACCCTGCCTCAAATTTTGTAGAGTGCGGGAAATAAATAAATAAATACATTTAAACAAATATATATAAATGTATTATACTTACCTTATAACCTTTAATAAAAACACCATTGCTACATCCTAATTCATCCAGAATGGGTCTATCCCAACCAATCATCAAGCTTCTCTTTCCAACTGATTTAATAATGTAGACAGAATTGACTGGTGCAGGGAGTTCTGGGGAAAAAACAAGTACAAGCTTAATATAGCAAAACACAGCATATGATTTTTCATCTCTTCTCTCTGATGTCATGATTTTTCACTGTTACTGTGATGCTGAAAAAATGGCAATTCCGAATTTTTCAGCTTAGGAAGGAAAAGTATCAATGAATTAAACATCAGCAGTGCTCTGTGAGGTTCATTCTGATTGCAATTCTAGAAGTCATAGATAAAAATAAGACAGCAACATAATAGATGACAGCAGAAAAAGACAAACTGAACCATCTAGTCTACCCAGTTATTCCTGTCCACACTACTAAAGATATACTCCTTACCTACCCATGACAATTTTTATCATTTTTCTCATTTGTAAACTATCATCTTAGGCAGATGAGCAGAAAAGATACCTCACTTACGGCTAAATTTTTAATTCCCTGCGCGTGGGGAAAATGGGGTTTACGCACATGGCTGGGCCTTGCGCGCACCGCGTGCATCTTCAAAGGGGCCCGGCCATGCGCGTAACTCCCGTTATGTGCAGAAGTGCCGGACAACAAGAAAAGGGGCAGTCCATGGGGTGGGGAAGGGCGGAGCTGGAGGTGGTTGGTGCAGCGGCCATTTGTCGCTGTGCCGGGGGAGGCTGCGGTGCGCGCAACTTATGCCAGCTCAGGAGCTGGTGTAAGTTCTGAAATAAAGAAGAAAAAAGGTAGGCTGTGAAAAGGGGTCAGGGAAGAGAGGGAAAGAGGGAAGAGGGAGGGCGAGCGGACTGGGAGGGAACTGGGGGAGGCCCGATCACATCGCCACGTGTAAATTGGCCAAATCTACCCCCCTGTGCGCGCTGGCCTGGATTGTATAACATGCGCGCGCCAGCGCACACATGTTATAAAATCGCACATGGAGGCACGCATGTATGTTTTTAGAATCTACCCATTAATTTATACCCAGCAATCCTGCTTCCCATGTCTATTTAATTTTTATTTTATATATACTTTTAAATGTACATGAAGAAGACATCATGCAAAAAAAAATCCATCAACTATGTAATAATTACACAAAAGGTATGTGGCTGTTCCTACCGCTGACACAGAATATGACATCAGATAAAGACCATTAGACCCATGCATTCTGCCTAATTTCATTCCTGGTGCAACACCAGAGACCTCTGTTGATCTCTGGCTTTTCCTTCACTTATTTTCCAGTAAGGAACCTCTGAGATTATTCCAAGATTTTTTTGATTTCCATTCCTGATTTTAACTCCCTATCCTTCACTGCCTCTCAAGCACTTCTCACGCTTTCTTAAGATCGCTTCTCATTCTGTCTCCTCCTTCGGGGGTGTCCACTGTGTTGCAGATCTTAGTGTCATCCACAAAAAAAGCAAACATTTCCTCCTCACCTTTCCTCAGTTTTGTTTGCAAAGATATTGAACAGAATAGACCCCAGGATAAATCCATGAGGCTCTCCACTTTTTCCCTTCAGAGTGAATTCCTCTGCCACTACCTTATGTTGCATATCACTCAATCACTTTATAATCTGATCCATTACCTTGAGGCCCACCCCTAGAGTGTTCAATTTGTTTATGAGCCTCCTATGCAGGACAGTATCAAAAGCTTTGCTGAAATCCAAGTATACCCATGATTTAATTCTATAGTCACCTAATCAAAGATGTTGGTCAGATTTGTTTGACACAATCTCTCTCTAGTAAAACCATGCTGCCTCAAATCCTACAGCCCACATTTTGCCTTTTTTTCTATTTATTGAAAGGCCTCCCTTTTTCAGGAGGCATTTCCTACTGTACTAAATTGAACCTTTGGCAGAAGGAAGTTAGGTAGAGTGCTATGGGGTAGATTTTAAAAGGCCTGTGTGCAAATCCAGGTGCGCGTGGTTCCCGTGCGTGTATACGGACGTGGCTATTTTATAACATGCATGTGTCAGCGCACACATCTTATAAAATACGATTCCTAGCACGCACATGCGTGCCAGATTTTAATGTGCACGCACCATGTGTGAGCGGATGGCCACCTCCCCGCACAGGGGGGAGTGAATTTTTTAAGGTATTCACAGCAACGTGATTGGTCCTTTGCCCAGTGCCCTCCCAGTCCACTCCAATTACCTCTACCTAACCTTCCTGCCTTTTCCCCTTTCTTCCACAACCCCTAACCCTTTCCTACCTACCCTAGAATTTTTGTTTTTTAACTTACTTGCTCCTCCGAGCTGATGTAAGTTACGAGCGCCGGCCGGCTGCCAGTGCGCACTTCCCCAGGACAAGGCCTAATGGTCGCTGTCCCAATCAGCCCCGGCCCCCACCCTCCCCTGCCCAGACCCCGCCCCCGGCCTACCCCTTTCTTCATGCCCAGTACTTCTGCGCATATCGGGTGTTACGCGCGTGGCCGGGACCACGCCTGCAGGATCTGGCCACGCGCATAAGCCTCAAATTTTACACTCACAGGGCTTTTAAAATTTGGGTATATTTGTATACTGTCATTCTTGAACAATTTATAATGTGCGTTATTTTATTTTTTTAATGATATCTATGGTTTTTCTCCTATTGCTTTTATGTCAGCCATGTAATGTGCTCAGCATAATTTCATTACTATAAGCGGGCTATAAATGTTTAAATTAAATATTTTCACACTTGTTTACAACTAAGCTTGAACATATTCTGGATAACCCATAGCTTTCATGTTAGATTCCAGTATGGAACCAAGAATCAGGACTCACGTGGTAGGCTCTGGTTCTAGCTCTGCCTCTGCATAATCTTATCATCTGTCTCCATTTCCACAATGGTAATTGGGTAGCACAACAGGAATAGTGAAGGTATTTCTCCTGTGTCCTTACTCCAGAAGCTTTTTTTTCAATATGTGAGGCCTGAAATAACCTATTTGACCCAGAAATTAGCATAACGCATTATGGGGGTAATTTTCAAAAGGAGTTACATGCGTAAATGTAGCTACTATTGTAGCAATTTTCAAAAGCCATTTACTCAAGTAAAGTGCACTTATGTGAGTAAATCCTATAGACAAGTCAATGGCATATATTGTAGCAATTTTCAAAAACCCACTTACTCAAGTAAAGTGAATTTTCAATTTACTCCAGTAAACCTGGTTTTTACTCGAGTAAATGCTTTTTAAAATCAGGCCCTATGTGTTTTTTGAATTCCTGTAATGGTGAGGCCCACTGAGATCCTTTTTTGAGGTGGAAGGTGCTACAAATTAGAAATGAGTCTTTCTCCTCGTACAATAGTCTGCTATCCTCTGCCCATAATGGTTCTGAGCACCAGGCATTTAGATTTCCCTGCCCCATGCCTCATTCCTCTCAGCAGCCATATTTTCTTTGCAGATTAGAAATGCACTTAGGTCATGGGCATTCTTCTGCACTACAAAAGCTTGTTGGATTTTGATGCTGCTTGATGAGCTTTTAGAGAATTAATGTCTTAGCCCATGCATGAATATGTATGAGTGTGTGTGTGTGGGGGGGGGGGGGGGGGACATGGCCAGAAATGTGTTAAGTTCAATTCTGCAAAAAGCTTTTTAGTTTCCTGTAAGTGAAATAATGAAAATACATTCTTTGGCAAGCCTTCACTATTTATGACAGCTCTTGCTGTGCTATACATCTCTTGACTACACATTAGGGTTGTGAAAGATTTGTCTGAAAACTTAACTGGATATTCATTTAAGCTTAGGTGAAAACAGTATTGAGCTCTCTCTCACACAAGCAATAGTTGTTGGGATAAATATATTTGCTGAAACATTGTTAGAAGTGACTTTTTTGGCATCTTCAACTGTTAATCACTGCCCAGAAAGCCACATTTGTTTATATGCAAACTGGTTCCATCTGTGAACAGGCTAAATACTATCATTTGCTATTTTACAGCAAGGAGAAAATAATATGCATCTAATTTCACTGAGATAACTATGAAAAAACTTTTAAAAAAGAAATTGAATGCATCATTAACTTTTAATGTTCTTGGTCATAGGTATAGCAGAATCATTGAGAGGTTCATATTCAGAAATCAGATAGCAAAGTTAGCTGGATAAACTTATCTGACAAATTTTAGATGCATATTTAATAGTGCAGCCACACTATTAAATATTAGTGGTGTGCAGTCGTTTGCAACGAAATAGGAAATAAAGACGATATTTCCTATTTCGTTGCATTTCGGGAAGCCAAAAAATTGAAAGGAAAACCCATGAAATTTTGTGTGGTTTTCCTATTGGGTTTTTTTGGGGGGAGGAAGGGCACATCTACTAAAAGAAATCCCAAACCCACCCCAACCCTTCAAGTTTAATTAAATAAAACCTCCCCCCCTCCCCCCAAGACTTGCTGAAAGTCCCTGGTAGTCCAGCGGGGCCCCAGGAGCAATCTCCCGCTCTCGTGGCATCAGCTGCCATCTAAAAAATGGCACGGGCCGTCCATTGCTCCTACCATGTGACAGAGGCCGACCAATGATACCGGTAGCCCCTGTCACATGATAAGAGCAAAGGGCCACTGGCGCCATTTTGATTATTGGCAGCCGATGGCCTGAGAGCGGGAGATCGCTCCCGGGACCCCCGCTGGACCACAGGGATTTTCGGCAAGTCTTGGGGGGGTCAGGAGGGTGGGGGGTTGTATTTAATTAGATTTGAAGGGTTGGGGTGGATTTATTTTTCTTTTTACATGAAATTGGGTTGAAAATTTTTCCAATCCGGGGCGGTGGACCGAAATGGCCCAACCTGGACCCAAAAACAAAAAGACAATGAAAAAAAAAATGTATGCAAACCACCTTTAAATATAGCCAACTACCTTTAATCTGTTAACTTTAAGACATTTCTTTGCCCTGAAGAGACTTAGCAGGCTATGTTAACTGACTCTCTCAATACGCTTCCAGAATGCTCTTAACTTAGCTGGTGATTTGATTAGCTGGCTAGAATTTAGCCAGAGAAGTGCCCAAAATTTGTGAGTTAGCCAGTTAAATGCTTTTGAATATGGATCTCTGAGTATCTAGATGGATCAACATTATGGACATGTTGCGCCGGAGGTGGACCCTTGGGCCAAGGTGGGGTTGACTCTACGCGTAGGATCCTACGGGTCCCCACCGTCGGCAGGCAGAGAGGGCTGACGGACAGAGGCCAGCTGGTGCTTCACCAATACCAGCCCTCTTTCCCCGGGGGTTGAGCCTTTGGGTGTCGGGGCCGGCTAGACTTAGGTGGCCTCCATCAGTGGTCATTGATGGGTGGATTGAGGTCAGCCCAGAGGTAGCAACCAGTGTAGTTAACAGTCTGTACTGGACGAGGCAGAATCCCAGAGACCCAGGCGCCAATACGAACACAGTCTGACAGACGGTGCCGGAGCAAGAGCAGGGCGAAGCTTGAATGAACCACGTCCAGGATAAAGGCTGAAGAGGCGTCTTTAAGCAAGCTGGGTTCAGGGCTGGTGGCAGGCTGGAAGCAGTGGCAAGCAAGGCTGAGGTCTGGACACGGAGAGAGTCAAAGGATGGTCAGACGAAGCAGAAATCCAGGGCTGAAGAGAAGCAACAGAATAGTCAGGCGATGCAGAGGTTTGGTGTTGGAAAGAGGCAACAGAGTAGTCAGGCAATACAGGTCCGGGGTTGGAGAGAGGCAATGGAGTAGTCAAGCAATGCAGAGGTCCGCGGTTGGAGAGAGGAAACGGGGTAGTCAGGCAATGCAGAGGTCAAATCAGGTTAGCAGTCCGAAGGAACAGGAACTCAGGAACAAGGAAAGAGGGACGAAGGCAATCAGGATCAGGAATCAGGAACAGAAGAAGCAACGAGCACTCGACTAGCGAATGGACCTGTTGCAAAGGCAATTTGAGAGAGCAAAGCCCGGCCTTATATACTGGAGCTTAGCCGACGCCATCATCCGGTGCCGCGGCCAGGTTCCTGTCGCAGACCATATTAAAGTATCAGCTGATCGCGCATGCGCGCCTAGGGAGGGGCATAGAGCTGGTCGGGACAGCATCTCTCCGTGGAGAGGCCAGACATGGAGCATCAGGAACTATAGCAGAGCTGGAGGCCCCAGGGGAGGATGAGGATGGAGCCGGAGGCCAACAGCTGCCAGAGACGAGGGACCAGGTGCTGGATCACTTTGAGAGAGGTGAGGGGGCCGAGCCGTGGGTCTGCCGTGGCCGGCGTGCATAACAGTACCCCCCATGCCCCCCCCCCCTTGGAGGTCTGGGTTTGCCCAGATGGGCACGATGAAACTGGAGGAGGAGTTTCTTATCCAGGGTGTTACAGGCTGGCTCCCACGAATTTTCTTCAGGGCCGTAACCCTCCCAGGAAAGGAGGTATTCCCACTGGCGGCCCCTACAGCGGACATCAAGGACTTAGTGGACCTTGTAAGTGGTGTCGGTCTCTGCGACCAGCGGAGGAGGTGAAGGAGCCTTCCGTGAAGCCAGGATATGACTACCCGTTTTAGGAGTGATACGTGAAATTGTGGATTCCCAATGTAGCGGCAGCTAGAGTTGTTAGGTTACTGGTCCGACACAATGAATGATTGGAAAAGGTCCAGTATACCTTGGTGCAAACCTCTGAGAAGGTATCTTGAGTCGAATATAATGGGTGCTTAACCAGACTTTCTGGCCAGGAAGGAGCCGAGCATCGATGGCTGTCAGCAGATCTCTTGGCCCAGGAAGTGGACTGGCATATTAGTCTAGTTCCAGAGTACCTTGAGGGCATCAGCAGTGGCTTGTGCAGCAGGAGAAGGCACTTACAACAGTATGGGTAGCGGTGGTCGCGGTTGTTTCCCATAAACGATGGAAAAGGCCGATGTACCAGCGGCAATGTGGGAGTTGTGGGAGAACTCCGCCCAAGGAAGAAGATCCAACAAATTGTCCTGATGATCCTTTATATATATGCGAGGAGGAAGGACTTCAAGGAGCGGTTTGTACACTCGGCTTGTCCATTGGCTTAAGGATTGTATGCCGTTGTTAAACTGATGTTAATGCCAAACCTTTTACAAAGGGTGCGCCAATATCTGGCGATGAATTGTGGGCTTATGTCAGAAACAATGTCCTTGGGTAAGCCGTGTAGTCGGAAGATGTGTTGAAAGAACAGGAGTGGCAATTTGGGTGCAGATGGTAGGCCCGGCAGTGGAACAAAATGGGCCATTTTGGAGAATCTGTCAATTGTAACCCATATGACCGTGTGGCCTTTAAATGGTGATAAGTCCACGATGAAATCCATGGAAAGATGTGGCCACAGTTCTTAGGGAGCTGGAAGTGGCTGGAATAAACCCCAAGGTCGCCCGACCGGGGGTTTCTGTTGAGCGCAGATGCTGCAGGAATCAACATACACTTTAGCATCAAAGACCATATTGGGCCACCAGAAGAACTGCTGAAGCAGTGCTAAGGTTCGCGCTCACCCTGGGTGACCAGCAAACTTAGAGTCAAGTGCCCACTGGAGGACTCTTTCATGGAGTCGATGGGGCACCACTGTTTGCCCCGTAGGAACAGGATAAGTAGCCAAAAGACAAATGCAGGCTGGGTCAATAATATGACCGGGTTCATCGGGTTTGTCTTCAGGTTCAAACGAGCAAGACAAGGCATCTGCCCGGAGATTTTTCTCTGTCGGGCGGTAGTGAAGCTCGAAATTAAATCTGGAAAAGAACAGAGCCCATCGGGCTTGACGGGCATTGAGATGTTGGGCTTGGCTCAAGTGTTCCAGGTTTTTATGATCTGTGAACACTGTAAATTTATGTTGGGCGCCCTCTAGCCAAGGGCACTATTCCTCCAAAGCCAGCTTGATGTTGAGTAACTTGTGGTCTTCAATGCTGTAATTTTGTTCTGCAGCAGAGAATTTATGCAAGTAGAAGGAACACGGGACCATGGATCCGGAAGCAGAGCATTGGCTCAGGACCGCCCCGCCCCAATCACGGAGGCATCTACCTCAACCAGGAAAGGACGATTCAGGTCCGGATGATAGAGACAGGATCCAGTTAGGAAAGCCTCTTTGAGGCGATGAAAGGCAAAAATAGCCTCCGGGGTCCAGTTTCGAGTGTCCTGACCCTTACAGGTTAGAGCTGTAAGAGGAGCCGCCAACACAGAGTAGTGCGATATAAAGTGGCGGTAGTAATTCGTGAATCCTAGAAAATGTTGAAGTACGTTCAGGCCCATGGGTTGTGGCCAGTCTTGGATTCCCTTTAGTTTCACAGGATCCATCAAGAATCCTTGTTGGGAGATTGTGTATCCCCAGAAAGGGCAAGCTTGATTTTTCAAACAGGCACTTGTCCAATTTCGTGAACAGATGGTTCTCCCGAAGACATTGAAGTACAGTACGAACATCGATATGGTACGTGGCCAGGTCCTTGGAGAAGATAAGAATGTCATCTAGGTAGGCCACAACTTTGATGTACAAGAGATCCCTGAAGATTTCATTAATCATTCGCTGGAAAACTGCAGATGTGTTACAAAGGCCAAAGGGTATCACTAAATATTTGTAATGTCCATCTCTGGTGTTGAAAACCATCTTCCAGATGTCATCAGGGCAGATACACACCAAGTTATAGGCTCCGCATAAGTCTAACTTGGTGAAGATAGAGGCTCTGTGTAACCAATCAAACAATTCAGATATCAAGGGCAGAGGGTACTTGTCCTTGAGAGTGATCGCATTCAGACCGCGGTAGTCAATACATGGTCTTAAAGATCCATCCTTCTTCATAATGAAAAAAAACTCTGCGCCATTACGGGAGGTAGAGGGACGAATGAACCCCTTTGCAAGATTCTCCCGGATGTATTCAGTCATGGCCTTGGTTTCGGGAAGCGACAGCAGATAGATACACCCTCGGGGGGTGTGGTACCAGGCAGAAGATCGATGGGACAGTCAAATTTCTGAAAAGGAGGTCTGCCTTCTGCTTTGAGAACAAGTCTTCGAAGTCTGCGTAGGGAGCAGGTATGCCAGAGGAAGTTGTTGCCAGAGAAACCACTGGTGGGAGCGCCACTTTCTGAAGACAAGACTGATGACAGGCAGAGCCCCATTCTGTCAGCTGAAGAGACTCCCAATCAAATTGGGGAGAGTGACATTGGAGCCAGGGTAGTCCCAGAACTACCAGGTGAATGGACTTCTCTAGAACCAATAGTTCAATTTCTTTGGAGTGGAGAGCGCCAGTAAGAAGTCGAACTGGCTCTGTGGCTAAGGAGATTCGACCGAGTAATGGTTCTCCATAGATTGAAGCAATGCACAAGGAAGTCTCGAGAGGATGGGTTTTGATACCCAAGAGTTGAACCAGATCTCTAAGGATAAAATTACCACCTGCTCCAGAGTCCACCAGAGAAAGGACAGGAAACGATCGAGTGTCCCAGACAAAAGTAACAGGCACTGATAATTGAGGGGCTGGGGACATCGCGCCTAAGTTCAGGACCCCAACTGAACTTAGGCCGGGAAGTTTCCCGGACGGAGTGAGCAAGTCTATAGATGATGGCCGGGTGCTCCACAATACAGACACAGGCCTGTTTGTCTCCGCCGAAGGCACTCTTCTGGGGACAGGCACCCACGACCAAACTGCATGGGTTCGTTGGTCTCACCCACAGCAGAATTCCTACCAGAGTAGGGTTGGTAGCAGGTGGCGAGTGGGAACGGACCCAAGAGGGTTCCTTGGGCATCCGTTTCTCCCAGTGACGCTCTTGGAGATGGTGGTCAATTCGGCCTGTTAGATCGATAAGATCTTTGAGAGATCTCGAGCTTCCAACTAGTCATTTAGTTGTGGGGAGAGCCCATCCAGGTAGATAGCTCGCTAGCAGTCCTCCTGCCAAGCGAGTTCAGATGCTAAAGTCCGATATTAAATGGTGAGGTCGCAAAGGTTTCTATGGCCTTGTTGCAGGTGTAGTAGACTAGTACTTGCCATGGCATGCCGTCCAGGATCACCAAAGGTTCACCGAAACATGCTCACAAACCGAGACAGTTCTCGTGGGAGTGAGTCTGATTGCTCCCACAAGGGAGAAGCCCACGCCAGCACCTTCCCTTCTAGGCGAGACAAAATGAAGGTGACCTTGGTTAATTCATCTTGAAAGATGGAGGGTTGAAGAGCAAACTGCATATAGCACTGGTTAATGAACCCTCTACACAACTTGGAGTCACCGTTGAAATGAGGCAGGGCTGGCAGGGCCAGTAGCGCTCTGAGGAGCAAGTAGACGGCTATGGCAGAGAGGAAGCCGTCACTGAAACTGAGTTGCTGGACATGGCATCTAGCCGTGTATGCAGACACTCGAGGGAAGAGGCCTGAGCCTCGAGAAACTGTTGCTGTTCTTGTACCTTTAGGGCCAGGAAGAGCCTGGAGGGCACGCAGCTCCTCCGAGTCCATGAACTTTGCAATCTGTTGCACCAGATGTGGATCCTTGGTCCGAGGTGGGGTTGATGCTACCCATAGGAGGGATCCTACAGGTCCCCACCATCGGCAGGCAGAGAGGGCTGACGGAAGGAGGCTGGCTGGTGCTTCACCAATACCAGCCCTCGTTCCCCGCGGGTGGAGCCTTTGGGTGTCGGGGCTGGACTTAGGTAGCCTTTGGGTGCCGGGGCTGGACTTAGGTAGCCTCCATCAGTGGTCATTGATGGGTGGATTGAGGTCAGCGCAGAATGAGCAACCAGTGTAGGTAACAGTCTGTACTGGACGAGGCGGAGTCCCGGAGACTCGGGTGCCAATAAGAACAGTCTGACAGAAGGCACCTGAGCAAGAGCAGGTCGAAGCCTGAATGAACCACGTCCAAGACAAAGGCTGAAGAGTCGTCTTTAAGCAAGCTGGGTTCAGGGCTGGCGGCAGGCTGGAAGCAGTGGCAAGCAAGGCTGAGGTCTGGACGAGGAGAGAGTAAAAGGTTCGGAGAGAGGTATCTTCAAAGGATACTAATGATGCATTAGAATTAGGGCATCCCGACAGTGAGGTTCCAATAATAAGAAAAGTAGTCCAAGTGCCTGTAACTAAAAACTCACCTGAGCTAAAAGATTCTAACTTATCCCTATCAATTAAAAAGCAGAATGAAAATACAAACAAAAAACAAACTTTGAAATGTTTGTATGCTAATGCCAGAAGTCTAAGAAGAAAGATGGGAGAATTGGAATGTATAGCAGTGAATGATGACATAGACTTAATTGGCATCTCAGAGATATGGTGGAAGGAGGACAACCAATGGGACAGTGCTATACCGGAGTACAAATTATATCGCAATGACAGAGAGGAGCACCCGGGAGGCGGTGTGGCGCTTTACGTCCGGGATGGCATAGAGTCCAACAGGATAAACATCCTGCATGAGACTAAATGCAAAATTGAATCTTTATGGGTAGAAATCCCTTGTGTATCAGGGAAGACTATAGTGATAGGAGTAAACTACCGTCTACCTGGTCAAGATGGTGAGATGGACAGTGAAATGCTAAGAGAAATTAGGGAAGCTAACCAAATTGGTAGTGCGGTAATAATGGGAGACTTCAATTACCGCAATATTGACTGGGTAAATGTATCATCGGGACACGCTAGAGAGATAACATTCCCGGATGGAATAAATGATAGCTTTAAAAGCAATTGGTTCAGGAACCGACGAGAGAGGGATAAAATTTAGATCTAATTTTCAGTGGAGCACAGGATTTGATGAGAAAGGTAATGGTGGAGGGGCTGCTTGCCAATAGTGATCATAATATGATCAAATTTGAATTAATGACTGGAAGAGGAACAGTATGCAAATCCACGGCTCTCGTGCTAAACTTTCAAAAGGGAAACTTTGATAAAATGAGAAAAATTGTTAGAAAAAAACTGAAAGGAGCAGCTACAAAAGTAAAAGTTTGCAAGAGGCGTGGTCATTGTTAAAAAATACCATTCTAGAAGCATAGTCCAGATGTATTCCACACATTAAGAAAGGTGGAAAGAAGGCAAAACGATTACTGGCATGGTTAAAAGGGGAGGTGAAAAAAGCTATTTTAGCCAAAAGATCTTCATTGAAAATTGGTAGAAGGATCCAACAGAAGAAAATAGGATAATGCATAAACGTTGGCAAGTTAAATGTAAGACATTGATAAGACAGGCTAAGAGAGAATTTGAAAAGAAGTTAGCCATGGAGGCAAAAACTCACAGTAAAAATTTTTTTTAAGTATATCCAAAGCAGAAAGCCTGTGAGGGAGTCGGTTGGACCGTTAGATGATTGAGGGGTTAAAGGGGCACTTAGAGAAGATAAGGCCATCGCAGAAAGATTAAATGATTTCTTTGCTTCAGTGTTTACTGAAGAGGATGTTGGGGAGGTACCCGTACTGGAGAAGGTTTTCATGGGTAATGATTCAGATGGACTGAATTGAATCACGGTGAACCTAGAAGATGTGGTACATCTGATTGACAAACTGAAGAGTAGTAAATCACCTGGACCAGATGGTATACACCCCAGAGTTCTGCAGGAACTAAAAAATGAAATTTCAGACCTATTAGTAAAAATTTGTAACCTATCATTAAAATCATCCATTGTACCTGAAGACTGGAGGATAGCAAATGTAACCCCAATATTTAAAAAGGGCTCCAGGGGCGATCCAGGAAACTACAGACCGGTTAGCCTGACGTCAGTGCCAGGAAAAATAGTGGAAAGTGTTCTAAACCTCAAAATCACAGAACATATAGAAAGGCATGGTTTAATGGAACAAAGTCAGATTGGCTTTACCCAAGGCAAGTCTTGCCTCACAAATCTGCTTCACTTTTTTGAAGGAGTTAATAAACATGTGGATAAAGGTGAACCAGTAGATGTAGTATACTTGGATTTTCAGAAGGCGTTTGACAAAGTTCCTCATGAGAGGCTTCTAGGAAAAGTAAAAAGTCATGGGATAGGTGGCGATGTCCTTTTGTGGATTGCAAACTGGCTAAAAGACAGGAAACAGAGTAGGATTAAATGGACAATTTTCTCAGTGGAAGGGAGTGGGCAGTGGAATGCCTCAGGGATCTCTTTTGGGACCCTTACTTTTCAATATATTTATAAATGATCTGGAAAGAAATATGACAAGTGAGATAATCAAATTTGCAGATGATACAAAATTGTTCAGAGTAGTTAAATCACAAGCAGATTGTGATAAATTGCAGGAAGACCTTGTGAGACTGGAAAATTGGTCATCAAAATGGCAGATGAAATTTAATGTGGATAAGTGCAAGGTGATGCATATAGGGAAAAATAACCCATGCTATAGTTACACAATGTTAGGTTCCATATTAGGTGCTATTTATTTATTTTGAACTTTTTTATACCGACATTCATGTAACAATACATATCACATCGGTTTACAGCGAAACAAATTAATTGGAAAAACATTACATAGAACTGGGGTTACATCGAACTGGGACCCAGGATGTTAAATACAAAATGCTAACATATAATATAAATAATGTACAAGAGTGAAAGGGAACCGAAATGATCACCACCTTCTCTGAGGTACTCAGAGTTACTTTTGTGGCAGGAGGAGGGTAAGGATCTGGGTCTGGTTTTTGGGTACTTGCCAGGTTCTTATGGCCTGGATTGGCCACTGTTGGAAACAGGATGCTGTGCTTGATGGACCCTTGGTCTGACCCAGTATGGCATGTTCTTATGTTCTTAAGTCCAGGGCTGGAGAGAAGCAACGGCGTGGTCAGGCGATGCAGAGGTCCGGGGCTGAAGAGAGGCAACAGAATAGTCAAGTAATGTAGAGGTCCGGGGCTGGAGAGAGGCAATGGAGTAATCAGGCAATGCAGAGGTCAAACCAGGTTAGCAGTCCGAAGGAGAAACGAAGGAACAGGAACTCAGGAACAAGGAAACAGGAATGAAGGCAATCAGTATCAGGAGCCAGGAACAGAAGCAACGAGCACTCGACTAGCGAAGGGACCTATTGCAAAGGCAATTTGAGAGAGCGGAGCCTGGCCTTATATACCGGAGCTTAGCCGACGTTATCATCCGGAGCCACGGCCAGGTTCCCGCCACAGGCCCTATTAAAAGTTCAGCTATGCTCGTGCGCCTAGGGAGGAGCGTGGCATTGGTCGGGACGGTGTCTCTCCGCAGGCCACAGGAGAGGGCCGACGTGGAGCATCAGGAACTATAGCAGAGCCGGAGGCCCCAGGGGCGGCCCGAGAACAGAGCTGGCCGCCAACAGCCACCAACAGCCGCCAGAGACGAGGGACCAGGTGCTGGATCACTTTGAGAGAGGTGAGGGGGCCGAGCCGCGGGTCTGCTGCGGCCGGCGCGTGTAACAGGACAAATGCATTTTCAGCCTAAAATATGGTAATGGATTAGTTCTGGGTACTAGTTTAAGTCAGTGGGACAATATCTACTTCCATCCTACTTCTTGTTCATGTAATACCCTTAAACTTTTTTTTTTTTTTGGTCCTGGAGTGGACTACAGTTTCAGGCACACTTATTTCAAGAAGCAAGATTTGTGACACTGGAAATGTGCACCAAAATACAAATAAAAGGAACATTTTGCAAATCTAATTTTTATAGGATAGTAAAACCAAGAAAATTTGTCCTCCAAATTTGCAGAGCTAGCATATGTTCTAACAGTATTGCACCATGCACCAAGTTCCAGTTTTATGTGCAAACTAATGCCAGGAAAAAGAAGAATGTATTTTATCTGAAAAGTACAGATCAAGTCTTGTGATAAATAAGAATAAATACTACACCAAATTTTATTCAATGAGTGGTTTGGAAACTTGCTCATGGAAAGTTAGTCCTGCTTGTCAATTTTAGAGGGTTCAGGATACCTGGAAATGAAAAAACCTTGTTATAGCAGAGGCCTCACATAAAATGTGGATACCATCAGCCTGGATTCAAAACTCAATTAACACACCAAGAAGGGAAATCCCATGAGGATAATTGAAGTGATCTATTTAGAAATAAAAAAGGTTGCTGAAGAACCCTGGATACAGGTCTCAAAATATAATTATCCCAAGCTATAAGAGATTACTTTTTCCTGCAGCATAATTTATAACATGCATGCATGGTTAATTTCATGAGAGTTGCAAAAAACAAAGGACCATACAAGAGAACTGCAATTAGTCAGCAGCCCCTTCTTTCTTTCCTTCCTTAGAAGTTGAAAGAAAATGTTTGTATCAGACTTAATATTTTATTTCAGTAGGTTAGGGAGGAAGAAAGCTAGAAGATTATACTAATCAGTAATGGGATGCATGCATTCATCATTTAGGGCAGAAAAGAGCAAATCTAGTCCTCTACACAAACAGATCTAATTATTAAAATTATTCACAATGGGGGTCAATTTTAAAAAGTCCACGCGCGCATCCATGTGCGTGCGGTTCCTGGCAATCAGGTCTCCCCCAGTTCCCTCCCAGTCCACTCCAACTAAGGAGTGGACTAGGAGGGAACTTTTCTATCCCTAACCCTACCCTTCTTACCTCTTCCCCTCTCCTCTCAACTCCTAACCTAATCCTATCTAACCCTAATATTTTTATTTTGTTACTTACTGCTCCTCCTTTATTTTGTTACTTACTGCACGTGCTGGCCAGCTGCGGGCGCATGCTTCCCCGGGACAGCAGCTAATGGCACTGTCCCAACCTGCCCCCCCCCCCCCCACCCACCTATACCTCACCTCCCAGGCAGACCCTTTTCCCTCGGCTGGCGCTTCTGTGCATACCGGGGTTTATGCGCATGGCCAGACCCATTGTAAAATGCACGCTGCACGCGCAAGGCCCGGCCATGCGCATAAACCCCGGTTTTTACACGTGTAGCCTTTTGAAAATTTACTTGAATATTTATAGACAAGATCAATCTCTTTTTCTAAAAAAAAAAAACATATTCATGTCCAAGGCTTAAATTCAAAAGGAGCTGACAGGAGCTTAGCTCCAATATAATGTTTTCAGTCCTTGACTGAAACAGTCCCTGGTTGTACTACCTTAAAAAAATGGTAGCCTGACTTTAGCCCTACCCTGAATCCAGCACCTGAAAAACAACAGTGGTAGATGCACTCTGGACCTAACCTGGCCAGGAGGTGTATTTCCAGGGCTAGTATGCCAGCCTGCCTTGCTGTTTCCTTATAAAAAGTGGCTGCAAGCTGCTTCAGTCCTGCATGCACATATACCATAAGAACATAAGAAATTGCCATGCTGGGTCAGACCAAGGGTCCATCAAGCCCAGCATCCTGTTTCCAACAGAGGCCAAACCAGGCCACAAGAACCTGGCAATTACCCAAACACCAAGAAGATCCCATGCTACTGATACAATTAATAGCAGTGGCTATGCCCTAAGTAAACTTGATTAATAGCCGTTAATGGACTTCTCCAAGAATTTATCCAAACCTTTATGAACCCAGCTACACTAAGGGCCAGATTTTCAAAATACGCGCGTACTCCCCCGAAAACCTGGCCCAAACACCCGCTGCGCGCGCCGAGCCTATGTTGCATAGGCTTCCGGCGCGCGCAAAGCCCCGGGACGCGTGTAAGTCCCGGGGCTTTCCTGGGAGGGGGGCTGTGTCGCGATCCGCACGTCATCGGGGGGCGTGACGTGTTCAGCACGTCATTCGGTGGCAGCGCCGCGGGCGTGGTTTCGGCCTGGGGCGTTCCGGGGGCGTGGCCGCGGCCTCTGGACCAGCCCCAGGACCGGAACATGGAGCACGGCAGCCGGCCCAGTGCGCACAAAGTTACGCCTGCTTTGAGCAGGCGTAACTTTCGTGATAGAGGTAGGGGGGGTGGATTAGGTAGGGGAAGGGAGGGGAAGATGGGGGGAGGGCGAAGGAAAGTTCCCTCCGAGGCCACTCTGATTTTGGAGCGACCTTGGAGGGAACGGAGGCAGGTTGTGCGCCAACCCCGGATTTTAATGGATACACACGGCTACGCACGTATCTATTGAAATCTCGCGTGCTCTTGTTCGTGCCTGGTGCGCAAACAAAAGTACACGTGTGCGTAGATTTATAAAATCTGCCCCTAACTGCACTAACCACAAAATTATCACAAGACCCTCCTTTCTCTTCCAGTTTGTTATGAGATTCCCCAACCTGAGAGATAAAGTGCTAGGGCACTCTATAATATAATTAAATCCATATATTCATTCATCAGCTGTAAGGTAAACAAAGAAAATAACTTCTATAACACAGATTACAAGGCAATGATAAGGCAGCAGGTTCTGCTGCAATCTGTAAGTATAATAATGGGCCCAAAATATTTTTTCAAAACGATTTTATACATAGTATACACCAGTATCCTAAAAAAGTGCATTCAAATTCACCAAAAGTATGCAAATATGTTAAATATTCATCACTCAATAGCAGACTCTGATAGGCAGTAGATAGAAGAACTTCAAGTATCCTGGGCAATGACAGGTTTAAGTGCACTTTTTGGATGCTGAATTGTATATAACTATCCAGAAAAAAGAATGATCTGGTCTAAAAATCCTGGTCTTTATGAAAGTGCATCCAAATATTTTCAGAAAAGGAATTTAGTTACATTTAGAGTTGTTTGGTTTGTCTTCTTGAAGATTTAGAGGTGAATTTTAAGACCCGCACGTGTGTGCACATGTGCATGCATATATCAGCTCACGCACATGGATGTGGCGATTTTATAACATGCGCTCGCATTTGTGCGCTCAATTTTATACAGATGCGCGCATGTCCATGCAAATGCTGCATCTACCACATAAGAGGGGGGAATTTTATAAGGGGTGGGGGCTGAGGCTACTTACCCTTTTCTCAATTCATTTTTAGTTCGCCCAGCGTAGGGATAGGACTTCCTAACCCCCCCTAGTTTTAAAGGCACCCTTCTCCCCTGCACGACCTACCCTTAAAACCCCGCTGACTAGCCCTGATTTTTCTATTTTTTGACTTTCACGCCAGCAATAGCAGAAGTAAAGTTACGTGTTGGGGGGCCTCCAGCGCGCGCTTGTGCACGTAAGTATTTCTGCGCACATCTCTTGGCCTTCCCCCGACACACTCACGCCCCCACCCATGCCCCACCTAGATCCCTGCCATGCCCTGCCCCTTTTTTGAAATTTTGGATTTGTGCGCATACCAGGAGATATGCGCGTACACGAGCGCATCTGAAAATCCGCGTGTCTCCCAGATTTGGTGCACGCAGAACTTTTAAAATGCACCAGTTAGTTTTCTTTGACCACTGTTTTTGCAAATTACTATGATGGCACAAACTCTCACTGTTGCTATTCACTCACCAGAATGGTCATATAGTGCCAGATTATCTGTCCAATTGCAAAACGTCACAGCTGGTACAATGTCTGGTGTATATACACAATTTATTCTGTCATAGTCGTTTGTTTCCTAAGGCGACTTAGCACCGAAGCTTGAAGATTAGAATACAACTTTTGTTGTGCTAGCTAAAGCAGAGCTTTCCAAACCTGTCCTGGTGACACTGCAGCTGGTCAGATTTTCAGCATATCCACAATGAATATGAATGATACCAAACTGAATATACTGTGTCTCCAATATATTCAAATATGTCTCAGGAATATTAATTGTGAAGATTCTGAAAATCTCACTAGCTGTGGGATAACTAGGACAAGTTTGGGAAGCTCTGAATTTGAGTAAGTCAAATAACAGGAGGAAACCAATGTATATATATATATATATATACTTGTCAAAAACTTCCATCTGGCTGCATGGAAAGCAGTCTCTGGAGAATACTCAGAATTATATCCAAAGTCCACCAAGTCTGCCACAACTCCCATACAGGATCCCAAAAAATAGGGAGAAGAAGAATTACGGTGGGATGAAAAAGGATAAAGGCTGTCAGTCAGTTAGAGACACATCCCTCAAACAATGCTCATCGCAATTCCTTCAGGGCAATAAAATACAAGTTTCACACAGACATCTGTAGTAGAGATTGTGATGAAGGTGGAGGCTGTAAAGGAGAACTCAAGAATAGCAGCAGATGATTCCAGGAGAGGAGGAAATATCTTCTGGTTGGGAATTTTATGATCATAGGAATAGGTTTTGGGAAATGATTAGAGGGCCAATAAGGTTAAATACCTACCAGGATCCATAGCATACACACAAAGGATTACTGGTAAAGAAAGAGCAGAAGGTGGGATTATTGTGATAATCCACTTAGGAAGAAAATACCTGGGGCAACCAGGTCTGTAAATATAAGAGAATTTTAGAAAATCAGGGGAGGGTCACACTATCTTCCATTGCATCAGGTACACAGTAAGGCCCCATTTTACTAAGCTGTATGTTCCCATAGATGCTGAATAAGAGAAAATAAATTAGGCTTTTAGATTTTAAGTCTTCCCTGTGCTCAGGTTTGGAAAGGTGAATACTTAAATCCAAATGAAAGGAGGCCAAGGTACTTGGTCAGTAACAGTGTCCTTTTCTGAGATGCTGTAAATGTATGGCAAGGGGAAAGACAGTTTGTATTGCATAAGAAACGTGAAAAGATAGCTAAAAAGATGGTATAAGGAGAATGAAGGTTTGGGAGAAATGGCAGGATAAAAGATGTTGTAATAGTGAGGGTCTACTTTTGTCTGAGAGAAGAACCATGGTCACAGGTGAACACTTCATATCATACTTTGACAAGAGTATAAAATAGAACAGGGGTTGAATCAGGCTGCCTTCCCCAACAAACAAAGTGGAGAAATACACGAGATAAGAACACCAAAAAGGCACTTGTGAAGAACAGGGATGGTAACTTTTTAAGAGCTATGCAGGTGCACATGTATGTTCGTAAGCTGGCTCGCGCCAAAGAGCATGGCCATTTAATAATATGCGCGTATATATGAGCGCATGGTATAAAATAGGCCGAACGCTCGAACATGTGCACACAATTTTATATGGACATGCACATGTGCACACAAATGCTGCCTCTACCATGTAAGAGGTGAATTATAAAAGCCTTATGCGCACCAAAGCCTGGAGATATGCACAGAAGTCAGGCCAGCGCGAGTCGCAAGGATTTTAAAAGGCACCCGTATACGTGCATATTTTCCCAGTTAAGTGCACAGATGAGAAGCTGAAAAAAAGGGGAGGGGTGTGGGCATGGTCTGGTGGGGCATGCGCAGGATATGGGCATTTTGGGACCTTACCATGAAATGATTGCGTAAGTATTCACGTGCACAAGCGTGCGCTGGGGTCACCTGCTCTGTAACTTTACTACTGCTATGGATGGCGTGTAAGTAATAAAATGAAAAAAAAAAAAAAGGCCAGTCAGCAGGGTTTTAAGGGTTGATGCTAACAGGGTAAAAAGGAGGCTATTTAGATGGATTAGGAAGTCCAACCCATTAAAAAGTTAAAAAGTTACCATCCTAACCTCCCTAGTTAAATAACCTCCCTCTTAACATGCTAGCACCAACCCTTAAAACCCCATTAAATAGCCTATTTTTTAAATGTTATTACTTACACGCCATCCATAGCAGTACTAAAGTTTCGCGGCAGGGGATCCTGGTGCGCACTTACGCAACATAAATACTTATACGCACATTTCATGTTAAAGTTCTGGAACTCCCGTGTCCTGCCCATGCCCCATGCAGTCCATGCCCGTCCACCGCCCCTTTTTTCAACTTCTTATTTGAGTGCGTTCCGGGAGATACGCGCATACCCGGGCGCCTTTTAAAATCCTCGCAGCACACGACGGCCCGACCTCTGCACGTATCTCCCGGCTTTGGCGTGCATAGGGCTTTTAAAATTCACCCCAGAGTGAGTAAGGTTGATAGGTATAATGATTTACAAAAGAATGAAAAGGGAATGAGTAATACATGGAAGATTATGTACATGAATCTTTCATAGCCTGTGTAATAAAATCCAAGGCCCTATTGGCAGAGGCAGATATGGATATTGTTCCCATCACAGAAATGTGGCATAATGAGTCACATAACTAGGATATAACCATAGCTAGCTATGGTCTGATCTGGAAGGAGATATGAGGAATAATACATTATGAGGGTGGATTTCAAAGCAATTTCCAAAGAAAAAAAAGTGTTTGACCTATGGAAATGTGATCTTTGAAAGTTGCCCAACATATGTGAGGGAAAAATTACACATGTAGTGTCATTACGCACATAATTTCACCCATGGAGAATCTGAAAAACTGACACATGAAAATATGCATCTCTTTAATAAAATGTGAAATGCTGTACTTTATACCCAAATACTCTGCATGTATACAAAATACAGATGCACTTTAGGAGCAGAAAGACCTGGAGAGATTATGATTCATTTGAGGACTTTGTATTTAAAAAAAAAAGAAAAAAAGTAAAATGCTAATCTGTGCACATGATAAGGCACAAGCCTTTAAACATACCTGGCTTTGTTTTGGTAGCTTTCATGGTTTCCACTGCAGTTAATTTCGGCCTCATTGGAGTGTGCCATTTACTGCTTGCTGACAAGAAGTTTGACAAATGGCTTTTGGCAGAAGTAGCTGAGGCTGAGCCATCTGTTTTCCCCCCTGGGAGCCATGTGTCATTCATAACAGCGCTTGTGGCTCTCCTTCTCCGGGGAGGAGCACCTGCAAGCTGATTTCCTGTCTGAGCTTGGCACGTGTCATCAAATTCAGGCTCTTGCTCCATCCCCCACAGCTGACTGCTGTCTGAGAGGGACTCTGCCTTGTCACACGGATCCAGCAAGACTACAGGAACAGCCCCATCGTGATTTGAACAAGATGGGCAAGAGAAGGGAAAGCTCCAATTGTGCCTCCTATCTGAACCCCAGTGAGCGGAATATGATAACTAAGGAGGCAGGAATATAAAAAATAGAACAAAAATATTTATTATTATTATGTTAAAATATCATACTATCATGACAAATAATTACACATTGAAGTGAAACTATAGGAATTGTGTTTTTAAAAAACGTATATACATCAGGCATCTGGCAGGAGAGACAGAGCTTTAAGCCACAACGGTGGAGTAAAAGAGAATCAATCCTATCGTTACCCAACCACCTGACTCCCAAATTTGTGGTATCCACCGTAAGGCTGGGATGCAGAGGATGACATGTTCTTGTCAGAAGGGAAGTTCAGAGAGTCCACATAGGGGTAGACTTTATAACATGTGCGCGTGGTTCCCGACTCAAACACATGGATGCGCCAATTTTATAACATGCGTGATGATATTTGCGCATGTGGCTGATTTAAAATTTGCCCATTATTGTAAGTAAAATGCACATATGAATCTAGTATATATGTATATTTGGATATTGCAAAATATATAAGCTAATGTAAATATTACGGAAACAGTATGTGGATTTCACTGATATATGTGTCACTGAATTGGGGTATTGATATTTGTTAGTATTAGTTTGCCCATTCTCCCACTGGGTGGAGGCATACCCTTGTAAACACTGCTAACACAGATAATACCTCGGTTTGGGCTCGCTATCCGCATTTGTACAGATGATGGTTCACATTTCCACAATGATTTACTCTCCCTGTTAACTCAGGACCTCCTCATCAAGTGCCATTTTGTCTCTACCAACCAACTTCTAACGGGTTGGTGGAAAGATTTAACGGTCTGCTGAAAATGCAAATAAGGAAAATTCTCCATACCTTGCCTGGTACTTGGTTGGAAGTATTGCCTGCCGCATTTCTCCTATGAAGCAAACAGGGTTGACTCTATTTCAGCTCTGTACTGGTCACACTATGTGGTTTGTGAAACTCCTGTTTCAGCCCAATATCCTGATACTTTGTCTACCTATATTTCTGGTTTGCAGAGAGTTCTTTCGGAACTGAGGTCACGAAGGGTACAGACTGAATGGGCACTACCTCCAGATTGTGCTACCTGCTCTCCGGGAGATCTGGTATACTGCAAAAATTACACCCACAAGAACTGGAAAGATCCATTGTACCTAGGACCTTACTCACCATTACTCACCATTCCTTAGAAAAGGAATGGTGAGTAAAACGGAAAATGTCATAATGCCTCTGTATCGCTCCACGATGAGACCGCACCTTGAATACTGTGTACAATTCTGGTCGCCGCGTCTCAAAAAAGATATAATTGCGATGGAGAAGGTACAGAGAAGGGCTACCAAAATGATAAGGGGAATGGAACAACTCCCCTATGAGGAAAGACTAAAGAGGTTGGGACTTTTCAGCTTGGAGAAGAGACGACTGAGGGGGGATATGATAGAGGTGTTTAAAATCGTGAGAAGTCTAGAACGGGTAGATGTGAATCGGTTATTTACTCTTTCGGATAGTAGAAAGACTAGGGGGCACTCCATGAAGTTAGCATGAGGCACATTTAAAACTAATCAGAGAAAGTTCTTTTTTACTCAACACACAATTAAACTCTGGAATTTGTTGCCAGAGAATGTGGTTGGTGCAGTTGGTTTAGCTGTGTTTGAAAAAAGATTGGATAAGTTCTTGGAGGAGAAGTCCATTACCTGCTATTAAGTTCACTTAGAGAATAGCCACTGCCATTAGCAATGGTTACATGTAATAGACTTAGTTTTTGGGTACTTGCCAGGTTCTTATGGCCTGGATTGGCCACTGTTGGAAACAGGATGCTGGGCTTGATGAACCCTTGGTCTGACCCAGTATGGCATTTTCTTATGTTCTTATGTTCTTATGACCCTATAGACCAGTGGTTCTCAACCCTGTCCTGGGGACCCCACCAGCCAGTCGGGTTTTCAGGCTATCCACAATGAATATGCATAAGAGAAAATTTGCATACACTGCCTCTATAACATGCAAATTTTCTCTCATGCATATTCATTGTGGATAGCCTGAAAACCCGACTGGCTGGGGGGTCCCCAGGACAGGGTTGAGAACCACTGCTATAGACTGACCACACTTACTGTTGATGTATTCTGTGGCAGAGAGCAACTGAAAAGCATGGAAGTTGTGTAACTCTCAATTACATAAAAGTACATTATATTCACCTCTATGTGAATCCTATCTGATCCTGTCAACAGGGACTGGAGAAAGAGATGGACAGCCATGGAACCCAATCTCTGCCATTATGGCTGTGGTGATATTAGTAATCACCACAGGTATCAGAGAGTAGCTGTGGCTGCAGATTGCCCTGTAGAAGAAACAGCAAGGGCTCCCACTACACTCTTTTTATTGTTCAGTAACTAATAACCCTTTGGCGTTTAGAAAATTTGCTAAAAGTAAACTTAGGGTCATATTTTGTTTTTCTTGTATTGTGCCTGAGAGAAAACACACTTAAGTCAGAGCCCAGTGTTCGAATGTATTACCAATGTCATTGTGCAGTGGAGGTCACTGCAAAGACTGAGCAAACTAATGTTCCATGTTCACACTCGGTTAATTGCTTCAGCTATTTCTCCCTGAAGCACCATTTTATGGGGTTTCAAGTTTCATATATTGAGAGATTAAAAAGGTGGCTGAGTTGCCCAGAAAGTCAGAAAAATCTCCTGGGCTTTGGCAGCTTTTCTGCCGTAGCAGATTGCTTTGCCTTCTCTATTGATCAGTTCTGACTTCAGCAACATTGCTTTACTTATATGAATTTACTCTCAACAAAGAAGAGCTAGATCATTAAATAAAATAATAAGGAATAGCAAGCATTTTTTGGAATATGTTGTGCTTGATTGTGATCTTATGGTTTAATTTGGAGAAAGAATATCTAGTTCCAATATCTGTATAAAATAGCACTGGTTTTGAAGAGGATTGACTGTTTCTTTAATGTAGTTATTAATGATATTACCAATATAGTATAGTACAATACAATAAAATCAGAGCTTGTCCATTTTAAGGATTCCTATTAGAGTATACATGCTGTACGTCAGGCATGTGAACACGCCAATTGCCCTAAGAATTTTCTCTTCACTTTGACAAAGGATACTGTGAAGTATCAGTGTGAGCTCTAACATGAGACAGGAAATGAATAACCAGGAAAGAGATTTATTGATCTGGTGATTGCGGAGATGGTGCTGCCTACGCTCTTGATGGAATGCTATGATCCTCTTCGGGCTCATTAATTTTAAAGGAGAGATAGTACAATTCAGTTGAGGGGCGGGAATGCATTGAATGCCACCTGCTCCCTGCAGAAAACTAGCTGGAACCAATCCCACCTCCCCATTCACGTCTGCATGGTACATCCCTGTCTTTATCTGGCAATCCAATGACCCATACAGTATATCCAGGAGAAAGAGGCAACTGCAACAAAGAACAATGTCGCCAGCAAATGAGGCTACATATTTTACAGCCTCCAATATGTGTTTAGTTGTTTTACATTCGGTTTTGTTGTTTATTTTTTTGAGGGGGAGATTTATAAACAGAATTTAATCAAATTAATTAAAATTTCCAGCATAGTTGCATCAATCCATTAGAAAATTATTTTTTATAGACATTTGATATTCCACATTTTTACAAGGATGGTTTCAGGACAGATTAAAACAAATTGATATCAAGGAATTTGAACAACTTAGAATCAGAATTTTCAATTAGAATGGCACTGGGAACCAGTAATGTATAATTTATAATCCCTACTCGAAAGTTCAGGTAGTTAGGTCGGGAGTTTGAGGGTCTCTGAAAGGAAAGCCTGGCTGAAAAGCCATGACATATCTTTTTTCTGAAAGTAAGGTAACATGGCTCAAGGCATAGGGCTCAAGGCATAATTTGTTCCAAATGTTTGGTGTGTAACAGCTGAAAGCATAAAGAGTTAAGCATGACAATCTGGCAGAAGCCAAAGGAGAAGAGAAAAGAAGAGCCGTTTGAGAGGACTGAAGTTCTCTTGTGGATGTGAAAGAGGAGAGAAGTTGGGAGAGGTACTCAGCAGCCTGTTTATTCATGCATTTGAAGAAAAAAATAGAGTTTTGAATTTTATCCTGCTTTCTGCTGGGAGCCAGTGCACTTGATGTAGAATTTGTTTTATGTGGTCAGTTGCTTTGGCACCTATCAACATTCTTGCTGCAGTACTTTGTTGGAGTTGGAGGCTTTTCATACTGTATTGTGAGATGCATTGAATATGTCATTTTTCTGTGATTAATAAAAAGCATATGAGAAAACTGTTGATTTCGTGGACCTTTAGGCCAAGGTGGAGTTGATGCAACCTAGAGGGAGGAGCCCTGCAGGTCCTTACTGTCGGCAGGCAGATTCGGATGAAGCAGAGGCCAAAATAGAGCTTCGCCTTTACCAGCCCACATTCCCTTGGATTGAGCGTTTGGGTGCTGGGATGGCAGGTCTTAGGTGGGGGCCTCTGCTGATGGAATAGAGATCCGTTGAGGCCACTGTTGGAGTAAAGATTGCACAGGTGAATCTGGGAGCAAGCTGGGGTCTGAGGCAGGTGGTATACAAGAAGGTATCCAGGAGTCAGGAAGAGGTCAGTGGCAGGTGGTATTCCAGAGAGTATCCAGGAGTCAGGCAGTGATCAGTGGCAGGCAGTGTTCAAGAGAGTATCCAGGAGACAGACTGAGGTCAATACCGGGTATCCATTCAAAAGGAAAGGCGAGACAGATAGGCAGGACAGGGAGGCAAGGAGCAGAACAAGTGGGCAGATAAGGAGATGAGGATGACCCCAGGAACTGGAGATGAAGACGAGGACCACTGGAAGTGAAGACACAGAATGAGGAACTAGAGAATGAAGGCAAGGAACACTGAGGCAACTTACACTACAAGGACGTAGGGTTACCTATTGCTGAAGCACTGGTGGAGTGTCTGTAGGGGCCTTATATAGGCCAGGAAGAGTGATGTCATCAAGAGGCGCCTCTTAAACATTCCCGTCATGGACCCTTTAAATTAATGATATCTGGCGCACATCCTAGGAGAAGCGGGACTCAGCAGTGTCAGCAGCATTCTGCCAAGGGAGTTGTCAGCAGTGTCTCACGGCCTGAGGGGGTAAGTGCAGCAGTTCACAGGAAGAGCCCGCGGACTGCCAAACACAAAAGTACCCCCCTCTTAAATCACCCCTTAATGAGGTTCAGGATTTCTTGGGGTGACATCAATGGAACTCCTTCAGTAGATTATGGTCTAATATGTTGGAGGTTTGTTCCCAGGTGTTCTTTTCTGGATGGTAATTCTTCCATGACTGTAATTCTTTTTACTCCATGACATGAGTTCAAGACCTCCTCACCCACATATATTGCATCTCCATCGATAGTTACAACCAGAGGTTCAAGTGGTGCCCTAGAGGGCCATGGGTAGTGGTTTGAGTAGTGATACATGTATTCTGAGTTTAGCTGGCAGCTTTAGTTGATAAATGATGGACCCCAGCTGCTGGAGCACCGGCAATGATCCAATGTAGTGCAGGGACAGGCACATGGAAGGAACCTGCAGCCATAGATGCCATGTACTCAGCCACAGTTTCTTCTCAACCTGAAATTGGAGGACTGGTCTTTTGAGGACATCCGCTGTCCTTTTGGCCCTGTCAGTGGCTTTCTGAATAAGGAGATTGGTCTGTGCCTATCAATGTTCCCTCCAAGGTGTGATTAGGTATGTGCAAATTTTTTTTCATGTGAGCAACAGTTTTTTTAAACCAACAATTTTTGAGTGCCAGTAATAGTGTTGCATTTCTACATATAGCACAAAGAAAAATGTATGTGAGCGACCATGCAAAACCTGTGAGAGATGGTCTGAAATGTATGAGCAATTGCTCACATGCTCAGCTTAGAGAACTGCTAGGGAGAGGGGTGTGCCAAAGAGAAGGCACTTCTGAAGTGTGTGTCTGACTTCACTTCAGTGTATGCAATTTACACCCATTAAAGAGTATAAAAGCAGTAGCATGCACATCAATGTTATCCTCAGTACGAGGGATTGTGTGGAGCAGGTGTGGTGCTATATGATTGCGAGTGCAGGCCGTGACTCCTAGTAAACAGGATAGCCAAGTGCACGATCAAATTCCAAATGCCAATAACTTCAACTATTTATTGAAAGTTAGATGTTCTGGAAGGAGTCAAGATGGTGACTTAACGCCGACATTGCTCTGCTTGGCTCTTTTCTTTTTAGTTTCTTTTTCAGGCTAAAATGCCTTACCAATGCCATCTAAGAGGAAGAGGAAAGTTAGAACTTTTCCCTCGGACCCCTTTCCTCTTACCGGGCAGCAAACAATTCTGCAATGCTTGGCGGCGGCTCCTGTTTTAGGGACTTTGGATCCAGCTGCCGAGGTGCATAGAGGAGAACTCACCTCGGCCTCAAAGGAAGCATCTTTCAGCCCCTTAGACGTTCATTTACCACTGGCAGCTTGGGATGATTCGCAGCAGCTCATCGCACTGAGCCCCGAAGTGGTTTCTCAAGTCAAGACACCGAGGGAAAAGCCTTGATGTAAACCCCCCCCCCCCCCCCCCCCACGTGCTGAGAGGTCATACAATCTGCACCGGTGGCTTGGATCCCCCCTCGCTTGATGAGAATCCCCATGAGGGGACTGGAGGTAAGCAGAAGGAGGTTGGAGGGGATTCTGTTTTTGATTCAGAAACCCCCGGTGGTCACATTGAAATCGTTGTGGGACATTGTTTCCATGATGGGCAAAGCTATCTCAGAGTGTTCTCCTGAGATTAATGCTGTATCCCAGCAAGTTGATTCTTTGTGGAGAAACAAAATATCTCAACAACAAGAGCTCCATCAGAAATTTTTACAAGTAGAAAAAGAAATTCACACTATAAAAGGAGTACAGAATACAAAACAGCGGCTCATTGAATAATAAAATAGAATTTATAGAGAATAGACAGAAGCATTTAAATCTTCGACTGTTGAACTTTCCAAGGATTGTGGGAGAGTTACCACAGTTAACCCTTAAGAGGTATTTTCTTGAAGTTTTGGAGTTCTCTTCTGATACAGCTCCCCCTTGGATAAAGTTTATTTTCTACCATCTAGCCCAGGCTCTCAAATTCAATCACCTGTTGTTGACATGGCGAATTTGATGGAATATCTTGAATCATCGAGTTATGAAGTGATAGAATAAGCTACACTATTGGTATCATTTTTCTCTGATAGTGACTTAAGTTCAGTAATGTAGAAATATTTTAGGAAATTCACCATGCCTTTTATGAGCCATTCTGTAAGGATATTTCCTGACTCAGCTAAGGTCATGCAAGTAAGAAGGAAAGGATTTCTGGCATTACATCAAGATACTTTAGCCAAAGGGGCTACCTTCTTTCTAAGATACCTGTGTAAGTATATAGTCAAATATAGGGATGTGCATTCATCTAGGGAGCCCGAAACCCAAACGAGTTTTTCCTGAAATTTCGGGAAAAATTTGTTTTCAGGTTTAGTGCGCATTAATGGGGTTAGTGCACACTAATTCCCTGTTAGTACACACTAACCCCATAAGCGTGCACTAATCCGAAATTCAGGTCCCCCCGAATTTAAAAGGCCCGAACCGCGGGAAATCATAAATTTCCCATGGCGGGCCGAAAACGAAGCCCGAACCAAAAGGTTCGGGCTTCGCACATCTCTAGTCAAATATAATAGAGATAACTTTGTTTTCTTCTTACCCGAGCAACTTAAGATCTTTGTTGATTCTAAGAAAATGTTATCACTTGAAAAGAATGAAGGTTAGGTGACGTCTAATAAATAATTTGGGAGCCATAGTAAGCTAAGTCTTTCCTCTGTAGGATTACTTTTATTTCTCCTTATCTGGCTGACCTCCCCCAGTGGGTGTGGTCTAATAGATACAGTGAATTATTATGACTGGAATGTTTCTTTAATTTTATCTGTGTATTGCATGTATCATTTTTCCGAAACACAGTGGATTCTTTGTGTAAGCTTTTTTTGAAATTTCAATAAACAATAATTAAAAAACAAAAAAAAGAAATTTAGATGTTCTGACTTTTAACAAATTAAAACTTTTGATTTACTTACACTTTGTGCGCATTGTCGTTGTTAACATTGTTCACCAATATGACACACAAGCTGATTCATAAGCACTCTGACTCCAGCGACAGTAGCCCTCCTAAGTAGCCACCAGTGGAGGCCTATGCAATGCAGACTGTTGGTAGGCAATGGGTAAGCAAAGCCATGATCCCTATAGGTGGGCCCAGCCAGTATTTTGGCCTAACACATGCTGTGAGACCCACACAGTACTGTACAGGCTTCAACATGTTATTTGCCAGCACCAGGGCCATTCTTGCCATTGAGTGCATTGACTGCAGTGCTGTCTAATGTCCAGAGCACGTATTCACTCATTTTTACTACGGTAAGGGGTCCATACTCCAGGACATCGGAGAAGACCCATGGATTACCGTCGGATGGCAGATTGGTCCATCAGCATCAAGCGCTTTCAGCTGTTTAGCATTGCCTCAGCGGGAAGGCCCTGTATCTCCAGAAGAGTTCAAGACCAGTGGAAGTAGTACAGTGAAACCCAAGACTTCATCATCCGAAACGCCTCCTTCGCCGGTGGCATCATCAGCATCTGAAACGGCTTCTGCAGCGAAGGCCGACTCGGGATGGGAGCCTACTCCTGGACGTGGTAATGTCCCAGACATGGTGGAGGAACCCATCATTGAGGACCCCTCAGCAGGACCCCCACCTAGCAAAGATACTGTAACACTCTCCTGGGCCAAACAGATGGAGGTCAAGGGACAACACAAAATAGATGTAGCAATGATTCTCTTAGTAATTGGGTGTCGTAGGTGGGTTCCAAAGTTAGTAGAATCTGAACCCATGTGGCTGTTGACCCCAACGAAGATTTATCCTCAACATCTTAAGGGCAAAAGGGCTCTTACCAAAGACCAAAGACCTGTAAGCCTACTCTAAACCCTAGGTAGGCAAGCAGCAACGATGGATCCTGCTGCAAGAGATTGTGAAAACTAGAAGAGTCCTATTTTTGGAAGGAACTGAGTTCACCCTGCTTGTTTGGGGAAAGCCATCCTCACTGGCCCTATTCAAGAGAACAAGGGCTGAAAATCAGTGAGCCCATTCACACCCTGAATATGGCAAGCACCTTTGACAGCATGAATACCTGTTCAGAAAGATGCATCCAGTTAAGCTTTAAAGTATTTTTGGACTTTGAGTTAGTAGGGTGGGTTTTTGGATCCCCCTTCAACAATGGGACTGCAGTGCTGAGAAATAACATGATCCCTTGATTTTTCCACAAGAGAGGTCAAAAAAGCAAACAGAATGTTGGGAATTATTAGAAAGGGAATGGTGAATAAAACGGAAAATGTCATAATGCCTCTGTATCGCTCCATGGTGAGACCACACCTTGAATACTGTGTACAATTCTGGTTGCCGCATCTCAAAAAAGATATAATTGCGATGGAGAAGGTACAGAAAAGGGTTACCAAAATGATAAGGGGAATGGAACAGCTCCCCTATGAGGAAAGACTAAAGAGGTTAGGACTTTTCAGCTTGAAGAAGAGACAGCTGAGGGGGGATATGATAGAGATGTTTAAAATTATGAGAGGTCTAGAATGGGTAGATGTGAATTGGTTATTTACTCTTTCGGATAGTAAAAAGACTAGGGGGCACTCCATGAAGTTAGCATGTGGCACATTTAAAACTAATCGGAGAAAGTTCTTTTTTACTCAACGCACAATTAAGCTCTGGAATTTGTTGCCAGAGGATGTGGTTAGTGCAGTTAGTATAACTGTGTTTAAAAAAGGATTGGATAAGTTCTTGGAGGAGAAGTCCATTACCTGCTATTAAGTTCACTTAGAGAATAGCCACTGCCATTAGCAATGGTTACATGGGATAGACTTAGTTTTTGGGTACTTGCCAGGTTCTTATGGCCTGGATTGGCCACTGTTGGAAACAGGATGCTGGGCTTGATGGACCCTTGGTCTGACCCAGTATGGCATGTTCTTATGTTCTTATGTTCTTAGAAATCACCTGAAGTAACATTGAAGGATAAAGGAACAGCTGAACCAAAGGAAGAAAGAACAAGAGAAGGAGACCCCATCTGGACCTCTGCACATCAAGGAACCAGGACCGGCTGAGTATCCAAAGGGAAGAAAGTATCTAAAGGTAAGATTTTTGCAGTTAAGTGGGAACCCTCTCATTAGGATTCAATGAACAGCCTCTGGGAGAGTTTGCACATTTAAAATCACCATGGGCTTTACCTAGATGTCTGTAACAAGGGATACCTACCCAGAGCTGGTGCAAGGGCTTAGGTGCCCTCGGCAAATTTTCTGCTTTGAGCCTCCCCCCTCCTCCTCCCCCCCTTCCACGGTCCAGGCCCCAGCTACGGCCCTGACTTCAATCACTCAGACAGGCTCCTTCTCTTACACTCACTTAGGTTCCTTGTCTCATTCACACAAGCTCCCTTACACAGGCTCCCTCCTTCTCTCTTACTTACACCATTGCTCTCTCGTACGCACACAATCTCTCTCACTCACACACACTGCTCTGCTCGTGTGAGCAGAGCAGTGTGAGTCTCTGCTCGTGACTTGCAGAGACTCTACTTCTCTCAGCCACGAGCAGGATAGGTGCTGCTCACGGCCCAGCGAGTGTTTGTTTTTCTCAGCTGCAAGCACGATGGGTGCTGCTTTCAGCCTGCCGGGTCCCTGCCACTCGTGTCCTATCGTGTCTCTACTCCTCTTGGCTGCAAGTGAGATAGCCTCCACTCGCAGCCCGCCGAGTCGCTACACCTCTCGGCCATGAGTGGGATGGGCTCCGCTCGTGACCCCACATGCCTACTCTTTGCCACCACCTAATGGCTTGCGCCCTAGGTGACTGCCTAGTTTTCCTATTAGGATGTGCTGACCCTGTACCTACCTACCCAAAAGAAATTCCTGTACCTAAAGTCAGATGTGCACTCACCTTTTGGACAAATGGACTTTTTTAACTTTATGAATCAGTAAACTATTATTTTACACTCATCCTGGTCTTATCTAATTCTAACAGCCTCTAACCTCATGAGAAGCACCTCATGAGTAGCACCATGAGAAGCATACACACTGGCGACCTTTTGTCATTGTCTGGGCCATAAGCGAGAGCTTCCCCACCCCCACCCCCCAACACACCTCCAAAAAGAGTCTTCCTCAGGGACTAAGAGTCAACATGGGATGGAATGGTTAGCTGGAGCAGCCCCAATGATATAAATTAGATTGTATTCCCTTGGGGCTTAACACACCCCAAGTAAGGGTTACAAATACAATTGCAGGAATCTTAGAAACAGGATACTTCAACTAGAACAAGGCTTGCAGACACAGCCTAGATAGAAGGCTTGAATGCTTGGGATACAGCCTGGAATGAAAGCTTGAATGCTGCGGGTGCAGGCTGGAATAGAGGCTTGGATGCCATAGGCGCAGCCCACAACAAAAGCTTGGATGCTGTGTGCACAGCCTGGAACAAAGGTTTGGACACTGTGGGCGCAGCCTTGGCAGAGTTTTGGACACTGTGGGCACAGCATTGGACAAGGGCTTAGATGTGGATGCAGCCAGGATCTCAGCTGTTATTGCTGTGGCTTTCACAACTTGAAGCCAAGCTTTTGATGGTACTGTAGATGTAGTCTAATACCATACGCATAGCTTTAGCTGGGAACTCTCCGGACTCTGGAAGTCTAAATTAATTACCGGGTCTCCGGGCCAATGTGAGAAAACTCCGGGTGGACCAAGAAACAGCCCGCGCAGCCCAGGTGACCTTTTTCCTGGCCACGTGGATGTGAATGAGGAGGATTTGACAGTCACGTGGCAGGAAGGAGGAAGTAGCAGTGAGAGCAGTGGCAGCTGCCCCAAGTCTGCTGCTGCAACACTGACAGTGACCGCAGTAATTTCACTTCAGCCACAATGATCGCGGTTCACGTCCTGCCCCCTCCTCTTGTGTCACTTTCTTCATTGCCGTGGCCCGTGGGCTGATGGCCACTTCCCTTTGGGGCAGAGGGACAGGGAACCCTCGCTGCAGTCCTGATCAGCTGGCTGCCGCCTTCTTTCTCAACCGCGGTGATCACAGCTGCTAGGAATAGCCGATTTCGGCCTCCAGCCTCTCTGCCTGCCCCAGCAGCCACAAAACAAGGCCAGGACATCCCAAGACCCTGGAATCTTCTAACATGGGCCATGACAGCCCCAGATCAGCTCCACGGTGCCTCAGAAAAAGGAGGAAGTTGCTGCTGCACCACAGGCCTAAAGGAGAAGGAAGAAGCTGTTGCTCGTGGCGGATTCAGGATGGAGAGAGAGGATGATTTAGCTTGCATATGAGAGTGAGTGAGAGACAGAGTATGTATGGTATGTATGGGCATGTGTGTGAGAGACTGTGAGCAGGTGTGAGCATGAATCAGAGAGAGAATGGTTATATGTGAGTGAGCGGGCATGTGCATGAAAGAGGGAAAGAGAGCTAGCATGTGTGTGAGAATAAGAGTGAGTGTCTATGGGAGAATGAGTATATGTGTGTGAGAGTGAGAGGGAAAATGTCAGTGTATAACACCCCCCCCCCCCCGCGCTAATCCATGACAATCTCAGGGTGGCTGGAATTCAAAAGTTCCCAGGTATGACCATATGGGATCCAGTAAACCGCCTTGATTACTATGAGAAAGGTACAAAGTGTCTTTTTATGCAGTGTATGCAAATATAATATATGTGTTGTTGTAAGTGATATTTTTCTTCAGAAGATTGTACTTTGAATGTCTATTTTCCATAAGCAACCTGCCTTTTTAGGTTGATGAAACTAGCACCGAGGGTGTGAGTGAGTTCCCGGACCCCACCGCTGGACCACCAGGGAGTTTTGGTAAGTCTTGGGGGGGTCAGGAGGGTGGGGGGTTTAAATTTTTATTTAGGCCGAATAAAACAGAAATCTGTTTAATTTTACAGTGGTTCTCAACCCTGTCCTGGGGACCCCCCCCAGCCAGTCGGGTTTTCATGATATCCACAATGAATATGCATGAGAGAAAATTTGCCTATACTGCCTCCATAACATGCAAATTTTCTCTCATGCATATTCATTGTGGATATCATGAAAACCCGACTGGCTGGGGGGGTCCCCAGGACAGGGTTGAGAACCACTAGTTTAATACGTGGGGAGTCGCGATGCGTTTCGCCTCCCCACGTATTTAACAGATAGCAAAAAATAAGTTGCGGATTACAAATACGTGGAAAACGGATGCACACCTCTAGAGGATTGTTGCTGCTCTAATTGACTAGGAAAGAACTAAGGAAAATCTTCCTCCTCCCCCATCCCGCCTCCACCAGGTAGCTGTGAATGATGGCTCATGGCACCATAACCCTAATTGGGGCAGGTTCCAGTTGAAATCGAAAACAAAACAGGAAGCGGAGAAAGTTGCCAGGCACAAAACAGTATTACCTAAGACACAAATAGAAGGCCAGGGCAATAGCAAAGAATAGAAAGTGACACAGAAAATGAACTAATAGATAATTACTCACTACAGGAAGCACTGTGTGAGGCACCTCAGACGAGGGGTGAAAGTCCACAATGACAGCACAGCTCAATAATTCACCCAAATGCAAGTGATGACTTTTTCTGCCAGGAAGAGCATTCTGCAGAACTAACCAGAAAAAAAGTCAACACAACTTTATGGAGTTTCCTTCAAGTTTCCTTTATCTTCTAAAACAAACCCAAAGAAATGAGCCTGCAGTGACTGGTAGGACAGAGTTTCAAGGCTTTGGCTGGGCTCACCTCACTATTTCTAAGGTAAATGCTGCAATGTCTTTAAGACATACTAGGGAAGAACTTTGCTTATACATGAGTAATGCTTATACATGAGTAATGCTAAATACAGTTGTGTGCAGAAGTTTAGGCACCCTTGGTCAAGCTGTTTCAATAAATTGCTACGTGAACAGAAGATGACACAGTCTACACTGTACAAAGTTAAACACGTCTTTTTGCTATTTGCAATGCAAAATTGCTATTTGCTGATATTATCAGATTGAAAATAATAAAACAGTGAATATGTCATGTATAAAAGTTCATGCACAATTTCAGTCAGTATTTGCAACCTCCTTTCACAGAAATACTGTAACTGCTTCCAAATGTTTACTGTGGCCAGCTAAAAGTCTTTCTATTCTTGCTTTTGGAATTTGTTCCCACTCTTCCTTGCAGAACTCTTCTAGCTCAGAAATATTCTTAGGTCTCCTTCCATGCACTGCATATCTGAGATCTTCCTATAGATTTTCAATAATATTTCTATGGGGTACGTGAAGGCTATTCCAAAACCTCCATCTTTCTTTTATAGCAATACTTCATGGTTTATTTTGAGGTATGTTTCAGATCATTGTCATGCTGAAATATCAACCTCTTTTCAGCTTCAGTTTCTTCCCTGACTGTGAGACACTAGCATCTATGAAATGTTATATTGATATTTAGTTAAATCCAATGCTAATTTCACCTTCACAATATTTCTTGTGCCAATGGTTGCTGCACAACCCCAAGGCATAATAGATCCATCCCTGTGCTTAACAGTTGACAAGGTATTATTTTCTTCAAATGCTCTACCTTTTTTTTCTCCAAATGTATCTTGTGTGGTTGTGGCCAAATGGTTCAATTTTTGTTTCATCAGTCCACAGCACTTTTTTTACTAAACATTGTAGAGAACCTTTCTGGGGTTCTCTACCAGTTGTTAAGAACATACCATACTGGGTCAGACCAAGTGTCCATCAAGCCCAGCATCCTGTTTCCAACAGTGGCCAATCCAGGCCATAAGAACCTGGCAAGTACCCAAAAATTAAGTCTATTCCATGTTGCCATTGCTAATAGCAGGGCTATTTTCTAAGTCAACTTAATTAATAGCAGGTAATGGACTTCTCCTCCAAGAATTTATCCAATCCTTTTTTAAACACAGTTATACTAACTGCACTAACCACATCCTCTGACAACAAATTCCAGAGTTTAATTGTGCATTGAGTAAAAAAGAACTTTCTCCGATTAGTTTTAAATGTGCCACATGCTAACTTCATGGAGTGCCCCCTAGTCTTTCTATTATCCGAAAGAGTAAATAACTGATTCACATCTACCCGTTCTAGACCTCTCATGATTTTAAACACCTCTATCATATCCTCCCTCAGCCGTCTCTTCTCCAAGCTGAAAAGTCCTAACCTCTTTAGTCTTTCCTCATAGGGGAGCTGTTCCATTCCCCTTATCATTTTGGTAGCCCTTATAAGAAGGTAGAAATAAAACAATCCAAACAGATTACTGCTCTCCTATGTGGTTGCTTATTATTAAGGATGTGCAATCGCTTTTCCTGAATTAGGCAATGTCAACGAAATTGCCTAATTCGGAATGGTTCGGGAGAACCAAAAAACGATAGAATTTTTTCCGAAATTTCGGAAAAAATTCATTTTTGAGTTAGTGTGCGCTAACGGGAGATAGTGCGTGCTAACTCCCGATAGTGCACGCTAACTCCCGATAGTGCGCATTAACCTAAAAATCAGGGCCCCGAAAAAAACTCCCAAACCACGGGAAAACTGAAATTCCCAAGGGCAGGGGGCCTGGAAACAAAGCCCGACACAACATTTTTACCCGAAGCACATCTCTACTTCTTATTGCTATACAAAGGAGAAACATCTAGAGAGGGTGTGGATGATTAGTTAGCTTTTCTAGGAGGACAAGCTGTCAGGTTGGTACTCTTCCAGCTCCTGTTTTGATTTTTTCTTGTTTTTGGGAGAGGACCCTTTAGTCCTTAGGGATTAAAGTTTGGATATAGAAAAAACTAAAAGGAGGTGTCCTTTTACCAATTTTAAGGAATAGTGATTCCTTAATTTTGAAGGAAGTTTTTATTCACCCTTCCTTCCCTTTTGTTTGAATTTTGAAGGCTGGTTTTCATTTTTTTTTGCCAGCCAACTAAATTATGCTGGTTCTCAGGAATGTGGTTGCTATCATCTGAAGAGGAGTTTTTCCGGAAGAGTTTCCCACCCAGAGAGATCCAGTAACCTTCCAAAGGTCACGTAAGGAATGATTCTTATTTATTCATGGAAGGAGGAAAGGACAGGAAGAACAACCAAATCATCAGAATATTCTGTGGGTAGGTTGAAGAAGTAAGAAGCCTATTCTTGACCATCTAAATCAAGGTATGAATAATGAGACTTTGAATTATGAAATCCAAACATTCAAGTATCCTTTGCACCATTTTTGGGAGGAGCTCCAAAACTACCCCTGAAATTGGGAAGGGATATGGAATAAAAGATTAAATTATATCAGCTGTACAGAGTTACAGATTCATTGGAAGAGGATTTATCTAATCAACTGTATTGAACAAGGTCTTGGAAATTGTTATTGACTTCAGTTTAAAATCAGCTATCAGTAAAATGTTGGACCCACATCCATTGTCCAGCATGATTTTTACTATAAGCTTTAAAGACTATTATAACAATGCTCAGGGCCTGGGACAGATATTTCCCCCACCCTCTGACAGGGAATCCTGGAAAGAGAGAGCTTAATAAAAGTATGGGAGGTGTGCACAGAGTAAACCCTTGAAACTGGTGTTTCCTTGTGCTTCTCAGTGAGGATATCAACCCCAAAGTTACACATTTTCAAGCTTATCAAGGTTTTGTTTTGCATATTTCACATAATAACTTTTGTGATGAAGTCCTAGAAAAAGACTATTGTTGAATAAGAATGCTGTACTATAGAACTGTGGACAACTATGACAGTGTCAGCTAAACTTTTCAGCAGGTCGTTTGCAGTGATATGTGGATTTGCAGACCTGACCAGTTTTGGGGCAGTTCTATCAGAAATTTTTCTTGGTCTTCAAGATCTTGCTTTGCCTTCAGCAGTTCTTTGTAACTTCCAGTTTTAAACAATGTTTCTGACAACTGAAATTGTTAACTGGCCGCTACCCAGTTAAGGACATTTGAATCATGACATGGGGTGGTGCTGGCCTTCTTTGATTCTTTTGGCCCAACGCTGTTTTTAAACATTATGAGGAGCTTAGGGAGTAGGAGACAGGGGCCTACTAGCCCAATTTTGAAATCCACTCAGGGTGGAGAGGGACCATGGTCATCAAAATGAATTTTTTTGGTGGGGAGATTATTTGTTGGCTCTTACACATCTATATTCTTTGAATATAGCCACATAAGCTCAAAATTATATGGCTATCTTTAGCCAGATGACTTTAACCTTAACTGAGGATATTCAAGACTGGAATGGAGGAAGCTTAAGTTGAATCCAGAAAAGACTGAGTTACTGTGGTTTAGTAGACCTAGGAGGAACTTACAGGTGTGGTGAGTGAGGGGTGAGATGGGGGTATTCCAGGGCAGAGTTACTTATCCAGCTAACATATCCCTAGATTCATCTTGATGCTATATTTATAGTAGACGAGACAAAGATGCTTGGTACTTGGAAGCTTAGATGAGACAAGGACAAGAGGTAACTTGGAACACAGATGAGACGAGGATACTTGAAGACTCAGGCAAGATGAGGATGCTTGGTACTTGGAGACTCAGACGAGACGAGGACATGAGGAAACTTGGAACTCGGGCTGAAGACTTGAAGAAGATGAGGAAGCACAGAGACTCAGATGAGTCGAAGACATGTGGAGCTTGGGACTCAAACAAGACGAGGAAACTTGGAGATTCAGATGAGATGAGGACGCTTGGTACTTGGAGGCTTAGATGAGACAAAGACGCTTGGTATTTGGAAGCTCAGTCGAGACAAGGACAAGAGGTAACTTGGAGCACAGACAAGATGAGGATACTTGAAGACTCAGGCAAGATAAGGACACTTGGTACTTGGAGACTCAGATGAGACGAGGACACGAGGAAACTTGGAACTCGGGCTAGACGAGGACATGAGGAACGTGGAACTCAGAACTTGGAACTCGGATGAGACAAGGACAAAGGTAGCTTGGAACTCAGATGAGACGAAGACATGAGGTGGCTTGAAACTCAGATGTAAGACGCTCACGTAGATTGAAGACAAGGATCCGGATACTCCGATGAGGACTAGGAATTTGGGAAGACTCAGGCAAGGATAAGGACTCAGGATACTTGGAGACTTAGACAGGCGCTGCCCCTCAGGGTGCCCTACACAGCCGGCGTGGGCTGGTCACGGACCACCCTGTCCCATGGCGCGCCCTACACAACCTGAAGACGCTGGTCGCGGACCATGCGGAGAGCAGAACAAGCACAGGACTGAGATTTAGGATGAAGGAGGAATCTGGGTAGTGCTCGAAGACAGATCCAACCAGAAGAGGGCTCCAGCCACCAGGAAATGGACACCGGTTAGGAACAGATTTACTCCCAGGAAAGTCAGCTGAAGATGAGGAAGGGGGGGGGGGCAAGATGAACCCGGAACTTGACGACTGACGGTACTTCAGGATTAGGTATTGGAATTTCAGGGCTGGAATGTAGGACATCGGATATGAAAGGACACCTGGATATCTAAAGCAATTGGACATCAGGGGACTTCAAGAGAGGAGGACCACAGGGACGACTGGAACATGATGGACGAAGACATAAGAAGGCTGAGACATCTGGACATCCGAAGACAAGGGGGCATCCAGAGATAGGGAGACATCTGGACATGGAGACACAGAGACATCAGGACATCTGAAGACATGAAGACATCAGGACATCTGGAGACAAGAAGATATGTCAAAGACCAGAACATGGAAAGAAGAAGACAACAGAGGTTCAGGAACCATGGACAAAGACAAGGAGGACCAATGAAGAACAGAGTGCCTTTAAGAAGTGAAGGGGGGATCACGGTGGACTCCTGGAAAGTGTTGTGTTTGACGCATTGTGGACCCTTTGTCGCAATGGAGATGACTCCGCCCACGGGGAGGTGCCCCGTGGGGAACCACTGCAATAGGCTAACACAGATAGTAGACACAGAATGGATAGAGTCTTTATTGTACTGCTGTAGATAGATGGTGAAAGCAGGAAGGTAAAGCACTGATCCACGAAGTGCCAGTACGTTCAACAGACTCAGAAGTATAGTCTCACCCAGATGTTCATGATAGGTGGGAGCCCGCAGTGTGGGTAATACTGCTGCTGGTGGGTGGAGTTGGAGTGCTGGATCATAGAGGTACTCACAGAATGAAGGCATCTTCCTGGTGGTAGAATGGTGGGACCGAAGGTCCGTGGTACAGGATATAAAGTAGAAAGGCCCTCGAAGAGTGAGTACCCGATGGTCCAATATCCTGTAAGTAGAAAAGAGAGAAAAGACCCCCGAGGAGCAGTTGTCTTATTTAGTGAGGAACCCCGAAGGGAAGTTGGAAGCGAGAGACCTCCGAGGAGCGGGTGTCTAGAGCTTCTACTGGAGCGAGGCCCTTAGCAAAGCGGTGTCTAAGCATGCAGCTTAGAGCAGTCAGAGTAGCGAAGTGAAGTCTTTGCTAACTCAAAGTGCTAGTGGAGGCGGAGGCTAGATATACCCGGAGGTACTGATGTCATGCGGTGGGGCCGCCCCCAAGGTTCCCACCATGATGTGTATTTGAACATAGGAGATGTGCGCGCTCACGCCCTAGGAGGCCACGGGAGTGAGCATGGTGGATGGGGACGCCCATGCTGGTCTGGAAGCACCGAGGCCCTCGGCACTCGGCACCAGAGGCAGTCATCTTGCCCAAGGAGAGTGAAAGGGGAGAAAAAGAGGTAAGGCAGAGCGGTCGCAGCCATCTGAGACCGACGGATGCAACAGAAGGAAGAGCTGGAACTGAAGATCCAGAAGAGGTCCGACTCCAAGACCAGTTCCTTGCAAAGGTGAAGACTGACTGAAGGCTGAGCCCTTTTCTAGGGCTGAAGAGGAAATGCCTGAATGACATCACAAGGAGGAGCCAGAAGGACTGGCCCTTTAAATAGGCTGAAGAGGCACGACCCTGTGCCTAAGGAAGAAGACAGGACCTCGGACAGCAGCCATGCAGAGAAGAGGAAGGAGCAGGCCTGAGGCATCGGGGGCGGCTCCTGCCATGAAAAGGAACTGAAGATGGCTCCAGACTGCGAGGAAGGAAGACTTGAAGGCAGAGACTCCCCACACAGGGGAGGAGATGGTATCAGCAGCCTCCAGGCCGAGAAGAGGAGCGGCTTTGGTGGCGGCCTCTAGGCCACGAAGAGACGAAGAAGGCAGGGCCCAGACCACAGGAGAGCAGTGGGGTCAGCAGCGGCTTCCAGGCCACGAAGAAGGCCCGGTTGGTGGCGGCTCCCAGGCCACGAAGAATGGAAACTTCGGTGGCGGCCTTCTGGCCACAGAGAGGGATGAGGGCTGCGATCGACGGTGGCCTCCAGGCCGTGAAGATGGTGGCAGCTCCCAGGCTGCGAAGAGAAGGCCCAGAAGTCAGTGGCAGCCCATTGCAGATGGCAGCGGCAGCGGAGGAGATGTCGGTGGCCTTAGGGCCGTGAGGAACGGCGTCGGAAGGCTGGCAGCAAAGGTGAAGGACTGCTCGCGGCCTAGCCGTGGGCAGCATCGTAATAGAGAGAGAGTAGATTTGCAACTCTCTGAACCAAGACTGTTTTACCTGTTTCATCCAGTTTTAGAGGGGATCCCTGCTACCTAAAAATATGTACTTACTCTATCCAAAGCCTTCACTTTTTCTACCCTGGGTCCCCGTGAGGAAATCTTTTGCACAGATTGAGAGAAGGAAATGTAATCAAGTCATTATCTCCTGTGGAGCTGAGGACAAAGTGAATTGTGCCACTATACCTTTTATTATCTGAAAAGTAAATTTTAATTTTGGACACCACTTCAGAATCTGGAGTGGATTTTGCCACCATTAGCCCACAGTGTGAACTTTTTACATGGTGTTCTCCTCTCCCTGGGATAAACAGACCTACAAACAACACCCTTAGCACTCAGGGCCCTGAAAGGCAACTTTCCCCCATCCAACAAAGGACCCCCCGCCTTGGGGAGAGAAGAGACAGTGTTTATAGCTAGCCAGGGTCTCTGCCCCAAAGAGACCATCAATTCTTTTATGATCCCCATCCATGCAAGACAGGTACATCAGGCTAAGGTTACACTTGTTTTCATCTTATTGTCTTGCTGGAAAATACTCTAAAAACAGCAGCCTGCTGGCATGATCTAATTGATTTCTGGGGAGTTATAGCCTCCTGGTTCAAACCAAGCTACCCAATGACCTACAGTGTCACTAGGCCATTCTTCTTTTGTTTTCTTATCACCTCTCCTCTTGCATCTGTTCTCAAAGGGGTGAAGTAAGTACATTCCAGCCCTGTTCCTACCATGATTCCCTATAGCTGTCCCAAAAATACTTAAATTCTGTCACACCACTGCTGACAGGTTATTCCAGATAGCTACCATCCTATCAGTAAAGTAGTATTTTCTTATGTTTCCTCTGAACTTTTCTCTTTCCAACATCATATCATATTGTTGTTCTTGAATTTCCTTTTCTATGGAAAATTTCACTTTCCTGTTTTTTATTAAAGCATGTCAAAAATTTGAATGTATTTGCATCATATGCAAGAAAGAATAGATTTCCCTCAAGCTCCTCTGGTTTTAGTACTGAGCATTAAGTTACCCTACTAGCCATGGTCTTGTTACTAGAATGGACTCCATTGACTACCACTCTCAACGTTCTGATGCTCAACCAGTTCCTCACATAATTTACAGTTTTATGTTCTACCCCCATGTCATCTACCTTGTTTAGCAATATTCTTTGAGGCACAGTCTCAAATGACTTACTGAAATCTAGATGGGCAACATCAATGGTACCTCCCTTATCCATTACTTTTGTCACTTCATTAAAGAACTCAATGTTGTCTGATAGGATCTTCCCTTTGTGAAATCATGTTGTCTGGTGTCCTGAAATCTATTTCTTTCAAGCTCCTGCACTATCATTTTTTTGGCATTGCTTTCATAGTTCTGCCCACTACTGAAGTTGGACTAATGGGTCTGTAGTTCCTGCTTATTCTATGTTTCTAATTTTAGTAGTGGGAGTTCATCTGTTCTTCATCAGTCCCTCAGAATCTTTCCCACCTTTAAGAACAAGTTAAACAAAATTGTAAGAGGTGCATTCAGCACATTCTTGAGTTCTTTCAGTATCCTGGGGTGTACATTGTTGGGTTCCATGGACATATCACTCTTGTTTGTGTAAGTATTTCAAATCTGCTATACTCTGTAAATGAGTTTGTAATTGTAGTATGAGTGATGAATGGCGTGAGAGTGAGCAGGTTCATTCTTTCAGCTTGTGCCAAATGTTCCAGATTTTTGTGGTCCATGTAGATAGTCACAGGGTGTGTGGCCCCTTCCAATGTGTCCATTTCTCCAAGGCTTACATTATTGCTAGCAACTCGTTATCACCATTGGTGTAATTTCTCTCTGTGGAAGTAAACTTCTTAGAGAAATAGGAGCAGGTCATGAGGGTTCCATGGTTGTTATGATGTAAGAGGATAGCCCTCATTCCAAGCGTACAGGAATCTACCTCCAATATAAATGGTTTGGAAGGGTCTGGATAGTGCAGACACAGGTCATGGGTGAATTCTTCCTTGTGGCTCTGAAAGGCCTGAATGGTGCTATCAGTCCAATTCTTGGTATTTGAACCCTTTTGGTAAGAGCAGTGAGGGTTACAGCCAACATAGAGTAGCTGTGAATGAATTGTAATTCATTTACAGCTACTTTGAGGCCCATGGGTTGGGGCCATTCCAGGATGGCTTTCAGTTTCTGCGGGTTCATGCGTAGGCCTTTGTAAGAAATGATATAAAGGAGTGGGAATTCCTCCTGTTCGAAAGTTCATGTTTCTAATTATGAGTAAAGGTGGTGCTCATAAAGTCTCTGGAGAACTTGTTTCGCATGATCACAATGTTCTTACAATTTGTTTTGAAAAGACTAGGATATCATCCAGATATACCACCACATGGGAGCAGAGAAGATACTGAAAAATTTCATTGATCATATACTGAAAGATTATGGGGGCATTGTTTAACCTGAAGATTATCACCAAGTATTCATAAAGTCCATCCCTGCTATTAAAAGTGGTCTTCCATTTGTCTCCCTCTCAGATCCTAATCAGGTTGTATCCCCCCTACAGGTCAAGTATGGTAAATATCTGTGCTCCTCTGAAGCAGTCGAAGATTTCTGTGATCAGTGGGAGAGGGTATCAATTCTTCTTGGTAACTGAGCCTACAGTACTCGATGCAAGGGCATGGCAAACCATCTTTTTTCGCCACAAAAAAGAAGCCAGTCCCAGTGGTGACAAAGAAGGATGAATGAATCCTCTGTCCAGATTTTCTTTGATATATGTGGACATGGCCTCTGTTTCAGGAGTGGATAGCAGGTAGGCTCTACCTCCTGGGTGATACCTTCCCTGGAATCAAGTCAACGGAACAATCGTAGGAGCAATGTGGTGGCAGGATCTCCTGCTGCTTGCTAAAGATATCTGTGTTTCTGCATACTGCGGTGGCAGTCTAGATAGCTCCAGCATGACTGTCTGGGTAAGGTGCATGACAGGCGAGACCTTGGTGAGATACTGCTCATGGCAGTGGGAGCTCCATCTGGTGATCTGAAGAGTACCCCAATCGATGTAGGGTTGGCACAGCATGAACCAAGGTAGGCCTAAAATGACTGTTGACCACTTTGGACAGCATATATAAGCTGATGTGCCCTCCATGCAGGAGGCCTGTCTGCATAGTGAGTGGAATGGTGGCCCTAGTAGCACATCCAAATAAGGGATCTCTATGAAAAGAAAAGATTGTGAGCATGGTATCCAACGGAATGATTGGGATCCCATAGTGATGCACCAAGGACTCGTGAATGAAGCTACCTCCAGCAACGGTATCAAGGAAGGCTTGTGTATCCACATGGGTGTCCCTGAATGAGTCACATACTGGTACTATAATTTTGGAAAGGTACATGATTGACCTAGGGTGGTCTTTCCCACCAGACCTAGGTCCTGGAATTTCCTGGCTTGGTTGGGCAGTGATTTGCAAAGTGCCCAGATGTGGCACAATATAAACACAAATTGAAGTGCCAGCGCCTCTGTTTCTCCTCAGTGGAAACTTGAGGTGATGTATCTGCATGGATTCCTCTTGTACTGGTGCCAACTGAGGAGGTGACCTGGAAACCACTGGGTGCTGGAAACTAGGGGTGAGGTGAAATGGACACTGAACCAGACCCCTTTCTCAGGCCTGTTTTTGAAATCTGAGGTAAAGGCATATGGCCAAACTAATTAGCCTCTCCAATGAATCAAGCAGATCCCAACCAGTCAGCTCAACTTTGATAAGCTCTGATAGCCCTTGCCTGAAGATAGCTATTAAGTTCTCATTGCTCCATTGGAGTTCAGATGCCAGAGTACAAAAACAAATCACATATTCAAGAGACCAAGATCCTTGTCTGACCTGAAGAAGCTCAGTGGCCATGGAAGATGTGCGGCCAGGCTCATCAAAAATCATGCAGAATTATCGCAGAAAGATGTTCATATTTGCTAAGACTGGTTCGTCTCTCTCCCAGAGATGTAAAGCCCAGGCTAGGGTAGAACTGCCCAACAAGGACAAGATATATATAATCTTGATGCAATCAGACGGAAAGAGAGGTGCTTGCAATTTAAAATGCATCTGGCATAGATTCAAAAAGCCTCCACACCTAGTGGGATCACCCTCATACCTCAGAGGAGGAGGCAAATGAAGTATGGAGGTAGCAGGCCATATTGAAGGAGATGGTCACAGGAACTGGATGTGTGGCCATCCCCTGAAAATAACTGACCATCTTATTCAGTTGTTTTTGCTACTGTTGTAGCTGATGAGATAACTCGGTAATAGCGGAGGCCTGGGATGAGTCTGCTGAGTTCATTGCCTCAGCAAACTCTGATAAGTGGCATGAAAGTGAGCCCCTGTTGCTGTGGCATAGTTGACACAGCCTCGTAGGTGAACCTACGAGGCCTATGCCAACAGCTGGTGAATGCACCCTGGAATGTGACAGACTGGAACATTGCTTACAATACCCACCTCCCCCACTGGTTGAACCCCTGGGTTCTGGCAGCCAACATGACTTAGGTGGGTCTCTAGGGTGTTGGAGAGAGCAAGAGTCCAAGAGCATACTGAGGTCAGGATAGGCAGCAGACTGGAGATACCAGAAACAGGCCAATGATCATGGCAGGCGACAAGCAAGTATAGTCTGGTGTAAGGCAAGAGGTCAGGTCCAGGAGGCAGGCAATCATGGTCAGTCCAAAGCAAACAGTCAGTACCAAAAGATCAATCCAAGGATGGACGAAGACACACAAGAGGCACTGGACGAGACAGCTGAGCAAAGGAAGGCAGGCTGGGCAAGGCAAGGCAGGAACACAGTAATGTAGAAACAATCAGGAACAAACAGAAATGCAGGAACAATCAGGAACACAGGAGCAAAATGCACTGTTCCAGGCAGGAGACCCATTGCTAAGGCTTTGTTGAAGCGCCGGCCAGGCACTTAAGTAGAAGAGCTGCTAATGTCATTGGTGCGCGCTGGCAGAGGGCTTTCCTGCCATGGGGCCTTTAAAGTGCACGTGTACACCAAAGGAGGGTATGGTGGGTCTGGAGGCCAGGTATCGGCGTGCACAGTCTTGTCGGTTAGTGCAGCCAGTAGCAGGTCTGCCCCATGACCAGCCAAATGTAACAATGTGTTTGTGCGTTTCAGGAGAATGAAAGAGTATCCATCCTGCTACTTTTGCATGTGGTACACAGGTCTAGAGATGTGAATCGGAACCGGAATCGGTTCAGATTCTGGTTCCAATTCACATGTGGGTTTTTTTGCATCGGGCCAGATCGCGGTTTTGTTTATCGGCTGCGCCCGAGCCGATAAACAAAAAACCCACCCCGACCCTTTAAAACTAACCCCTTAGCTTCTCCCACCCTCCTGACCCCCCCCCCCAAAAAAAAAAAAACTTTACAGGTACCTGGTGGTCCAGTGGGGATCCCGGGAGCGATTTCCCGCTCCGGGCCATCCTCCCGCTCCCGGGCCGTCGGCTGCCACTAATCAAAATGGCGCCGATGGCCCTTTGCCCTTACCATGTGACAGGGTATCCGTGCCATTGGCCGGACCCTGTCACATGGTAGGAGCACTAGATGGCCCTAGTCATCTTGTGCTCCTACCATGTGACAGGGGCTGACCAATGGCACTGGTAGCCCCTGTGACATAGTAAGGGCAAAGGCTATCGGCGCCATTTTAAATACTGGCAGCCGACGGTCCAAGTGCAGGAGGTTCCTCCCGGACCCCCGCTGGACTTTTGGCAAGTCTTGTGGGGGTCAGGAGGGTCCACCAAGACTTGCCAAAAGCCCCTGGTAGTCCAGCAGGGGTCCAGGAGTGATCTCCTGCACTCGGGCCATTGGCTGCCAGTAATCAAAATGTCGCCGATAGCCTTTGCCCTTACTATGTCACAGGGGCTACCGGTGCCATTGGTCAGCCCCTGTCACATGGTAGGAGCACAAGATGGCGCTGGCCATCCAGTGCTCCTACCATGTGACAGGGTCCGGCCAATGGCACGGATACCCTGTCACATGGTAAGGGCAAAGGGCCATCAGCGCCATTTTGATTAGTGGCAGCCAACGGCCAGGGAGCGGGAGGACAGCCCGGAGCGGGAGATCACTCCTGGGAGCGGGAGCTTGCTCCCGAGACGCCCACTGGACCACCAGGTACCTGTAAAAAGTTTTTGGGGGCGTCGGGAAGGTGGGGGAAGCTAAGGGGTTAATTTTAAAGGGTCGGGGTGGGTTTAGGGGTTATTTTTGTGTGCTGTTTTTCCCGCCCTCCCCCAAAACGATAAGGGAACTCCCACGATCAATATCGTGGGGTTTTCCTATCGCTTTGGGGGAGCCCCCGATTTCTGACGATTTTGAAAATATCGACGATATTTTCAATCGTCTGAAGACCGATTCACATCCCTACACAGGTCATGTTGTCTCACAACCATTGGGGATGAGTATCAGGGTACTTGGAGGGCCCAGATGTGTAGGGCTGGAAGGTAACCTGTAAAGGGTCATTTTCCAAGGATAGGGCATATAAATTTCATGATTTTTCTGAATGGCTAAATGATTATGCATGGGTGTATGACTGTAAGTAAGATTTCATGTACCTCTTGCTAGTTGTGCATTCTTGTGTTAAATAATGGCTGCTTTATCCATCTTAAATTATTTTTCATCAACACTACTGTTTCATATTATGCTATTCCTACTACATTGCAAGATGTGGTCTTATGGTTTATGTTTCTCTTGTGCCTTTTTCCGTTAATGTTTCCAAGCATTCCCTTCACCTTTATACTTTCTCTCTTTCTCTGCAAAAGTGGTAAGGTGATGACTGGTAGAAAAGGGTTATATTCTCACTTCTTTGTTTAATTAATTAATTAATTTTTTTATTTATGTATTTAAAATATTTTATATACCGTCGTTTGTAATTACATCACAACAGTTTACAAAAGCATAAAACAAATTCAAAGAAATACATTGCAGTAACAAAGTCAAGGAGACTATATAATACATACAAAAAAACAAATATTAAAATCCCCATCATAAAATGCTATTCTTCAACTCCAAGAGGAGGGAAAGCAAAGACCCTGAAGGCCACCAGGTAGCAGTAGGTATAGGACCTGGAAGAGGTTCAGACATCCCCAATTCATATCCCTAAAAAAGAATCTGAAATTAAATGACCAATAACTTTTGCTTAATTTGTTTTCCTGTTTAATAAATAATTTATAATTGGTATGTTTCTTGCATGAATTTTTAATGTATGCCATCTGTTCTGAAGGGCTGTGTAGAGCAGAAAGTATGCCTGAAGGGTTAAGTGCATGGTATTTATTTATTTATTGTTTAGTTAGCTCATGCCTTTTCATTGGTAGCTCAAGGCGAGTTACATTCAGGTACAGTAAGTAGTTTTCCTGTCCCCAAAGGACTCACAATCTAAGTCTGTACCTGAGGCAATGGAGAGGTGAAGGGACTTGCCCAAGGTCATAAAGAGCAACAGTGGGATTTGAACTCTGGCTTCCCTGGTTCACAGCCTGCTAGTTCTCACTAGGCTACTCCTCGCCTATGAAAATAATGCTAAGGAAAAAGTGCAGCACTTTGAAACAGGTTGATTACAGGATTCCCAGATATTATGGTTTCATAGAGGGAAAATCCTGTCAAACATTTTTTTTTTAATGAGGTGAAAAATAGTAGTGGATTAGAGAGGACGGTATTACTTCCATTTAGGAATCAGACAAGCACCCTAGAATATGGTATAGAGGAGGGGTAGGAGTGATACATGCATACATGAGCTTATGTGATTGTACATAGTAGTATAATGTAATGTTAAAATTAGGTAGTGTGTATAAGTAAATCATGCTTGTTAATATACCAATGCTATATAACAATAATATCTATATCTTCTGAACTCCCTAAATGCTTGGGAATCTACAATGTCATATTATATACAGTATGTACTATGTACTAGATGAGAGGTGTGCGTATAATTATATATGAGGTTGATATTTAGCCGCTTCACGGTTAGTCAAGTTAGCTGCATAGAGCTATCTGGCTAACTTAACAGGGATATTTAGCAGTGAGGCCGTGCTGCTGAATATCCCCTGTTATCTTAAAGTGAGCTGGTTATATCAAACTGGCTAATTATAGGACAGACCTATGGATCAACAAGAGTTAGCCGCATAACTTGTGAGGCCAACTGATGCCCGCCCTGAAATGCCTCCCACCTGCCCCCAGAATGCCTCTGACTTGTGTGCCTAATATCCTCGAGATAAGAAAGCAAAATTATAGAGCTGATATTGTATTTAATGGGATCATATAATTAGAAATGTTCCAAATCAGCAAGCAATTCTATTGAAAACATACTGACCTCTGCCATGCTGTGATTTTTCAGAAGCCACACATTTAGAATCTCCCTGAAAGAAGTACAAGTTTTGTAAATATATAGTTATTTCCATCTATAATAAGAGTTCATGTTGGCAGCTATACCAAGTTTGCCTACGTAGTCAAAGTTGATCCACAACATCTAACAAATTGCCCATTAATCTTTAGAGATTGGAATTAGGCTGGCCAGGTGAGTAGTGTGCAGCAGCAGCAGAATGCAGGCCCAGAAAGGAGCAATGCTGCTTACTCCACCAGGTTCAGACTTTGTCCCCTATGAAAGAGTTGGACTCCACACAGCCCAAACCAGTTTGAAGAGATGTGGAGGAAGAAGCCAGCCAGAAATGCAGAGGGTGCTGCAAAGAACCCACGAAAGAAGAAAATAAAGGAGAGAAAATAGGTAAAGCAAGGGGAAAAGAGCAATAGGCCGTTGAGAATTGTAGTCAAGGAGAGAGAAGAGTTATTTAGGTGAGCACATATTAAATGAAATAAATAAATAAAGCCCATCAGGAAGGAGCAACTGAAGGTCAGGAGAGGAAAGCTGTCAGTTGAAGCTACTGAAGGGGTTATTTTGAGAGAGGAAAATCTCTCAGGGGGCTACCAGAGAAGCAGAGACTGCCAGAGAGGCCAGAGCTGGCTCAGGGGAAGAGGCTCAACCAGATGGGGCCAGAATATCCCAGGGGCTTTCATGCTGATAGGGTATATCCATGTAAGGAGAGAGTCTACTACCAGGGATTTTAGCAGCTTGATAGTGGAAAAAGAAATATGAGGAACTACATTAATTACAAATTTAGTTCTACAATCCTACTAGACATTTGATCCAGTAACAGTTTTTTCTAATTTCCAGTGTAAGACGTTTCAAGATTAAAACAAAGCTCAAGAACATAAGAAATACTATTCTGGGTCAAACCAAGATCCTTCAAAGCCCAGTATCCTGTCTCAAGACAGTGGCCGGTTCAGGTTGCAAGTATTCGGCAGATCCGATAGATCTCACTCCCATGATAAGCACTGGTTTTCCCAAGTCTATCTGGCTAATAACTGTTTATGGGCTTTTCTTTCAGGAACTTGTCCAACTCTCTTTTCAGCCCTAAGGTAGTTGCCTTGTCCAGGTCCTTCGGCAAGAGATTCCATAGCTTGTTTGTGTGCTGAGAGAAAAAATACCTCCTACAATTTGTTTTAAACCTGCCTGTTGCTAGTTTCATGCAGCGCCCACTAGTTCTAGTATTGCTGGAAAGGGTAAATAACCATTTTATTTTTATCCATTCCACCCTACTCATGATTTTATTAAACTCAATAATATCTAATCTCAGTTGTCTGTTCTACAAACTAAAGAGCCCTAATCATTATAGCATTTCTCCATAAGGGCTTTCTTGGTGTTTGGACTATTCCTGTAGAACTCTTTACCAGAAAGCTTACAGCTGGTGACTTGTAGGGGCTGGAAGAAGAAAAAAATTAATTTCATTTTGGGGGGGTTGTTTTTTAGGAATTTCATTTTGTGTAATGTTTATTTTGTTTATTTCGATCAAAAAGCAAAACAAACATTAAAAAACCCCAAAATAACAACAACAAAAAAAGAAACAGGGCTTCCCAAGGCCTTCCATTGCCCATATCCATCCTTACCACCCAAAAAAATACCAGGGCCAGGATCCTCCCTGGGCCCCTACTTATCTGGCCTGGGGGGGGGGGGGGGGGGATGTGATGTCAAGGTCTAGGCCCGGGCCAAAGCCTGGGACTTGCTTAGGGTCTAGGCCAAGGTAGTAGTGACCTACCATTGCCTAGACCTATGCAACATTGAGCCTTCGACCTGGTACTGATGCCTAGGCTCAGGCAAAAGCCTCAGCCTTGCATAGGCCTAGGTCACAGTAGTCACCAAGACCTTGGCCTAGGCACTAAGCAAGGCCCAGGCTTCAAGACCTAGACCCAATGCCTAGGCCTTGGTCTAGGCTAGGGCCTGGGCCCATGCCTGACACCAGGACCAGGTCTTGACTTTGGCCCAGACCTAGGCCTGATGCCGGGGCCTGGCCCGGAGGCTGGGTCCCAACACCTGGGTCTTGGCCTATGTTGGGCCTAGCCTGAAGACTGAACTCAGGCATGATGCAGGTGCCTGGCCCAGAGGCCAGGTCCTGACCCCAGGGTCAGGCCCAGTCCCAGCGCCCAGGCCTTGGAGATCTTCGGGCTTTCCTTTTTCTTCTTGGGAGGCAGCAGAAGATGCTATTTTGATGTACAGCAGCTAATTTGTGCTACTATACCACAAAATGGCGTCCTCTGCTGGGGAGGATGCGCCAGATTTAATTAACTCCGGTGCCTCCCAAGCAGACAGTCGTCTAAAAAAAAAGGAAGAGATAAGACCGAACCAAATGCCTCTGAGGCTTGGGTCCCAGGTCTGGGTCTGACCTTGAGCCAAGGCTCCAGCATCAAGATCTTGACTATAGATCAAGCTGTGATGTCGGGCCTGGGCTCGGATCCTGGCCTAGGCCAAGTCCCAGGTGTCGGGATTTGGCCTCTGGGTTGGACCCAGCATTGGCCCTGGGTCTGGGCCAAGGCCCTGGCATTGAGACCCAGTCTCTGGACAGGGTTCCAACACTGGGCCTGGGCCCTGGCCTAGGCTGAGACCCAGGCATTGTGCCTGGGCCTGGACTGCAACGTTGGATCCCCAACAGAGCAGGTAAGTTGTTTCAATTTTCGGGGGTGTCATCCAAGGCCCTGGAGTTGGGCCCGGGCCCGGGCTGAGGCTGAAACCTCAACGTTGCACTCAGACATAGGCTGTAGCTCTTGGGTCAGGCCGTAGCCTATGCCTATGCAAGGCTCCAGCCTTGAATCTAGGACTAAGCCCTGGCGTCACGCTCAGGTGTAGGCCGAGGCCCCTGCTGGCTTTGTGTCTGGGCTTAAGTCCAATGAATCCATGTTTTTGTTTTCAAAACTAAATGTGAAAACCAATGAAATTTTGTTGGATTTCAATCGTTTCACTTTGAGAATGAAATGAAAAAGGAAATGTTGTTGCATTTCCTATGTTGTTTCTCCTGAATGCCCATCCCTAATGACTTGTACCAAGTCATTTAGGAAAATGCTTAAGACATTTTTATTTCAGCAGGCATTTGTTTAAATGGTAGGGTCTTCTGTATATTTATACTTTGAATGAATGAGAGCTGCTGTCAGTAGCATTGTCATTAGAATCTAGGCTCTGGTATTTGACAGTCTATTTGATGGTATATTTTTGGTAGGCAATGCTTTTGTGAATGTTTTTTTTTTGTTTTTGTAAGCTGCCTAGAATTGTGGATTTAGGTGGCATATAAATCATTTACATAAATAAGGGGGCTTTTCCATCCCCTTTATCATTTTTGTCACCCTTCTTTTTCTATGTCTACTAAGTCTATTTTTAGATAGGGCGACCAAAACTGCACACAATACTCAAGATGCAGTCGCACCATGAATCTATACAAAGGCATTATGATATGCTCAGTTTTGTTCTCTATTCTTTCGAAATGATTCATAACATTCTATTTGCCTTTTTGACCAGCGGCGCACATTAAAGGGCGAACTTTTAAAGGGCTGCGTGTGTAAAAATCGGGACTTACACGTGTGGCCAGGCCCTGCTTGCACCGCGTGCATTTTCAAAAGGGCCCGGCCACACACTCCCGATACGTGCACAAGTGCTGGGCCCTTAAAAAGGGGTGGGTTGGGGGAGTGGTTTGAGTGGGGAGGGATAGGGCAGGATGGAGGCCAGCCAGGACAACAGCCATTGGCAGCTGTCCCGGGAAAGTGCACACTGGCAGCTGGCCAGCACCCGCAAACTACTCCTGCTCCGGAGGAGCAGTAAGTTGAAAAATACATTTTTTTTTTGATAGCTAGGTAGGAGTTAGGGGTCGGGGTGGAGAGGAGAGGAGAAAGGGAAGGAAGGTTAGGCAGAGGGGATAGGGAAGTACCCTCCCAGTCTGCTCCTTAACTGGTGCGTGCTTATTTTAAAATCCGGCGTGCATGTGCACACGGCCAACAGTGTGCACATGTTATAAAACTGGCACGTCCATGTGCGCACATGCACTCCTTTTAAAATCTATCCCTTAGCTGAAGATTTGAAGGTATTATCCACAAGGACTCCAAGGTCCTTTTCCTGAGTGGTGTCTCCTAACACAGACCCCAGCATCATTAAAGGAGGAGGAATAGCCTAGTGGTTACTTAGAGTGGTGGACTATGGACCAGGAGACCAAGGTTCAAGTCCTGCTATCGCTCCTTGGGCAAGTCACTTTACCCTCCATTGCCTTAGGTACAAAAACTTAGATTGTAAGCCCTCTGGGGATAGAGAAATACCTACAGTACCTGAATGTAAACCGGTGTGATATCTCAATTGAGATGAATGTCAGTAAATAAAAATATACCTAAAGTTGGGATTTTTCCCTATGTATATTACTTTTCATTTGTCCACGTTAAATTGCATCTGCCATTTAGATGCCAAGTCTCCTAGTCTCACAAGTTTATTCTACAGTTCCTCACAATCTACTGCTGTTTTAATGACCCAAAACAATTTTGTGTCATCTACAAATTTGATCACCTCACTTGTTGCTCCTTTCTCCAAATCATTTTTTTTTAATTTATAATTTTCATGATATTCAATCATACAATTGAAACATATTAACAGAAAGAAGGTTAGATAATCACCTAATCAGTGTTATTTTTACATTACAATAACAAAAACATATTACTATCCTTCTAAATCTGAAATTACCATACTACTAAATACTGGGAGTCCTGTATAAGAGCAGTATAGAAACAAAAATAACATATCCTAATCTTAGATAAGTATTTTGTGGAAGAAATCATTTAAACTAAGCCATATTAGGTAACAGATTCTAACCTTCACCCTGGTTTCGTTGTGCCTCCAAGACTCTTTCCAATTGCTCTGGTTCATAGTAGACATATCTTTCACCCCCCTTGTACATTATGCACTTACAAGGAAATCTCAGTTTAATTTGTAATCCAAATGTTCTAGCCTGATTTACTAAGGTCAGAAACCTTTTTCTTCTCTGTTGAGTATCTTTAGATAAATCTGGATATATCCACACTTTCTGTCCCAAATATAGAGAGGTTCTCTTTGATATAAACATTTTCAATATTTTATCCCTATCAGACATTTGATTAAATTTAACCAGCAGAGTGCCTCTTTTCTCTATTTGGGAGCTGAAAGAAGTTTCAATTAACTCTGTAACATTGAGTGATGTTTCCACTTCATTTGGTGCTATTACACTATCATTTTTCCAACTGATAAAGTAGGCATTATAAACTGTGGGAAAATCTTCTCCTGACATTGATAGTATTTCTGAGCAAATCATTAATGAATATGCTTAACATGGGTCCTAGTACCATGGAGGCACTCCACTACTGATCTTTCTCAATTTAGAAAACAGACCATTCAGTACTTCCCTCTTTTTCCTGTCTTTTATCCAGTTACCAATCCACAATAGTGTTGCACTTCCCGGCCACATGGGTGCTGCGACCAGGCCTGCTCACCTCGCACTACCCTCAACCAGCTCCGGTCTCGCTGCTGCCGCTAGTTCCCGCCATCCCCATCGCTCTCCACGGCCCTTTCCGGCTTCCTCTATGCCGCAGGCCACGCAGCGGAGCTCCCACCGGGGCTCCGCGTCTTTGCCCTCCTCAGTCCCGCCCCTAGGCACACGCGCGGCCAACGTATTGCTATTTAAAAGGCCAAGCGCGGGAAACCCAATCTGGACGTGAAGTGATGACATCACTTAGCCTGACTATAAATAGCGAGGCCCTGTCCCAGGACCTCACCTTGACAATCAGGTCGACACCGTGGTGTTCTAAGTTTACCTAACCCTGTGTTCCAGCGTTTCCTTTTTCCTGTGTCTCCTTGTTCCAGCGTTTCCTTGCTCCAGTGTCTCCTTTTTCCAGCATCTCCTTGTTCTGAGTCTCCATGTGTTCCTGTATCCTACTTAGGGAGTACCTCCTCGGACTGATCTCTGGTACTGACTTCTGTCTGCCTGACCATTCTCTTGTCTGCTGCCTGGAACTGACCTCTGCCTGCCTGACCATTCTCTTGTCTGCTGCCTGGAACTGACCACTGCCTGCCTGACCATTCCCTTCATCTGCCGCCTGGAACTGACCCACGCTTGTCTTGACTACGCTCGGACTGACCTTGGTATTGACTGCTGCTTTGGCTGACCACTTCTGGACTGATACTCTGGCTCTGACCCTTGCGCTTCACTTGGACACCCTCTTCTGGCCTACTGAGGTCACCAGACCAACCTGCTTGGAATCCACCCGCGGCCTTCAACTGACTAGACCCTCAGACGCTGCCTGCCTCACCCAGAGAACCTTCCTGAACTGTTACCTCCCTGAGGACTCCGGAGCTTCCAGTTCGGGTTTGGTCCATCACCTGCACATCAGCCGTGCATCCTTGCTTGTGGTGGGCACACCCTTCCGCTACCTCTCCGGGAGACCATCCGAGGCCCATCTAAGTCCAGGCGGTCCAGGTACCCAAGGGTTCAAGCTGCAGAAACCCCAGACTGTTATTGGCAAAGCTCCAGCTAGCCTCTGTCTCCTTGTGTGCTCTGCCTCCTGGTGGCAAGCGCTCTCTGGGTCCGACCAGAGGGCCATACCAATCCTACACCAGGCCAAGGGTCCACCTCCAGCGCAACAAATAGGACACTGCTTTCTATCCCATCACCTCCCAATTTCTAAGGAGTATCTTATGAAGAACTTAGTCAAATAAAATGATGGGTAAGTGTGAAGCTCAAGACTAAGAGTCAAAAAACACAAAGAGCTTCCACATATATACTAAAGCCAAAATTGAATATACCAACAATTATTGAAGAATAATTGGTCCTAAAGGAAAAAGACCTCAGAACCTATATGCAATTTCTATATAGAACATATAAGCATATTAGTAGGTGGATCAATCACAGTTCTTGAAAAACCTCCAAAATCAATTTATTAACATCAAAAACATTTTGTTAATCTTTTTCCTATTTTTTCTTTTTTTCTTTTTGTGAATGTTTATATATAAAAAATCTCAATTATTTGTCTTAAACAATAAAACTCAAAAAAATTGGCTTATAAGGCCGGCTGGCCCGGAGTGGTGGCACTTAATATCAATTTCTGAATGAAAATTATGAAGATCAAAAAATGACTTATCTTGATGATACTGTGCTATAGAGCAGTGGTTCTCAACCTTTTTTCTGTCAGTACACACCTGATAGATGGTCCTCACATGCGAGACACACTGAACACATGACAGTCACAGGGATAACCTCACCCCCATCCCCGACCCTCAGTAATGGATATAAAGCAGAACTAGAATATTCCTCGTACAACTCACATACAAAAAAGATATTCTGGTATTATCTCAATAACAGCAACACAAACTCCTTCTACTACCAGGCGCAATAGCCCTACTTATAAAAAGACAGCAGTTCACCACCAATGCATGTTCAATTGAGAAAACACAACAAATAAAATGAGGTATTTTATGTGCCTACATGCTAGTTAAATATCTCACCTCGATCATTCACACAAGATCGACCTTCATCAAGTACAGAAAGATCACAAATTACAAATATGGAAACAAACTGGAATGAAAACCCCCAAAAAGCCACTCTGCATGCAGAACAAACCTGGAGACATGGAAACAGAAATATAGCACCTAAAAAAGTCCCAGGATCTGCAATAATGCACACAAACTAATCTGCACAATGTTACACCTGCATTATGGCAAGCACTAAAATGGAACAACCCTACCTATAAAAAGGCAACACTAAAAATATTAAACCAGGTCTTAAACACCAGTACACTTCCCATTAGGAAAACAAAAAAAACCAAGCTGTTATAGATTCCCACACAGAAATAATTGTAAAACTATATGAAAAAATGTTTCAAAACAGCTGATGAACAGAACATCATCTAACAATTAAAAACTCTTAAAAATTATTAAAAATTCTTCAAATACCAATAAAATATTTCAAAACAGCAGACACATCACATACTACCCAATATTTAAAATGGCAGTCAATCAAGAAAAATGAACTTAAAAAGCCAGCCACCTTTACTTACCCTCTCCAGCAGTTCTCCTACTCCTTTCCCTTGCAGGCCACACCAGAAGCAGCAGTAGCTGCTGAAGCTGACCTCATGGTCCTCTTCCTTAGGGACCACAACCAGACTCTTCTTTCTCTCTCTCTCTCTCACACACACACACACACATACACACACACCGGTCATACCCTCAGGATCAGTTTCTATCTCACACATCAATCATCTCCCCAACCAGTCTCTCTCTCTCTCATACACACAAGCACACACATACCAGTCATCTCCCTGATCAGTCTCTCTCACACATACACATGTCACCTCTCTGACTAGTCTCTCTCAATCACACAATGCTCTCGCTCTCTCTTATTTACACACAGGCTTTCAATCACACACATGCTTTCTCTATTTCACTTACACACAAGCTCTCAATCATACTATTCTCTCTATCTCACTTACAAACAGGCTCAATCACACATGCTCCCTCTCTCTCTCACAGCCACAGCCAGGCAAAATCATGTTCCATCTCTCTCTCGTGCACATACATTGACACACACAAGCACCTTCCCTGTCTCACATACACTCCACACACACACACAGAAGCACCCGCCCTGTCTCATATACATACCACACAGATACAGAAGCACCCTTGCTGTCTCACATACACGCCACACACACAGAAATACCTTCCTTGTCTCACGTACACATTACACACTCACAGAAGCACCTTCCCTGTCTCATATACATACCACACAGACACAGAAACACCCTTCTTGTCTCACATACACACCACACACACACAGAAGCACCTTCCCTGTCTCACACACAGAAGCACCCTCCCTTTCTCACATACACACCCACACAGAAGTACGCTCCCTTTCTCACATACACAAGCACCCTTCCGATCTCAAATACACACACACAAACACACACATAAAGGCCCCCAGCTGAACAGCTCATCTTTGGCCTCACCGGCCTGGTCTCCAGCGGCAGCTAGCAGTGCTGTTCTTCATTTCTTCAGTCCAGCCAGCCTGGTCTCCGGCAGCGGCTAGCTGCGCCTGTCTTCATTTCTTCAGCCCCACCGTCCTGGTCTTCTGCAGTGGCTAGCAGTGCCAAGCTTCATTTCTTCGGCCCCACCGGCCTGGTCTCCTGCAGTGGCTAGCAGTGCTGGTCTTCATTTCTTTGGCCCCACCAGCCTGGTTGCTGGTGACAGCAGCCAGCGGCTCCAATCTTCGCCCCCACCGGCCTGGTCTCCAGCGGCGGCTAGCAGCGCTGGTCTTCATTTCTTCAGCCCCACCAGCCTGGTCTCCGGCAGTGGCTAGCAGTGCCGGTCTTCATTTCTTCAGCCCTCACCGGCTGCGAGTAGCACACGACACACCTGCTGGTGCGTGATGACACACTGGTGTGTCACGACACACCGGTTGAGAATCGCTGCTATAGAGAGAATTCGCAAACTCTTCGCCGTATTCCAGAAGTTTACAAGGCTGCAAAAGCCTGGAAGCTTGACCATCATAATGAATGTGAGCTACATCGGGCTCAAGATACTGAAAGCTGAAAGCATCAAACACCACTGCCGACATTAGCTAACATTTCACCAACAGGCTGTTTCAAGGCAAGAACTGAAAAGACAAAAAACAATTGAAAGAACATTTTTCATTGTCTACGTCCAACAACTTTAAAATACCCTCCTTATTACCTTTATTGAGGTTCCCAATATTCATGCATTTCCTCTATCGTGGAGAGCTGCTGCTACCAACTCAAATCGAAAAAACACTGGCACATGCGCTGTCTGTTTATAATCGTGTTCAACCAATGAAATCTCAGAAACCCATTCTGATTCCAACTTTGGGCGAATATTGCAAGTCTGAAAGGATACCAAGAGGCTTGAGAGTCATGAAAGCTCCAAAGCTTTTTACAGAAGACTATGATTTATTTTATTCTAAAATGGAATTCAATATTGAACAAATGTTTGCTTGATCTAATGATTTTAATCATTGAATCTTCCAAAAAGCTCATTGAAGGATTAAAACATCAAGTGGATACACGAACTAATGAATTTAAGAAAACCTCAGCCACAGATCTTTTTGGTTCTAATTATGAGGAACTCGAGAAATCTATTGAACATTTTAGAAATGTCCTCAAGAAATATAAACTTAAATTTAATCATGATGAAAAGGACTATGCAAGTGGGCCTATATATCCCTGGTCTAAAAGTCAGCCTGAAAAAGATTCCAGACATGTGACCTTTAATATATCTTCCTCTGATGACTCATCAGAAGGTGAAGAGTCTACCCTCAGACCTCAATCTGAAACTTCCCATTTTTTAGACCATGGATACAAAAACAAGAATAGAGGCAGATGTTGATATAACTGGAGGAATCAAAGGGGAGATTTCAATCTACATCAAGATCAAAGAATATCAACAAGATCATCAACCCGACAATACACATGGAATCAGCAGTGATTAATTTATCCAAACATCAATTAAGTGCACTTGAGGAACGTGGTTTGACCAAAGGGCTATCATTTGTACCACATTGCAGGTATAATTCTTTTCAATTTCATGTAGATTTTGAGAAATTCATGTGATCTTTGTCGCTCAAGTTATATTTTTCAATACAGATACATGACAATACACAGCCAGAGAAAGGTAGTGGTTTGGGATGTGGAGAAATATGAAACAATCCAATTTAAACAGGGGATTTATTGTAACAACAATTTGACACATGGTCCTTCTCTTTGCTGGTTTTGAATCACAGTGCTACTCCTTACTCACCAAAGGAGGTGGAAGGAGACCATGCTGATTCTGCATTGTTAGGGAGGGGAGGGCCACATGGCCTTACAGGCCTCACTTCCGACCATGGCAGGATGGACTCTGCCATGGCCTACAGGCCTCACTTCTGTGGCAGCAGGATGGGCTCTGCCATGGTCCACAGGCCCACTGTTTGATTGGCTCTGCTGCCGCCCGCAGGTCCTCTTCAGTGGCTCCGCAGATCTTTCTTCAGGCTGTGGTAGGATGGGCTCTGCCATGGCCTGCAGGCATCACTTCTGGTGTGGTTTGATTGGCTCTACCACATCCCAGAAGCTCACTTCTTGATCGGCTCTGCTGCGACTTTGAGACATGTCTTCAGGCTGCAGCAGCCCATCTCATTTTCTTTGGTGGGAAGCTTTTAAAAAAAAAAAAAAACACATGATGGGAGTGGCTGGTCCACCGGGGGTAGCCCAATCCCCCGATAGGCCATTCCGCCCCTGCCAACAACAGTACCAGCACAGAAAAAACACCAAAAAAGGACAATTTTTTGCTCCCACAAAAAAACCTAATTAGGGGACCGGTGATTGTGGTGAAAGAGAGGCTGCCACCAACCTGCCTGACTTGCCGGAGTAGAGACTGATTATCATCCAGCTAACAGCTGTGAGACTCCTCTGATGCTGACATCATCAGCCAGAGACCACAAGGGTAAAAGCCCGTGGTGCCGAGGTGAGAGTGGTACCGGCGATTGTGGTGAGAGAGAGGCTGCAATCAACCTGTCTGGCTCGCCGGAGTAGAGACTGATTATCATCCAACTAACAGCTGTGGGACTCCTCTGATGCTGACATCATCAGCCAGAGACCATAAGGGTAAAAGCCTGTGGATCTGCGGCGCACCACTGCCACCGGCGCCCGCCTAAGCCACGCACGCCAAAGGGATGCTCATGTAAGTAGAGGAAATATGCCACAAAAGGACAGTGAGAGAGATTCCTTGGATGCCTCCCTAAGTCCTGGCATGGGACCTATGCTTCTTCAGCCCCCAGGAGGAACATCAGGAAGTATGTCCACCGATAGAGAAGCTGCAAATGTAAGTGGCTTTGGATTATATTCTGAGTCACCGAAAATTGCAACACCTCCCTGTTTGGAGCTGGAACAGCAGAAAGCAGGTGAAGGAATTCTAATGGTTAAATTAGATAGTCCACGGCTTACCACCATGGACGAATCTAAAGTAACCTTGGATGTTCTGTGGAGGATGTTGATAAAGTGAGATTCAAATGTGACGCAGATGAATTCCTTCTTTACTACAATTGTAAATGGGAATAGGTCTCTTATATAAGAACAAGGGACAAGATTAAAAGATGTTGAGGTTCTAGTTGATAGTATTACATCAGAGTTACAAAATGTAAAAATGTTGGAAAATCACCATTTTTCTGATAATATGGTTTTGCATGCTAATTTAGAAAACATAGAAAATGTCATTAGACTAAAAAACTTATGTTTCGTAAACTTCCCTATTACGAGATTAATGTCACCTTATGAAATGTTTTCTAAGTATGTTAGGGAAAATTTAGTATACAAAGAAATACCTTTGATATCAAAAATATATTATTTCCCGGTCCAAATAGGGAATGCACCTGGGGGAGAGGAGGAGAGTACACCAGGTGTATCTACATTTTTGGAAGATTCATTAGATCTGATAAATAAAAGGGCAACATTGTTTGTTTCTTTTGTTTTAGAAAAGGATAAAGAGTTCATTCTTGATAAGTTCTTTAAAAATAAAGAAATGTTATTCTGCGGGCAGAAGGTTTACATATTTCCTGATGTATCCAAGCCTACCCAGGCAAGGAGAAAGAAGTTTCTTTCCTTGAAAAATAAAATTATAGAAATAGGAGCATCCTTCTGTTTGAAATATCCTAGTAAATGTTTTATTAATTTTCAAGGGAAAAAGTATGTGTTTACGGAACCTTCACACCTTGAAGTATTTTTGAGGGACAAGAGTGAAGTCAATTTGAGTAAAACAGTACCAACAGAAGATAAGGTCGATAAATAATTTAAAATAGGCAACTCTCTCTCTTAAGTTTAATATTGGTTTATATTTTGTTTAGTATCCGGCCCCCTCATTATTTGTTTTAGTGAGATGAAAAAATTTTTATGTTTTGGAATAGAAGATTATTCCTTATTTGTGTGTTAAGTTGTCTACTAAATTTCTTGATTATGCACAGAAATGTGAACATTGTATTTACTAAGTGAAAATGCTTAATAAAGACTAAATTTAAAAAAAACAACCCTAATTAGCTGGAAAATAAACACCTAAATTTACAATTTATAAGCACCTAAAATCAGAAGCCCTAATTATAATACTGTGGCAATGAAAGTTAATAGAATGTAAACATTATGCTAAAAATTTGTAAAGGGCTTTTCTCAGTCCTGCACAGACACGGAGAAGACAGCAGACCTGTGTGAGGAACAAGATCGCTGTAGGCCAGAGGCCAATGGTAATCTGAGTGGATAGCAGAACTCAATTTGTTGAAACGTTCCTTTGAGATGGAGTAATGGACTCCTTTTAACAGTGGAGACAGACAAATACTCCTAAAGAAAAAGGATTATTTCAGGAACTGGACCACAAGTAACAAAAAGCCTGAAGTTTGAGGAAAGGGACTGGCAATTGAAATTCTGTTTGGTTTTCATGTTACAAAATCTGAATGATAATTGCAGAAAAATTATCATTTGTATTCAATCAGAGGTAGATTTTTAAAGAAGCACACGCCGGATTTTGTAATCTGCACGTGTATGCGCATATGTGCAGGTGGAGTGCACAAGAGGGGTAGATTTAAGCAAATTTCATGCGGTGACCCATCCCGGCCTTCCCCAGTTCCCTCCCAGTCCACTCCAATTAAGCAGCAAACTGGGAGGGAGCTTCCCTACCCCCTACCCTAACCTTCCTTCCCCTTCCCCTCTCCTCCCCACCCCCTAACCCCTTTCTCCTACCTTTTTTTAAATTTTATTTTGTTGCTTACTGCTGCGTTGGAGCAGTTGCAACTTGTGCATGCCAGCACAGCAGTCTCTTCCCCGGTACAGCGGCAAATACAGGCCACCTCCAGCCCCGTCCCTCCCCATCTCCATCCCCGCCCCTTTCCTTCGGCCCTGCACTTCTGCACATAACGGGAGTTATATACACACGGCCGGGCCCATTCTAAAATGTGCACAGCGCATGCAAGGCCAGGCCACACACGTAACGCCCGGATTTTACGTGTGGGGGGGATTAAAAATCAGGCCGTTAATGAATATTTGAGTTAATGCAAATTTTTATGATTGATGAAGAAACTTATTTTCAAAGATAAGTTATATAAATAAAATAATATCTTTGGGTAATACAAACTGTTTGCCTTTCTCTCTCTGGTTTTCTTTTTCCCTGAGAATCTGTACATGTGCCCCATGTTGTCCATTCATATTACACCCTATGAACACCAGGAGGAAAGTCTCTTTGGCACAAGTATTAAGAAGAGCACTAGCAGTACATTTTGATAGATTGAGATCACATCCTACATACCCTTGCTTTTAAGAGAGAGGTCCATTCCTGTCATAGCATGCATAAAATAAACCCTTTCAGAAATCCCCTGGTGGGAACAGATCAACAGAAACACTTTTTTTCAGAAACACTGTTACTGCCTCGGGAATCAAAAACATATCAGGACTGAAAAGCAGAGCTTAATAATAAATTTGTTTTAGTTGCCTAGTAAAAGATCTATAAATCTCACTACGTACATAGTACTGTTATTTTTAACTGTCACTTTAATGAGTGGAACTTGGTGAAACTATCAATTTTTCTCACATCCGTTCATACCCTGTTGACGTCATCTATAGTACTAAGATAAAATACTGCAAATATCTGTTTCAGATTTTCTGTAAAATAACATTGTGTACCTGGCTGCTGGCAAGCATAGCAATTTAATCTTCTTGCACACTAATAATGACAGTAAATTAAGCAAGCGGATTCCATTAACGATAATGGGAAGTATGCATAAATATTTCCTGCACATTATTCTAAGAATGCACATTAGTGCTCCAAACTAATTTAAGACTTGCATTTCTTTTAAACAGTGCAGTTATAGTAGCCAGATCGATCTTGGAAAAAACTGGTGTTTTTGAAGTGAGTGGTACCTTTTAAAGAAATAACAAATTAAATTGTTTAATTTTATATTATGTTTATAAAATTGTGTCCCAGCTGTTCCTATGCCTAGTAAGAGTAGGTTATATGAATCAGTTTGGATTTTTATTATTATTGCTGTTATTTTGTTTTTGAAATTATGTATTGATGTATGATTTGTTTTACGCATTGTATTCATGTGTATATTTGAACTGTATTTTGATATGCTGTATTTACATTTTGTGCATGAAATGTATTTTATATAATTTGGAGAGCACTCTGGGCAGTCATAAAGTTCTGATAGGGCAAGATATAAATGTAAAGATAAGATGTTCTAGTACACAGGTTCTGTCTTCAGATTTGCATGCATTATTTCATAGGCTTGGCAACATTTCTTTCTCAAGCTCCATGAGCTACAATAAATAATGTAACTTTCCTGCTATGTTCTACAGATTTAAGACCATACACTGCAAGGCTTTTGTGGATTTGGAAACCATGATAAAAGTGCAGGGAATGCAGGCACCTGGAAGCATTTTGATGCACACAATCAAGAACAGCACAAAGGAGAAGAGATATCTGCCCCTGTCCAAATGCTTCAGGGGGAGCCAGAAGCCTTTGCAGCTCCCAGGATCAATGGAGACGTCTAAATCTTCCTAGTAGCCCAAATTGATCACAAACAATTGTAAGCCTTACTCTAATTCCCTGTTGGCAGCCCTTGCAGTCTCCAAGCCAGGAGAACCAAGAAAAAATGTGAGATACACCTCATGCCTTGTAATGGCCTGTGCTGGCCAAGAAAAGAAGTGCTGCCCACCAGGGGGCTGATGTATTAAGCTGAGGTAGTCTGCTGTGGGTTATTGCGTGGGGTATTACCCAATGTTTTCCTGTGCTAATCTTATGTGTGTATGTAATAACATGATTAGTGTGGACAAAACATGCATACACACCTACTCAGAAAGCTGCGGCAGGTTTAGCGAGAGTTCATGCTGCAGAGAGCCACACTGGCATTAGAGATTGTTTCTTTAAGAGGGTTATTTAGTGCCTGGGTCATGGCAGAAGTTAAGTGTGTGCTAAAAAATAACATGCACTGGAAAATAGCACTGATTTCACCTCAGGTTGTATTACATCGGCCCTCATGTCTCAGAAAGGAGAACAAGGAAGGAGATATCATGAGAAGCTTCGAAAGGACTGAACGGAAAGAGAGAATATTCCAGAGAGGAATAGAGAAAGAGTCAAGATCAGAGAATCCTCCCAGTCTTCTGCCTTCATATTACTTGCTTCAAACAAAACCTTGAAACAAATCTTTAGTTATGTATCAATGTAAGCACTACTACCACATTGATCAGCATACTAAGTTACCATATCTAATGACAGTCTAATATTTTACCTTTCCATTAAGTTTTAGGTTGGCATGGACCAAATTTTGTATTGTATTTCTAACCTTCTGATGGGGTACATAGAATGGGGGGGGGGGGGGGGGGTTAATAACAATTGAACCCATATTTTAATAAGTTAGAGCATGATGAACATTTCATGATGTACATTTTGACCCAGAAGAAAAAGGGTCAAACCAAGGGGGTTGCCACACTTTCGGGCGGATTTTCAAAGCCCTGCTCGCATAAATCCGCCTGGATTTACGCGAGCAGGGCCTTGCGCGCCGGCGAGCCTATTTTCCATAGGCCTCCGGCGCGCACAGAACCCCGGGACGCGCATAGGTCCCGGGGTTTTCGGAAGGGGGCGTGTCGAGGGGCAGGGCGCGGCGTTTCGGGGGCGGGGTGCGGTGTTTTGGGGGCGTGGTCCAGGCCTTCGGACCAGCCCCTGGGTCGGAGCACGGCACGCCAGCACTCCGCTGGCGCGCGTAGATTTACGTCTGCTTCTCGCAGGCGTAAATCTACGGACAAAGGTAAGGGGGGGTTTAGATAGGGCCGGGGGGGTGGGTTAGGTAGAGGAAGGGAGGGGAAGGTGAGGGGAGGGCGAAAGAGAGTTCCCGCTGAGGCCGCTCCGATTTCGGAGCGGCCTCAGAGGGAACGGAGACAGGCTGCGCGGCTTGGCGCGCGCCGGCTGCCCAAAATCGGCAGCCTTGCACGCGCCGATCCAGGATTTTAGAAGATACGCGCAGCTACGCACGTATCTTATAAAATCCAGCGTACTTTTTTAAAAAATCTACCCCTTTGTTTTCACGTGATAAACAGCATACTTGTAGCATTGAAATAAAAAATAACCCAGCCAGGAGCACCACAAATCTCCTTATTCTGGTTCACAAAACCCCTCCATTTCATTTAGAGAAAGTCACACTCTTTCTGAGGATTGGAAATAATGCAGTCTCATCTCATATTTGCCTCCGTGCTATACTGGCATGTAGTGCTGTTTTTAAAAAAAAGACTAATGCTAGCAAAACGTATGCATATGAGCCCATTTTACTGGCGTCATACCAACATCACAGATGTGAAACAGTCATTCTTCAGCTATTAAGCTTCATGGTCAAATTCTGGATCCTTGAAATCACAATGGTCAACCAAAGATAACAGATGGCACTGAGAAGCATACAGTACCAATGAATACACATTAGCTGGTGAACCCTGTGTATACATTTTCATCTCAGTTTCTTCTTTCATTCGAAAATGCTATTGGACCTCATTAGAGGTCTCTCCAGTTCAAGATCTTATCTACAACAACTGGAATTTAACCTAAAACTATCAAGCTGCTATGGGCCGAAGGCTTGAGGGCCTTCGGATTCTGTAACGAGCATGTCCTCCACGCTGCTGAAGGACAGAGGGTTTGGAGGCCTCGGGTTCTGTTACGGGCGCGAGGAGCACGGTCGCCTCTAGAGCAGGTGTTGTGAGCCCTTGGGCTACGGCGAGACTCAGGGAGGAGCCCCAAGCCACACCGTGGGAGGTGAGCCAGTGCAAGCATGGAGAGCTAGATGAGGCAAGGCTGAAGCAAGGACGAGAGAACAAGGTCTGACCCTCAGCCGGACCTGCACGCCCATAGCAACCAACAACGCAATGTTGATTGATGAACGGTCTTCCGACTGTTCCAAGCCCTTTCGGACCTGCCACTGGGTAATGGCATTGGGCAGCAGGCCGGACAGAGGACGAGGGCAGACAGAGTCCTTGGAACTCAGAAGACATCATAGACGAGGGCTGAAGCGAAGACATCATGGATGAGGGCTAAAGTGAAGACATCATAGACGCTGAAACAAGCAGGAATGTGGAGGGATATGACAATGACACTGTCCCTCAGGGCGTCCTACGCTGCCAGTACAACTGGTCAGGTCATGGACCACCCTGTCCTACACCCGCAGGAGCAGGACCAGCACAGGAAAGGTAAAGCACTGCACAAGCAGTCCAAAGAGGGTTGCTGCACTCCTGGCAGCCTAAAGCAGGTTGAAATATCAGGAACTGGAACAGGAACAAACATCTAGGAACATCTGGAACCAACATCAAGGAAACAGGCAGAGACACAGGACAGGGAGCTGTCAAGACAAGCGAAGACCATGGAGGACCTGAACCGAGGAAGCCGCACAGACGACTGTGAAACTCAATCCAAAAGGCAAACAGGAACTGAAGTGAAAGTCCTTTTATACTGCTGTATGTGGGCAACTCCCTGGGAGGAGTTCACCTGGACCGCCCCTCGCTGGCCCTATAACTGAGGAGGATTGCCGCGGGCTGGCCCCTAGGGAGAAGGGCGTGGCCGGAACCAGGAAGTCCAAGCAAACACAAGCAAGCCACAGGCAGGCCTCAAGAACAGCTAGGCCTCCCAGGCCCTCGAGCAAATCCTGGATAGTACGCAGGCGAGGCTCCAGCTTCGGAGCAGCCTCCAGAGGAAAAGTGAGATACCTCCTGTAGCACAGCAACAGGGGGGATCGTAACACAAGTGTTATTCTCTGGTACTGGAAATCCCTCTTTGATAAGGGATTTTGGTTCTTGTAATGATTTGCTGTAGTGTAAGTCTTCAGCAAACCTCTGGGCATATGGTATCCTACTACCAACAAAAGGAGTACAGTGCTCTAAAAAATCCACATGCCTCTTAATTTGCAATCAGAGCAAAAATGTTGTATTTGGTTTCTTTTTATGGGCATCATGATGTTATTCCATTGACTTAGGGTTGCTGCTGACCAGACAATTTTAAGCAGCCTTTCACACAAAGCACTGAAGGAGTGCCCTGTTCTGGTAGTTTGTTCATTCCTGCTAATGGGGCTTTAGGAATGAAAAGCATTCTATAAATTGTAATAAATAAAATAAATAGCTATATAAATAAATACCAAATCACTTGGAAATAAACAAGCCATTAAAGAGGAATGACATTGCTGCATAAAATGCAGCTCAGAGATCAAGCTGAAAGCAAAGCACCATGAATGTTTAATGAACCCTGAGATCTGTTTAATAGACACAATAAATTGTAGATTTTTGGTATATGTGTGACATTGCCATATTTTACCTCTATTATGATTATGTGGAAACAGAAAGCTGCATGCATACTCTGCAAGTGCACCATTCACCATCTCCTTTGCTTCCTCAATTAGATGAGAATCCATAAGGCCCTGCCTGCACAGCTCCCTGACCAGCTGTGTAATCCAGCTGTTTCTGTTCTGGCATTTCTAGGCACGGAGGGAGAGATCGCTCGCGGGACCCCACTGGATCACCAGGGCATTTAGTAAGTCTTGGGGAGGGATCAGGAAGATGGGGGGGGGGGGGTTGTAAAACAGTAAATTTGAAGGGTTGGAGTGTTTTATTGGTTTGGTTTTTTAAAAAAATAAATATGCCCCTCCCCCTGTACTAACCGGAAAAACAAATTTTCCCCAAAGTTCGGAGAAAATCCGTTTCGTGGTTCACGCCCCCGAACCACGACAAATTAGGCAATTTCGTTGAAATTGTCTAATTCGTGATAAATGAATGCACATCTCTAGTAACTACATGATTTTAGGTTCTATTTTAGCAGTTACCATCCAGGAAAAAGATCTGGACATCATAGTTAATATGACATTGAAATCATGAACTCAGTATGCTGTGGCGGTCAAAAAAAGTAAACAGAATGTTAGGAATTATTAGGGAGGAAATGGCAAATAAACCGGAGGATGTCATAATGCCTCTGTATTGCTCAATGGTTAGAACACACCTTGAATACTGTGTGCAATTCTGGTTGCCACATCTCAAAAAAGATATAGTTGCACTGGAGAAAGTACAGAGGACGATGGCCAAAATGATTAAAGGGCATGAAATGGCTCCCCTATGAGGAAAGGCTAAATAGATGAGGGCTGTGGGGGATATAATAGAGGTCTACAAAATAATGAAAGGACTTGAACGGCTAAATGTGAAATGTTTATTTACTCTTTTGGATAATACAAGAACTAGTGGCACTCCATGAAGTTATCAAGTAGCACATTTAAAAGAAATTGGAGAAGATTCTTTTTCACTCAATGCACAATTAAGCTCAGGAATTCATCAGAGGATATGGTTAAGGCAGCTAGAGTAGTTGGGTTTAAAAAAGCATTGCAAAAGTTCCCGGAGGAAAAGCCTATTAACTGCTATTAATCAGTAGAGAATAGTCACTGCTTGTTGCCAGCATTGGTATCATGGGATTTATTTAAATTTTGAGTACTTGTCAAGTACCTTTGACTTGGATTGGCCACTGTTGGAGACAGGATGCTGGGCTTGATGGACCCTTGGTCTGACCCAGTATGGCATTTGTTATGTTGTTATTCTTTTGACCATTTGGTCTTTATCTGCTATCATTATACTATGTTACTATGTTAGATGCACCTGGAAGTTCTTTTTATGTTCAAATCTATTATTATTATTATTATTACAATATTATACAACTTGTCACAGGACAACTGATTGACTCTTCTCAAATGTCTTGCCTGATAGATAAACATGAACTGCACTAATGTTCTTTACCAGTTCCTTATAAAATCACTTTGAGCTCTGCCTAAATATTTTATTGTGGTCAATTTTCTTCATACCTTTGCAGCTTTTGTGCTTCTGCTGCTATTATCAAGTTGTTATTGAACTATATGCATTTATTAATATTTATTTATTTATAGCTTTTCTTTACCGATGTTCATTTGCACATCACATCAGTTTACATTGAACCATGGGTAAAACTTAGTACATATAGGGCCGAATTTTAAAAAGGTTACATGCATAGCTTATGCACTTAACCCTCTTAAAAGGCTCCTGTGCACACTGAGCCTATTTTGCATAGGCTCGGCGGCGCGCGCAACCCCCGGGACGCGCGTAAGTCGCAGGGCTTTGTAAAGGGGGCGTGTCGGGGGCATGTCGGGTGGGCGGCGCAAATTTCGGGGCGGGGCGGGAGGTGTGTCAGGGGCGTGATGCTGGCCTGGGGGCGTGGTCAAGGCCTCCGGACCAGCCCCCGGGTCGGGTGATGGCGCCCCAGCAGCCCGCTGGCGAGCGCAGATTTACACCTGCCTCCGGAAGGCGTAAATCTGCCAACAAAGGTAGGGGGGGTTTAAATAGGGCCGGGGGGGTTGGTTAGGTAGGGGAAGAGAGGAGAAGGTGAGGGGAGGCAGAAGGAAAGTTCCCTCCGAGGCCGCTCCGATTTCGGAGTGGCCTTGGAGGGAACAGGCAGTGCGCACCGGGCTCGGCGCACGCAGGTTGCACAAATGTGCACCCCCTTGCGCGCGCTGAGCCCAGATTTTATAAGATGCGCGCGGCTACACACGTATCTTATAAATTCCAGCGTACTTTTGTACGCGCGCGCGTAAATTTATAAAATCTACCCCCATAACTTGTATAACGAGAGAAATTAAAAAAGAAAACTCAGTAAACTTTCAAGTTGGAAGGAAGATTTAGGGTAGTTAGTTAGGCTATATCAGGACAAGTCATATCAGGACAGGTTATTATCTTCTTTCGTTAGTGCAGCATATTTCAGCTTGAGATTTTGAATATTTCTCATTATTTTTTGTCTTCAGTCCTTTGAGGTACTCGTCACCAGTGACACCTCCACACGCAATGAGGTTATCATCTTTCTCCTTTTCGTCTAACTTTATGTTCTTAATGTTAGGACCCTTTCAGTAATGATTTTTACTGCATAATATTCTATCCAGTTTATTTCTGAGGTCAATAAATGATCCCTTTCTGTAGATTTTAGCCTTATTGAACTTAATGATCATCTGCATATCTATGTGGGAAAACTGTTATTGTAAAAAGCTTTTAGAAGAGAAGGAACAGAAACAAGAACTGTACAGATAGGTTTTTACTACATTTTTCCATATGGCATGATATTTTGCCCCAAATACCACCAAAATGGTAACGAGTTATTTTGCATGAAAATATTTTGTAAATACATGCAAAGCAACTCATTACTAGGCAATTTTATGGCAATAAAATGATGTGGCTTGCTTGAAAAATCGCAAGCTATATTATTTTCAGCAAAATGAGCTACAACTCAGGAGTTGTAGATAACTTTCCCTGGGAGTATTCCCAGGGCTGTAACTTAAAGAGCCAGAGTGGCCCAAATGAAGCTGTCACCCCCATTAAGTGCATACCTCCCTCAGGAGTCTTGTGAGACCCCTGTTCTAACACCCAACCTCCTCTAGAGGTGTCCCCAAGGATGCAAAAAGGAAAAAAAATAAACAAATAAAAGTCACAGAGTGATGCATTTCCCCTCTCCTAATCCCCAGACTCAGGAACCTCTTGACTCTAGCCCATCCCCCTCAGGCCCCAACCCCAGGTCTACCTAGCAATCCCTGGTGGCTAGTGGAGCCCACAGCACTCCCTAGGTTCTGGTCCATTTGCCATCTGAAAAAACTGGTGCCAGCCAGCCGTTTAGCTACTTACACCTCCATCACATGATGGGAACCTAAGTAGATAAGAGCCATCTGGCACAATTATTTTTAGATGTTCACATTGCCCAGAGCCTAGAACGCACATTGGGCCTCACCATCCACTAGGGCACTAGGGATTGCTAGGAATATCTGGAAGGGGAGTTGGGTGGTGGACTCGGGTGGTGGGGATCTCGAGGCCAGAGGGGTGATCATGAGTCTAGCGGGGTATGGCTTTGGAGGCCCTGGGATCAAATGTTTCAAAGGGATGTGCTTGGGAAGGAGGGAGGGGCTGTCGCCACTCAACTTTTTTTTTTCTTTTACTTTTTGTTCCATGGGGCCATCTCTAAAGGTGGTAGAGGGTTGGGACTGTGGTTTCACCACAACCCCTGGGGGGGGGGGGGGGGTCCATACATTGGGGTGGTGCTTCACTTCAGCTGCAATGTCCCTTAACATGATGGCAGGCCCAGTGGAAGGGGCCACATTGTACGCTATTTTGGGGGGAGGCTAAGCAAACCCCCATGTTAACTTCTCCTCTGGGGAGCATACCTTGTTTTAGTATATGACCCCTTTTGTTTGCAATGATTCTTAATTCTTACAAATCCTTAAAAAAAAATAAAAAAGCATTTTCCTTTAAGGTCTGTACATAAAAGGGGGCTTCTATAAACTCCAAACCCTTAAAAAACTGAAGCCCCTCCTACACGCCCATGATTTCCGTACTGTTATGCAAACCACCATTTTATCTAAACTCGACTATTGTAACTCCCTTTTCATAGGCCTCCCAGCTTCCACTACTAAACCCCTTCAAATCCTTCAAAATGCCATGGCACGTATCTTAACAAACACCAGAAAAACCGATCATATCACTCCCATATTACAAGATCTCCACTGGCTCCCCATTGCCTTCCGCTCCCAATACAAAACATTTACCATCCTACATAACACATTATACAAAAACAACTCCCCTTGGCTTGAAGATATGCCACAATTCCGTCAAACTAACTGCCCTACCAGAAACTCCCTCGCCGGCACCCTCCAAACCCCCTCACTCAAAATTGGGCACCTTACCACTACAGGGAAAGAGCCTTCACTATCGCGGGCCCCACCCTCTGGAACTCCCTCCCTGCCAAGCTCCATTTAGAACCGTCCCTGAGCCACTTCAAAAAAGGAATCAAGACATGGCTGTTTAAACAAGCCTACCCTAACTCCTCTCAACACTAGGCCTTGTCTTCTTGGAACCTTCTCAGCTCCCGCCCAGCCTTCACACTCCTCTTTGACCCCTGCACACCTTCCCAGTACACCCCCTTTGCTCCCCCTCCCATACCCTATACCCTTCCCCTGCCCCCCGCAGCCTCCCCCCCACCCTGCCCTTCACCCCCCAGCAACCTCCCTTGACATTCCTCTTCCCCTTGCATATAATTGTACATGTGCACTTGCCCCCTTAAACTGTAAATAAGTTTACATACATACATAACTTTATAAGTGCACACTCACGCCACCTTAACATTGCGTATGCATATCTAATCCTAACATGGATAAATAATTTCCATGTCATTCAACTAAGTTATCCCTGCTTGTTGACTCTCTCTCTTGTACCTTTCTTATTTACCCAGATTCTTTATTAGCCTACTTCCTCCCAGTTAGCCATCCCTGTTCATTGTAATTTCCTTTCTCAGTTTATTGTGAACCGACATGATGTGTCCTACGAATGCTGGTATATAAAAATGTTAAATAAATAAAATAAATAAAAATATATCAGTTCCTTAACTTGGAGAGCAAGATATAAACGTGGAATATCAGGTCTGAACTCTTGAAGTAATATAATACTGTTTTCAAACTGGAATGAAAAAGAAAAAGCACTACAGTATTTTCCAATAAGTTTTGTAATCTAATGAGAAAAATGATTTTGAAAATAAGAAATCAAACTGATATAGTAGAATAAATGTGAAACAGCCACCACATTGTGAAGATGGCATCACACCACCCTGTAGTAGAGCTGAATCCTCTGTATTTGGGCACCACCTGGTGGCAAGTTATGTGTCAATGCTAGCCTTAGACATATATTAGTTAACATAGCTATATAAGCTACATAGCTTGACACCTCCTGGAATCACAAGATCACTGCTTAGTAATGTCTCTTTATAGAAGCGTGAAATAAAATACATGGGTAAATATGAAAATCTGCAAGATATACAAGGTAATAGGGAGAGAGAGACTGAATAAGTTAGAGCGAGTGGCTAGATAAGTAGACAGTGAGATACCATCAATCGGTACAGGATAAACAGTGAATATATGTAGAGAAGCAGATAAATATACAAGAAATATACAACAAAGAGACAAAAATGCTAAATGCTCAAAATTTTCCTACCAAAATATGGTTGGTAAATCTAATAACATTAAAACAATGCTAAAAGAAACATCTTCTTTGTCCATCAGCATGTAGAGCCTCCCAACGAGATTGTGGCAGTCTCAGTGCACGAGATTCTTGTGGAGTTAATTAATAATCAGTTAATGCTAGATGAGTGAGGAATATATATATTGCTAATAGAATTAGAATTTGTATTTACTGTTGTGTTGATCAAGAAAAGTATCAATATGGTCTAAATTATATAGTAGCTACCTTGATAGACTAGAATATGTATAACTGTGAACTAGAGAGTTTGTACTTGCTGTGGTGTTGAATTAGAAGCTGAAAGTGGACACAAAGTATATGATAAGAGACCATGAATATGAATAATGTTACTGTAAACCATTGTGATCTTCTTTTGGAACAACTGTATATAAAACATCTAAATAAATAAATAATTATATCTTTTGAAAAACTGGGTTGCAGAAAAGTAAATGGATACAGTGGGGTCAATATACAAAGGGGCGGATTTTAAGAGCCCTGCTCGCCTAAATCCGCCCAAAACCGGGCGGATTTAGGCGAGCAGGGCCCTGCGCGCCGGTGAGCCTATTTTACATAGGCCTACCGGCGCGCGCAGAGCCCCGGGACTCGCGTAAGTCCCGGGGTTTTCGGAGGGGGCGTGTCGGGGGCGTGTCGGGGGCGATGGCGAGCGCCGCGCCGTTTTCGGGGCGTGTCGGCAGCGTTTTGGGGGCGGGCCCGGGGGCGTGGTTACGGCCCGGGGCGGTCCGGAGGCGTGGCCGCGCCCTCCGTACCCGCCCCCAGGTTGCGTCCCGGCGCGCTAGGGGCCCGCTGGCGCGCGGGGATTTACGTCTCCCTCCGGGAGGCGTAAATCCCCCGACAAAGGTAAGGGGGGGGTTTAGACAGGGCCGGGGGGGTGGGTTAGGTAGAGGAAGGGAGGGGAAGGTGAGGGGAGGGCGTTAGAGGATTCCCTCCAAGGCCGCTCCGATTTCGGAGCGGCCTTGGAGGGAACGGGGGTAGGCTGCGCGGCTCGGCGCGCGCCGGCTATACGTAATCGATAGCCTTGCGCGCGCTGATCCAGGATTTTAGCGGATACGCGCGACTACGCGCGTATCTACTAAAATCCCGCGTACTTTTGCTTGCGCCTGATGCGCCAGCAAAAGTACACGAACGCGCCGTGTTTGAAAATCTACCCCAAAGTGATTTAGCCAGATAAATTCACAAGTTATCTGGCTAAATGCAAATATTTAATATTGGGTCACTGTTCCAGCTAGATCTGAGCCAGATAAAAAAGCGACATTTCATGGGCATTCAGGGAAGGGCCTAAGTTATCTGGCTAACTTAGCCGATTTTTGCTTGAAGCCGGATAAATTAGACAGATAACATTAAGCCTGCCTCACAGCGGGTTATCCAGTTATCCAGCCTTGTGTGGCTGGATAACTAAAGGACTTGACCAGCTATAATAAAAACAATATAGGCAGTTAAGTGAAACTTCAGTTATTTCTTTTTTCTTTTTTTTATTTTTAAATAAGGTAGCAGACTCAGTGTCCCCCCCCCCTACACACACACCAAATCCCTCAAGTTCATATCAAAAAAAGTAAATTTTAAAGGCCAGATGTTGGCATCCCTCTCCTCCACCTTGCCTCCAGTCCTTCTAAAATTTGCCTTCTTGGGCCACCCTCCCTAACTCCCTATACCCCCCCCCCCAACCCCAATTCTAAAACTCCCACCTTCCTGGTATCGTAAAAATGAAAGACCTTCTGTTTGGATAACAGTAGCAGCCTACCACAACCCAGGCTTGGTGATTCCATCATTGCTAGAGGAGCTACTCTGGAAGAGTACCCTTCCACGTAGTGCTCTACCACAACCTTGGCCTGATGCATCCATCATTGCTAGAGGAGCTACTCTGGAAGAGTATGCTTCCATGTAGTGCTCTACCACAACCCAGGCCCGATGCATCCATCATTGCTAGAGGAGCTACTCTGGAAGAGTACGCTTCCAGTGTAGTGCTCTACCATAACCCAGGCCTGATGCATCCATGATTGATAGAGGAGCTACTCTGGAAAAGTACGCTTCCACATAGTGCTCTACCACACACCAGGCCCGGCACTTCTTTCATTGCTAGGGGAACTACTCTGGAAGAATAAGCTTCCAGTATAGTGCTCTATGGTGATCTTTGCTGAAGATCTTTCATTTTACAATATTGGGAGGGTTAGGGTTGGGAAGGGGGTTGAGGGAGGAGGGAGATGGGAGATGGGCCTGGGAAGGCAAAGTTTGACAAGACTGGGGAGGGGAGGGAGTGGCTGGCACCAGGCTTTTAAAATTTACCTTTTTAATATGAGTTTGAGGGATTTGAGTGTGAAGGCTGCTGAATGTAGAGCTTATGTTTGTAGGGGAGGGGACAGTGATAGGGCCACTAAGCTCATGAACTTCTTTAAAAAAAAAAAATAGAACTGCAGCTACATGTAAGCAGCTATATTCTTTCGAATTTAGCCAGTTATAGTCACACAAGGCTGAATAAATTTATACCCAATCAACACAGTAGAGTATGGAAGCTCTGTCTCCCTTCAACCACTTCCAATACAAAAGAAACAGAGAAGTATCAAATACTGAAAAACATAACAAATGTGAAACACAAACTTTAAATGAGGGACGTCAGCAAGCCGAGACAGAAGCACATTCTAAAGTTAACTTTAGAAATGTTTCCCCTTATAAAGGAACTCACCGAAGTATCAGCTGATATCAGAGTTTTTAATTTATGCATCATTTGGTGTGAGGTAAGGACATTTTTAGAATTATTATTAGTATGACTTTTGGAGTATTTGACAATATTTTGTATAAAGTTAAAAAATAACAAAAAATAAACATTTAGAGCTGTGTTTACTCACACTCTATAGGGATGAATGATTGAGTGGACCGGATTGTCTAATCCAAATCAAGCACTGACCATAAATTAAGATTTAAAATAATGCTGGCTTTCTGACATCTCTAATTTAAAGTTTGTCTTTCACACGCATCATGCTTTTCAGCAGGGTGGTTCTGTAATGAGGCAGGGCGAGGTGGCCGCTTCAGGCGGCAGAATTTTGAGGTGGCAAAAACATGCCTCTCTCAGAACACTGCTGTGGCGTCCGCCTCACCCTGCCTTCCCCTGGCATAGCTGCCTCAACTCAGGCCGGCCGTGGCCGAAGAATGGAGAGAGGCTCAGCTCGGGGCCACAGTCAGAGCTCAGGCCAGCAGCAGCCGAAGAACGGAGAGAGGATCGGCTCAGGGCCGCCACTGGAGCTGAAGCCGGTGGTGGCCGAAGACTAGAGAGAGGTCCCACTGAGAGAGAGCCAGCTTGCTTGTGTGTGTGTGTGTGTGTGTGTATATGCTCGCTTGCTTGTGTGAGAGGCAGCTTGTGTGTATGTGCACGTGTGTGATTGTGTGTGTGAGTTTGAGATGCTGTTTGTGTGAGTTTGAGAGGCAGCTTGTGTGTATGTGTGAGTTTGAGAGGCACCTTGCTTGTGTGTGTGCTTGGGTGAGAGGCAGCTTGTGTGTATGTGAGTTTGAGAGGCAGCTTGTGTGTATGTGCACGTGTGTGAGGCAGCTTGCTTGCGTGTATGTGTGACTGGCAGCTTGTATGTGTGTGTGTGAGATTGCAAGTCTGGAGGGGTGAGTGAGTGAGCATGTGTGAGGTGCTTGGGGGGTGTGAGAGAGAGAGCATGTGTGAGACTGCTTGGGGGTGTGTGAGAGAGAACATGTGTGAGGGTGCTTTCGTGCGGGTGCCAGAGAGAGCCTATGGGGGAGTGGAGGAGGGGCGAGGGACAGGGGGAGAGGGGGAGCGGGATTAGGGGGCAGGCGGGGGTGGGGTTGGGCAGGACCCATAGGGTGTCATCTCATCCCTTACCTCAGACAGCAGATTGCCTTGAGCCACCCCTGCTTTTCAGTATTTTATACTTCTCTGTTTCTCTTATATTGTTCGCAAATTTAGACCTAAACAACAATATTTAAAAGATATCTGATTAGGCTTAAAGTTATCCAGCTAAACGTAGCCAGATATTCAGTCTGGAATATTCAGTGGGACATTTTTCCCACTGAATATCTAGTAAATGTTATTAGGCTAACTGAAGCCAGATAACTTGCCCACTCACCATCTTACTGAATATTATCCCCAATATTTTCATTTACTTATCTACAAATCAAATAGCAGGTCCATGAGAGTGTGTTTGTAAGTCAATCTGGCTCACCTTCAGTGCAGCTTCATCCAGTTTGGCTTCACTCTTCTCCTTATGAAATTCCTCACGCTGAAAGATGGATAAACACTATGGTCATGCATTAGCAACATTAATTTCAGCATGAAAATGCATTGTTTGTGCTAGCTTCCCTGTTAATTAACTATACTTTTTCAGTGTGGTTATTCAAAGCATTTTCTGCTTGTGCTATAGTACATGGTGCAAGGCCATGAGATTTGAAAGGAAGACTACAGGGGGCTCACTGTCTTTACCTAGCCATGCGTGACAGAATGAGAGGGACCTCAGTCGTAGCAGGGCAGAGGCTGTTTTTTTTCTGGAAAAAGTCTAGTCCAGGATTTCTGGCAGGACATAGATACCCTTAATTAAGGCAAGAGTTCCTATAACTTATTTTCAAGCAGGAAAGCAAGACGTTCATCCTAAGTCAGGATGGAAAAGCTGGGAGAACACTGTTGCCACTACCATGGAATGCAGTGAGATTTCATGAAACAAACATGATTGAATCCATAAATCTTTCAACGTGTTTAGGTGTTAGCCACCAGGCGGGAACTGCCATCTTGGTAAGAGCAGGCTTAAATCTTAGAGAGAAGGCATGCCTACCTGAGGAGGACAACTGTTGCTTTCTTTGGATCCAGCTTGTGCATAAACCTGTAAAATGTGTTGAGAGTTTATGTTTTTCCTAGAAAAAAAATTCTACCTATTGTCAATTGTCAAGAAAGACAGAAAAAGACTCCTCCATTAAAAAAAAAAAAAAAAAAAAAAAGGTGTGGCACCCCTACCGGATCTGGCCACCAGATGTCACCTTCCCTGTCTCAGAACACACTTTGGAAGAAGCCATCCATACCCCTCAGTCCCTTCTACCTAGAGGTTCTGGATTGGATGCCTAAAGACTATTTAGCCCAGCCTTGTTTGATATCCCGTGGCATTCAGTTAGAGAGAAGTCAGAGAGCAAGATGTATTTTTCCACACTCTGGTGGGACCTCCCAGCTTCATCCAAAGGAGTTTATTTTAGACGTGACACCTCCCAGTGCACTCCCTGCCTGAGGGTGCTTCTTATAATTTACAGAGAGATAGACTTTTAAGCCTGATACACTTTAGGGGCAAAACAGGTTCTCATCAGGGGGCCAAAGACCTGTGAGCCTACTCTACACCCTAGGTAGACAAGCACCAGTGATGGATCCTGCTGCGAGAGACAGTGAAAGCAGCGATGATATCCTGTTTGACTTTTGAAATATGTTTTTGGACTTGAGATAGCGTGGGGAGGGTTTTGGATCCCCCTTCCCCACGGACTTTTCCCTAAGAAGAGTCACCCAAAAATATCAGTAAATACAGAATGAAAGAACTACCAAGGAGGAAACTCAAAAGCAGGAGCCACCATCCAGATTTCCACCCAAGGGACCAGGACAGGTTGGGTGTCTGAGGAGAAGATGACTAAAGGTAGGATTTTTGCTGTAAAGTTGGGGACATCTTCAATAGGATTCCCACAGCACAGTTGCTGGGAAAGTTATGCACATTTGAAATCACCATGGGCTCTACCCAGAAGTCTGGATTAAGGACTCCTACCTACAGGGGAGACACAGTAATGTACCATCAGTCAGTTGTAAATGCACACTTCTGGATAATGGACTTTAATTTATTATTACCAGTCAGTAAACTTATTTTACACCCAGACCTGGTCCTGTCTGAGTTATATTACAACCTCCCACCTCATGGGAAATACCAAATGACTGCACACTCACTGGTGAACTTTTCTCATCATCTGAGCCATAAGCAAGAGCTTCCCCCAATAAAAAAAGAGTCCTCCCCAGGGATTAGTAGTCAGCATGGGACATAATATGTTAGCCGGAGCATCCATGAAAAAATTAATTCATTGTGTGCCTGTGGGAATGAGCGGTGATTCCCACAGGCCCGGAGACAAACTAGACTGACTCCAGCCTTCTTAAAACAGTAACTCTTTCTTGTAACCACACATGCACAACAATAGACTGTCATTTCCTGAGACAGTGTACACTCTTTACTTACACAGTGTGTTGCTTCATCTCAGCTCAGGGTTTGGACAATATTGCATACAGGAGCTGCCTTGCTCCCAGAGACCTTAGGCCTGCTCTGATTATCCCCACCTGGATTCCAGCTCTTATTCCCCAGTGTCTGGTTACACCCTCTAAGCTCCATATGTCCTGCAGTATCCCATCCATAGAGCATATTATCCTCAGTGGATTTAAAGTGGACCAGATGTCTAGTCTGATCCTGCACAGGAACACAGGGAACACTAGGGGCACTACCTCACAGTGCCCTTAGGGTATCCCAGGCATACCAAAAATCTTATAACCAGTATGATTCCCGCTCTTATGAGTTAATCTTTATATTCTGGAATCCTTTCTATTATGGGGTGCTCAATCTTTACGCATTCATTTGTACAGTCATGAAAAAAAATCTTAAAATAAAAACCTATAAATTGTGTTTCATAAAAGTAAAAAGAGCTCTAACCTCTGTGAGGGCCTGTTTTACCTTCTTTAGTGCTATCTTAGGCTTGCTGCTTAAAACAATGTTTTGGTTAGATCTGGAGAAAACTGCAGCTTCTTTTGCTATCTGATGCAATTTACTAACTCCTAGTAATCTCTCTCCTTCCCAGACTCTCTCTTCTCTTGGCACTCTCTATAATTGATACCATATTCCCCATGGCTCCAGAATTTGTAAACAAATTGCCATATCAGGTATATTTGTCATACTGTAGAGAGAGCTAGAATCCCCTTATCTATGTATGTGCAGAGTAGTAGCCTTAGCCAATCCCATGAGGCTAGACCAAACATAACAAAATGGGTCGAAAGAACTACTATTGCCCCTTTGAATTAAAAGATTTATATACCTAGAATTAAGATAAAGGAGGGCATGTGAATCTAAATTAGTGCCTTTCATTCTGGTACAAAACATATATCTAGTATAACTGCCTTCTGTGAGGTCCTGTTAGGCAATTCTCATCTCCAAGCAGTAGGGGCCTCTGTGAGGTTTGGGAACTATTGAGTCAGTTCTCCCAACTCCTTGGCCCATACTTTCTGCTAGTAGCCATTTTGTTTCTTGTCTGGGCATATCTAACTCCAGGCTTGCAATCAGAAGATTGCCAGACCTTAGCTTGCATTCTCTGGCCCCCACGTTGATATATTGCTTCCAGAGTTCATCTTGCTGTATTGACTCCAGCATATTTCTCACTTCTCCAGATCTCCCTATTCATCTCATCTGGTCTTCCTATTTCCAGTGTTTGCTAGTACATCTTATTGCATTCCTGCTTAGTCCTGATTCAGAGTCTACTACCTAAGTCCTGCCAGTTACCTACACTCGAGGGGTCAACAAAAGGGGAAGGTGTCCATCACAGGCAGAAGACACCCATTGGGACCATCTGACTCATCTTACCAGTGTACCAGCCACTCTGGCCTCAGTCATACCCCTGGCAGTCTAATCTGTCACAAAAAGCTCTAGTCAGCAGACTCCATCGAGTTGGTCACAGCCATACCCATCCTTGGAAACATGTGGGTGACATAAACCAATGCTTGGCAAAACTGGAAAGACAGATGAATTCACTTACCCTAATCCTTCAACCCAGGGCCTCAGAGGCACATCCATAAGTCGGATTGTGTCAGCAGGAACAATGAAGTTTTTGAGCAACCACTTAAGGAGCTCTGGGTCAAGACTCTCCTGGATTTTTTGGGGGACTCAAAATCCTGAAGGGGATTTTTTAATCAATGTTCAATTATTTTCACTATCCAGACTTTTTGCTTTCCCAACGAAAGTTCAAAGTAGCTTATATTATTTCCCCTGTTAAAAGAGGAAGCCTTGTTTTGTGTTTCTCTGCTCTGGGAGAAAACAAAATCCCCCGATATTTTATTCTGATGCCTTTATTTCTACCTTCAAGCATGCCTTCAACAACCCAGCAATTTAGTCTCTGCTTCCATTTCTCCTGTGGATTAAACAGTAGGTCAGTTTGTCATTGAATTCCATACAATTGTAACAGAGACAAGCTGGAATAATGTTGCTTATTGGCACTATTGCGGAGCAGATTCAATATGAACTAGCTTGTCAGGAGTTACCTTCCGATCTAGACACCATGATCTCTCCTGCCTATGCATTGATGCCTGCATTTGAAAATGCAAAATGCTCATCTCCTCTCTCATGTCCAGTGCTTCCCCCATGTCATGCCCTGACCCTGTTGTAAGAGCCAAATAGCTCAGGGAATTGTGCTACATTGGGGTTCAGTTATTTCAAACAGAGAAGGACTGAAGAAGGAGTCTGGGATTATGCCTCCATTATGCTGGCTAGCAACACATGGCCAAGGGCACTCAATTTATTTATAAGCCTTCTGTATGGTTCTGTACCAAAGACCTTGCTGAAATCCAAGTACATTGCATCTAGCGCTCTCCCTTGATCTCTCTGGTCACCCAATCAAAGAATTTGATCAGGTTCATCTGACACATGGATTTTTTCAAATGGGTACATAACTCCAAGATTTTAAGGTAATTCAGGAATTTAAAATGTCATTGTATTAATTAATTTTTAGAACCTATTGGTGGCTATCCCCCCTATGTAAGGATTGTAAGAGTTAAGTATTGGCTTGTCCAGACTGTCCAGTGTGTGCCAGAACCAAACTCCCCTATAAAAGCCGCAATCACTTCTAGTTCCTTCAAAGCTTGGATTCATTTCTCAGTTCTTTATTACTGATCTTCCAACCTCCTGTGAATGTAGAGTGATCCTGGTGGTAGTGGATAATTTTTCACAGATGGAACATTTCATTTCCTTGTTCAAGCTGCCATAGCAGCACAACTTGCCATAATTTTTAAAAAAGAAATTGTCCACTTTCATGGGATCCCAACCTCCATTTTTTCAGATCAAGGGTCTCAATTCATTACCAGGTTTTGGAGGGCCTTCTGTAGGGACTTGGATATTGAAACCAGTACTCTTTAGGATATCATCTCCAGACTAATGGCCTGATGGAGAGGGTCAATCAAGACTTTGTGCAGTTCTTGTGATGCTTTGTTTCTGCTCATCAAAACGACTGGATGAAGTTACCTCTCTGGGCTGAGTTTGACCACAATAACTATGTCAGTGACTCCTACAGTGATGTTCCCATTCTTTACAATCTAGGGTCAGCACTCTGTTTCTTTGCCTTCTTCTGCCCCAGTTATTGAACTTCCCATGGCTGATTATCTTGTCTGGCACTTCCTGGACACAGATGCTCAGCAATCTGAGAGAGCTGCAGCTCGGCAGAAGAAATTTGCAAACCATCATCGTCAATAAGAAACCCATTTTAAAGTGGGTGGTAAAGTCTAGTTGTCCACCAAGAACTTACATTTGAAACTTCCCTGCTCCAAACTAGACTTTACATTTGTAGGCTCTTAACCCTGTTTCCAGCATTTCCACCTTCTTGACTTCCTCAAGAATCATTGCATCTCAAAATTATTTATACATATTAAGATACAAACAAGTCTTTGTGTTGCCAAGGGCATCAACAATGATATTTCAATTGATATAAAAAGTTGTGGATTTAATCATGCATTAAATTAAATCTGTTAGGCAAAATCTTTTTAATAAAATGCACAGTGTAAACTACTTATGAACTTCTAGATCAATTTTCTCATAATTGCTGTAGGATTCAAAAATGAATTGCCTGGATAACAATAAAGTCCCTCTGATTGAATCCGCAGGTATACATTCACATCTTCTTTCAATATTGCTGATCTCTCCCTGAGCTTGATTTGGTGTCTCCTTCCCGAACTCCTTAAGCTGTTCCAGTGTTTTCTCCCAGCAGTATTCTCTCAGAGACATCGCCTCTCTCCTCTGAGAATGAGCTATATTAACAGTGTTCTCAATTAAAGCACTCAAAGAGACCACTACTTACTTCTCTGCTAGCATTTTCGCTCTAGTTTTCTTTCTTTTCCAGGAAGGAGAGTTTCTAGCCTATGATTCCTTTTTCAAGACAAATAAAATGGTTGATCTATTTTCTTTCTCCCAAAAGGGATCCTGTAGAAGTTTTAACAACTTCTCTAAATGAGTGAGACCATTTTGGCCTTTTTATCAAAGGAGGCCCAAACTGGGTCATCTCATAACCAAGTATATATTTATTTATTTATTTATTTTTTTATTTATTTTTAATTTTTATATACCGATGTTCCTGTAAAGAATACATATCGCACCGGTTTACAAGGAACTGAACAGTCGCCTCCAGGGCGGAAATACATTAAAACAGTCGCCTCAAGGCAGAATACATTAACACAAGTATACAGGAAAACTATTAAAAGAGAACTTTCATAAACTCAATTAAATGTAACTGTGAACCATAAATCAGGAACCATATATATGCTATATTTCAAGTCAACTAAGTATATGCTATATTTCAAGTCCACTAAGTACAAGGGTTCCTTAATCCTTACACAAAATCTTAGTTAGATGCCAATTTGATAACTTTGATAAAGATTTGCACAGAAGCATCCCAAATTTACTTAGAGAAAGAGCTTTCAGAAATTTTAAACAGTAATAGTCCTGCAGAAATGACAATAAAATGGGATCTTAAATTTGTTTAATCTTCACCTTAATTATCAACAAAATTGGGGTTTTTTGCTAGTAATTTTCACAGCCACAGGTGACATGCAAAGCAGATCTTTGCTACAATGAATACCAGCCTGCACGCTGGCAGCAAAACAATGAAGGCTTTGCACAGCATCAGCAGTTGATGCCATTGGCTTCAACAGTGGGTTCCACAGCAATCCACAGCACATTCCCAGCCTGACTGAGGATTTGCCAGCAGTTTTAAACTGTCACAAGGGAGAGCCAATATAAACAAAAGCTGAGCACCTAAATTTAGACTCCTAAATTAGGTGCCCAAGTTAAGCATTATATTCAGCCAAACTTAGGGGCCTAAGTTTTCAGCTGAAAATTCACATACATTTAGGATCTTAAAAGTTATGCTCCTAAATTTAAGCTATTTATTTGCCTAGATTTAGGCTACTTAAATAGGTGCCAAATTTTGAAAATCAGTGCTCAGCTCCTGAATTTGTTTCCCTGCCCTAACTCTACTCCCATAGCCACCTATTCAGCTCCTGAATTTTGGGCTATTTTCAATAAGGGTCTTTCTTACACACCGATCTCCACTTTGTTTACTGCTACACAGCAATCTTGGATCGGCTTCCGATTTGTTTTCTGGTAACATCATGGAGTGCCTGCTAGTCCTATTATTTAAAAGAGAAAATAACGAATTCATATTTATATGTTCTAGTTCTCTAATTATTTTATAGACATCTATTATATCCCCCCTCAGCCTTTTCTTCTCCAAGCTGAACAGCCTTTCCTCATGGGGGAGCCATTCCATCCCCTTTATCATTTTAGTCACCCTTCTTCACTCAGCTTATTTCCAATATTACCTTACCACATGGGAAATATAGTCCCACACCTGTCAGGTCTTTGTTCAATATATTGACCGACAGCTATGTCACGAGTTTTGAACAGATACAGCGCAATGGTTTATTGATCCAATTACTTTTCTCAAGAAGTCATTCCGCCTGCTCCAACGAAAAAATCTATTCAGTATTGTCCATAAAATAAAAATTCTTTCAATTGCTCCTTGGTACAAAGGAAATCAGAAGTTGATTCCAAGTCATTTTAACAACAAAGAAGCTGAAGATTTATAAAGTAATGTCTTCTTCCTGCAAGGCAAGTTTTGAATAACATTAACACAAATTTGCATTTAAGAGAATATGTGTGATGGAGTCTTTACTGGAAAAGATGAGGTGATTATTTTATTGAGTTATTTTTCAGGATATGAGGTGAAAAGCATAGGACCAGAGAGAGTGGGAGAAATTGGAAAATGCAATTGTATGACTTCTAGTAAGTTTTTTTTTATAGGGGAGCTATATATCCTCAAAAGGCATAGGGATGTTATCACTGGAGTATATTTACACAAAAATTTCTTTTAAGAAAATCTAATCTGCAGATTTCTTGCCGAATCCTTGGAAAGGAGATATGTGAGTTTGTGGTGACATTTTCTATAAAATGACTTGTCAGGTTTTGTCTTTGGATTGCATGTGAACAAAGGGGATACTGATGGCAGCTTCTGATTAGTGGCTTATCCTACTTGTTCTTCAATTTAATTGGCTTATATGCTTCCCTGCTCAAGACTGGTTAGATAATCTCTAAGGCAGAGGTTTTGGAGACTGGAAAAGCCCAAAGAACTGGTGATATGACTGTAGCAATGTGGAAGGGCTGTTTTGGTCCAGAAAAGATGTCTTCAATGGTGGAAAGATAGATACGTCTCACTGAGACTTTACACCAAAGTGGGCAGTTACAAAATTACCCTCCAAATCCATCCTTACATTCTTTCTTTTGAAACCCAACTCACTTCCTAAATAGCAAATAGTAGACCCTGTTTATTTTTTTATTTACAATATTTATAATCCATCTTTCTATAATCAATTAAGGGGGCTTACACAGTTACACAGTAATAATTATAGTTCATACAACAATAATATAAATTCATGAAAATATGAACTAAACTTATTTCAACCCAATTGAGATATGGCATCTGCCGGAACCTTGAGAATTTCTAAAAGATCTCTGATGTGCTGTACATCTGCAGCAGGGGAACTGGCTGACTTGGGGAAACAGATGAACCACAAATTAAGAGAGAATTTGCAGCACTTCTAGTTTTATATAGACTAATCCTTTAACCTGCATCAAGGCAGAACTGGAGGCATACAGAATTACAGCACTGTTCCAAATGATCTATCCCCTCTATTTGAGCCATCAATATTCCCTCTAGATTATCTTGAAAATTAGAAGACAATTCTTTAATGTAAGAGAAGCATTTACAAACTGAGTACTCCAGGGGCTTGCCAAATATAGTCCAGAATGACAGTTTTAGGTTTAAGTTTAAGTATAGGCCACTCTTCCAAGTGAACCCCAAAAAGTGGGAAAAAAGATGAAACTACAGTGCTGCCTACCCATTGTTGAAAACCTTTTCCACCCCAGCTCTTACTGACTGAAGGCCTATACTGCAGTACTCACAGGTGCACATGTACGCGTGTTTCCCGTACATGTGCATACATAGATGTGGCTATTTTATCACACATGCACATATAGGGCCGTATTTTCAAAGCTCTACGCGCGTAAATCCAATGGATTTACGCGCGTAGAGGGGGGTTACGCGCGCCGGGTCTATTTTATAAAGACCTGGCGACGCGCCTAAAGCCCCAAGACGCGTCTAAGTCCTGGGGCTTCAAAAAAGGGGAGGGCGAGGTCAGGGCTCCTGGCACAGCGGCCATTTGCCGCTTTGTCGGGGAATAGTGTGCCGGCAGGTGCAGAAGGTAAAATAATAGTCGGGGAGGGTTTAGGATAGGGCTAAGGGGGGGATAGGTTAGGGAAAGGGGTGGGAAGGTTAGATTAGGGGGCAGGGAATGGGTGAAGGCCACGGGCATCGGCACGCAGAGGGTGCACAATTGTGCCCCCCTTGCTCATGCCGACCCCCAATTTTATAACATGCGTGCTCCAAACCTCCACCCCAATAATCACACTGGGCTCCCAAAAATGCCTTGTTTTGAGCAGCTAAATATAGACACATTGTGAAAGTACGCAGTTATCTATAGCAAATTTCTAACCCAGGGGTCTAGGTGCCCACGATCTCTTCTTATTTTTCACATCTCCACATCCCTGTCATCATTCCTTTGCTTTGCTTTCCTCTGCCTTCCTCCTGGTCTCCTTTCATTTCCTCGCTTCTTTAAATTTGTCTTCAATCTGTTCTTTTCTTTTGTTTTCTTTTCCTCCTTTTGAACATGCAGCAGTTTATATGCACAGATTTGCACCATCCCTTGATGGATTTTTGGAAAACTGCCCCTTTGAAAGACCAAGAAATACTACCAAGGTTTGAAATATCTATTTTAATGAAAATGATTAGTGTTTTTCTCCTACAACATCAAGCAGAAGAGAGAGAGACACAGGAGGGGAAGGCACTGTACCAGAAGAGGACCATATATTACTACCTAAGCTCTGGTGCATCTTTCTGAGTATATAAAATTGAAGACATTGCTATTTTAAAACTATATAACATACATGGATTCTATTAATAAGTATGGGATGGGTTAAGATCCTATAGCCCCTTTAACTCCACTTACTCAAAAATCTCTGGGTGAGAGGATATAAAAGTTGGCAGGCACTCCCAAACTCCCTCAAACTACCTCGAATAATAGAAGGACTAGAAGGCATTCCATGAAGTTAGCAAGTAGCACATTTAAGACTAATCAGAGAAAGTTCTTTTTCACTCAACGCACAATAAAGCTCTGTAATTTGTTGCCAGAAGATGTGGTTAGTGCAGTTAGTGTAGCTGGGTTCAAAAAAGGTTTGGATAAGTTCTTGGAGGAGAAGTCCATTAACGGCTATTAATCAAGTTTACTTAGGGAATAGCCACTGCTATTAATTGCATCAGTAGCATGGGATCTTCTTGGTGTTTGGGTAATTGCCAGGTTCTTGTGGCCTGGTTTGGCCTCTGTTGGAAACAGGATGCTGGGCTTCATGGACCCTTGGTCTGACCCAGCATGGCAATTTCTTATGTTCTTATAAGTGAATTCATGTACATTTGCAGCTACTTGCTGTCTTATATGGCCAGCTCTACCTCTGTTGCCTGTCCTTTCCAGGATGGATCTCTATTAGGGATGTGCAATTGTTTTTTCTGAATTAGGCAATGTCAATGAAATTTCCTAATTCGGAATGGTTCGGGAGAACTGAAAAACGATTTAATTTTTTCCGAAATTTCGGAAAAAATTCATTTTTGAGTTAGTGCATGCTAACTCCCAATAGTGCACACTAACCCAAAAATTGGGGCCCCCGAAAAAAAACCCCAAACCGTGGGAAAAACGAAATTCCCACCGGGGGGGGGGGGGGGGCCCTGAAATGAAGCCCGACACAAAACTTTTACTCGAAGTACATCTCTAATCTCTATTACTGTAGCATGCTCTACCAGGGCACACCAGTGCAACTGCACTTCCTGGACAAATTTGTCTGATATCCAGTTGTGTAAGGATAGGCAATAGTCAAACAATCAGGGAATTAGCTTCAACATGAATGAAGTAAAATAGCAAGCTGTGTTTCTTTAGCTAACCCTCCAGAATTAAAATCAGGCACGCTATACTGTACCTGCTTAATGAGTTGAGCCTGAAGAGTTGCCATTTGTGTTTGTAAATCCTGAAGGCGCTTCTGTAGTACAGCCTGGTTCTTGAGCTGGGATTTCAAAGTCAGCACTTGACGCTGTAATGCCTTATTGAATTCTTTACTGTCCTTCAGTTTTTGGGCTGTGCTCTCTGTTTCTTGGAACTACAACGTAGAAGGGGGGTGGAGTAAAAAGAAATAAAAAGCATTGAGTTCATAAAACTGTATCGAAATGCTGAGCTTCAGGTTCTGAAGCTTCCAAACTGACAGTTTTAAAAGCTACTGTATCCTTAAATCAAAGAACAAAACATATTTATCTTGTAAAGAAACTGGATTTGGACATGCCTGTAAATTCACTATGATGGCCATGACAGCGATCAGAGGATGGTTTAATGTAATTGCTATAGACTGAAGCCAAGTGTAAGACAGTTGTCTGCATAAATTATTGCTCCTTAGCTTCAAAGCAATGTCTACATGAAGTTCTAAGCTATAACCGTGCATTCTTAGGGTAATTTAGTAACATCCCGTATACATTAGCCAGCAAACATGCACATAAGTTACATCAGTCTTCAAGGGGGAAATATCCCATCCTGACTATGCTGAACCTTTCTTTCCCTCTTCTACTGTAGATTTAGTTGAGCATATTCAAAATACTGCTGCCTACCCGTTCCTTAGTTCTGCCTGTTCTCCCTGTATCACACTTCTTCTTTGAAGTCTCTACTAGCTATCAGTCACATAGTATATCTGCTTCTGGTTCCTACCCTTCACATTGTTTATCACTTACCTCTCATATCATTATTCATTTAAAGGTAGATTTCTAGGGTTGCGCGCAGGCACACATATGTGTGCGTTTGCTGGCAGGCCGATTTTATAACATGCGCGTGTCTTTGCGCACGTCATAAAATCTGCTACCCGTGTGTACACGCGTGCACGATTTTATATTGACGTGCACATGGGCGCACAATTGCCATCTCATGAGCGTAAGTAGGGGGGATTTTAGTAGATGCGTACGGCGATGCATAGGGGCCTATTTCCCTGTTCCCTCCCAGTTCGCCCTATGAAGGAGCAGACTTACTAAACCCCTTACCTAACCTGCCTCCCTTTTACCCTACTAGCCGCAACTCCTAAAACCCCGCTGACTACCCTAAATGTTTTCATTGAACTATTTACCAGCAGTCCATAGAAGCAGCAACCTACAAGGTTGTCGGATCCCAAACTTAATGGCGTTGGTCCGGCCTGCCCATGCCCCGCCCATTTCCCACCCAGACCCTGCCCACGGCCCACCCTTTCTTTCTATTGCGCATACTGGGAAATACACACGTGGCTGTGGTCCTCTTAAAATCCGCATGGCCCGAGTGCGTTCCAGTCACGGTCATATCTCCCAGATTTGCCCACGTAGGGCTTTTAAAATTCACCCTTTATTTATTTAAAATTCCTTGTATACGACCTATAATGGAATACCTCTTCAAGGGACTTCACAGTTTACATATACATAATATCTTAAATGACCATTAGGAAATTAGCTCTTCATTTGTACCTTGCTCCCCACCTACTCAATGACTCCTGGCTTTGTGCCACCTCCAAGTTCTTTTCTCTACCACCTCCTCAGTTTCCATTTTCCTAAACAGCAATCCGCTTGTTTCCCAAGAATGGAACCATTGGTATGGATTTTATTGAAAGTAAATGGACTTACAAGCAAACCTAAAATGTAAACACTACTGCAAATCCTTAGCTACTTTTCTTCTATCGAAATATCCCAAACTGATTACAGCTATTGTATCAGCTATTCAAAAAACATGCCAAATTTTAGATATTTAGAGACCAGCGTAGTATGGAAGCAGTTTAAATTTCTATTTACCAGGAAACCACTGAAGGGAAAGGAGCAAAAATAAAAAGAAGAGTGACATCCTCTAAAAAAAGGCATTTAATACATTTTAAACAGAAATAATATTTCCCAAATGATAGGCTTGGTGAAAACCAAACTAGATAATGCATCACTAATCTGGTGGGAATTCCCAGATCACAGTCTGTGCCATATAAATTTTGGATCAGCCAATCACTAGAAATGCCACCTGCATAGAATAAAGCACGCAGTATGGTTGCCATGTTAGGTCACTTAACTCCATAGAAATAGAGAGCAACGGTGGTACGTGATACCTGTTTAATGGATTAAATTAATATGTCTGTTACCAGCTTTCGAGATTTATACTCCTTTCATCATGTCAGCGATATTGTACTGACCCCCATGAAAGGAGTGTAACTCTCAAAAACTAGTCACAAATGTACTGTGTCCAACAAAAAGGTATTACCCAGGACGTGTTTGTTGACCTTTATTTTCAACATGCACAGAAAAATGTTTAAAGCTTTAGCAAGAGTTAAAGACACCCACCATTAATTTGTAGTTTTCTCTATCAGGCACTGCACTTTCAATCTTTTTCTTAAGATGCTCCAGTTCAGATAGTGCCTTTGCCAACTGACTTTTCATACTGTTAAGTCTTGCATCTGCAAAGCCAAATTCTCTGCGCCACTTTTCTACCTGCATTGAAGACACATCCATTCTGCACATCATCATTTTATGTGACATTGCTGGATCAGCGACACAAGGAAAGCAAGGGAACAGAAGGGACATGGTTCCTAGCCCCTTTCCCGAAGCAATCAACCTCAGCTCTCCCCATGTCTACATGGAAATTTCCCCCTAAGAAATGGAGCGAGTTGTACGGCTCACAGATGTATTCAAGAGCTTCTACTTACAGACTCCAGCTCTTCTTCCTTCTCTATCACAGTTCTTAAAGGGACATTGACAGAACTGGTGAAATTAAAATGTGAACATATCTAGAAAATGAATTATTTTGCCCCAAAGCTATTTGCTGCCATCTTCTCATAAATACTTTACATATATTTTTTAGCCTTTTGTTTAACCTTTAGTTATTTAACCTTTTTTAAAAGACAATTTTAGGACTTTGTGTTGCGGTCCTGGCCGCGAGCACCGCCTGGTGTGCAAACAAAAGTACACGCGTGCGTATGTTTTTAAAATCTACCTCTAAGTGTATCAATTTGCAATTGTCCACAATAAATTTCACTTGCCATTTACATGCCCAGTCGCCCAGTCTCCCAGTCTTGCAAGGACCTCTTGCAATTTCTCGCAATCCTCTTGTGATTTAACAACTTTGAATAATTTGGTATCATTGGCAAATTTGATCTCCTCATTTGTTGTCCCTACTTCTAGGTCATTTATAAATATATTGAAAAGCAGTGGTCCCAGAACAGGTCCCTGGGGCACTCCAATATTGGGAACATTTACTATTTAGCCTTATTCTCATAACAAGTTGGCAATCCACATAAGGACACTGCCCCCTAACCCATGACTTTTTACATTCCTAAGAAGTCTCTCATGAGGAACTTTGTCAAATGTTTTCTGCAAATCCAGATACACTATATCAACTGGTTCACCTTTATCCACATGTTTATTTATGGCCTCAAAAAATGAGGCAGATTAGTGAGGCAAGACTTCTCTTGGCTAAATCCATGTTGGCTTTGTCCCATTAAACTATGTCTATCTATATGTTCAGCAATGTTGTTGTTTTTTTATAGATTCTACCATTTTGCCTGGCACAGATGTCAGGCTCACTGGTTTGTAGTTTCCTGGATCACCCCATGAAGCCCTTTTTAAAAATTGTGCCTTTTTTAAAAAATTGCCATCACCAGCTCAGCATTGCAGTTTATATAGAGAGAGAGGATTTAGCAGATAGGCGATGAGATGGGGGGCTAAAGAAAAGCAAGTTCAAAACTGCAAAACAAAGAAGAGAGGGGACACAAAATGGAAGAAAAGAAAGAAGACAAATGAAAAGGGATGGGACAGAAAGGTAAATGAAAAGGAAAGAGAAAAAAAAGCAAATTAGATTGGCAAGGAAATAGGCAAGAAGAAAATGTAGGAAAAATGTTAATGAAAATGAGAAGTGAAGCAAACAGAATGTAAAGAAAGGAATAAAAAAATGAAAAATTGTGAATCTCAGGACAATATAAGGAGATTCATCCAGGTCTTTCCATAAGCGCAGAACAGCAAGAAAAAAAAAAGCCTTAGTGAATAGGCTCCAAACTGGGAATCATGAGAGAGCAGCCTTAAGGGATCAAAGTGCAAAGAAGTGAGAAGAGGGAAGCTGGCATAACGAACGTCACAGAAGACAGCCAGGAATAAAGAAAAGGAAGCCAACAGAGATACAAAACATGGAAACAAAGGCACAGAAAAAATAAGTCCAGAATTGACCAGTAGAAAGTGTGATACAGAAAAATGTCCACTCATGCATTTTATCAAAATTATATAGCCGACTAGATGCTGAATGATAGAACCATCATATTATATGAACTGTAGCTCAATATACTAAGTATATAGGTTCTGTTGCATGTTCTCATGATCAGTTCTCTTTAAAGTCCATCCCAGTTACACAGCCATTTATTTAGAATATGTTCAAATGCAAATTTATTGATAATTAGATGTAGGCCCAACATAGATCCATGGTGCAAGGGAAAGCTCTGCATTAGGAGATCAATTACAAAATGTTATTTCAGTGGCTCAAGCACATACCTTTCATGCTTTGTTACACTGACTTCCGGCTGAAAAATGCAAGAAAGGGTATAAAAATATACCCTTAATTCCTCAAATGATTGGCTGAAAAAGAGTCAGAGTCTTATCTCCAAGAACAGTAAACTGTCATCTTATCTTCTTCCCTCACTGGTAAAACATCAAAACACCAAAGCAATGGAGATCATATGAGATGACATCAGAGCTTAAATAATGACCACTCAATTTTAACATTTAAATCCATCAGTTTGACAGTAGCCAGTGTAAAAATCAAATACTGCTCTCTAAGATTAAGATGAGCTAAATAATCACCCCCCACTATGACCGGTTAATTTGCTCAGTTTTAGTCTATCGCAATTCATGAAACTAATGACTATATTCCTTACAATGTGGAACAATGGGAGCCTGTAATTTGCATATTGAAATGCAGCTTCTATGTTCCACCAGTCTTGTCTTGATCTGATGTTTAGTCCAGCCGACATACAGCTTCATGCAGTAGAGATACCATAATATATATCATACAGGATGATAGACAATCAGTATTGTCATGGAGATACTATCTTCTCCCCATTTCCATAGTGTGTTCCACATCTCCCCTTCAATGGTCTGGGCTTAAAAATCACAGGAACCATACGGTGAGTTGACAAAACCTCTGTAGGCTGGTCCTGAACTGTTAGGCATTGTGATACTACAAATTCATGGATATCCTTCCTTCTGGAGTACACAATGCAAGCAATCAATTTAAAACTATCATACAAGGCAAGAATATGCCAGTGTCTGTAAATAGCAGAAACAATCTGAGATGAGTTGTTTGAATAATGAAATGCACTTACAAGCTAAAAATCAGTGGGGGTATGCATATATGATAAACAAAAGATCGTGATTTGTGAACAAAGTCTAGTGATAATGCTTTTTTGGCTGAATGACCAGATAACTTCAGCTTAAGAAACATCTCACCAATTTTGATGAACTATAATTGAGCAAATTGCCAGGACACCTGGGTAGGGGGGATGATTATTAAGATCACCTTAGTTTTAAAGAGCAGTATTGGATTTTTACACTGGCTACTGTCAAACCAATGGGTTCAAATTTTGAAATTGAGTAGGGTTCAGTTATTTAAGCTCTGCATGATGTCATTTCATATGGTCTCTGACTCTGTTGCTTTGGTGTGTTGATGTTTTATCAATGAGGAAGATCAGATGACAGTTTACCGCTCATGGAGATAAGATCCTAGCTTATTTTTAGCCAATGATTTGAGGAGTTAGGGGTATATTTTGATTGGCTGTGATCTAATCTGACTGCCAAGGTGCTTTCTTACATTTTTCAGCCAGAGGTTGGTGTAACAAAGTTTAAAAAGCATGTAATTGGGTTATTGAAATAACATTTTTTAATTGATCCTCTGAACAGCTTTCCCTCAAAACATAGATCTGTATTGGGCCTAAAGCTAAGGATCTATAAATTTTAATTTCCATATGAAAATATTCTGAAAAGAGGCTGTGTAATTAGGATGGACTTTAAACTGGACAGATGATTACAATACACAGCTAAACTTACGTACTTGGTATACTGGTTTACAGTTTATAATATGATGGTCATAACTAGTTGACAATATAATTTGGTAAATTGCATGAGTAGAGATTTTTCTGTAGCACATTTTATTTGGGTCCCTCAGTCCTGGTTTGGCAAGGAAGGGGAGGGGAGGGGAGAGAGAGAGGGAGAGGGAGCCTCACATATGAGACAACTATTTATACCACTTTAAGAGGGGCTACTAGTAACTTGGGGTGATGTTTTGGTGGTGATCAAGGTTTTGGGAAGCATTTTTACATGCACAGTCAGAGGTACGAAAGCACAGTAGACATCAGTGATTTGGAGTGAATAAAGGTATACAATGATGACATTTGTACAATGTACTCTCGACCTACCTTGATGCACTCTTTACCTAACTGCTATCATACTAGGCTGAGAGTACATTGTACAAATCTAATCTTTTAGTACCTTAAGAACATAAGAACATAAGAACATAAGAAAATGCCATACTGGGTCAGACCAAAGGTCCATCAAGCCCAGCATCCTGTTTCCAACAGTGGCCAATCCAGGCCATAAGAACCTGGCAAGTACCCACAAACTAAGTCTATTCCATGTAACCATTGCTAATGGCAGTGGCTATTCTCTAAGTGAACTTAATAGCAGGTAATGGACTTCTCCTCCAAGAACTTATCCAATCCTTTTTTTAAACACAGCTATACTAACTGCACTAACCACAATCTCTGGCAACAAATTCCAGAGTTTAATTGTGCGTTGAGTAAAAAAGAACTTTCTCCGATTAGTTTTAAATGTGCCCCATGCTAACTTCATGGAGTGCCCCCTAGTCTTTCTACTATCCGAAAGAGTAGATAACCGATTCACATCTACCCATTCTAGACCTCTCATTATTTTAAACACCTCTATCATATCCCCCCTCAGTCGTCTCTTCTCCAAGCTGAAAAGTCCTAACCTCTTTAGTCTTTCCTCATAGGGGAGTTGTTCCATTCCCCTTATCATTTTGGTAGCCCTTCTCTGTACCTTCTCCATCGCAATTATATCTTTTTTGAGATGCGGCGACCAGAATCGGTCGCCGCATCTCAAAAGTCATGGGATAGGTGGCGATGTCCTTTCGTGGATTGCAAACTGGCTAAAAGACAGGAAACAGAGAGTAGGATTAAATGGGCAATTTTCTCAGTGGAAGGGAGTGGACAGTGGAGTGCCTCAGGGATCTGTATTGGGACCCTTACTGTTCAATATATTTATAAATGATCTGGAAAGAAATACGACAAGTGAGATAATCAAATTTGCAGATGACACAAAAGTGTTCAGAGTAGTTAAATCACAAGCAGATTGTGATAAATTGCAGGAAGACCTTGTGAGACTGGAAAATTGGGCATCCAAATGGCAGATGAAATTTAATGTGGATAAGTGCAAGGTGATGCATATAGGGAAAAATAACCCATGCAATAATTACACAATGTTGGGTTCCATATTAGGTGCTACAACCCAAGAAAGAGATCTAGGTGTCATAGTGGATAACACATTGAAATCGTCGGTGCAGTGTGCTGCGGCAGTCAAAAAAGCAAACAGAATGTTGGGAATTATTAGAAAAGGAATGGTGAATAAAACGGAAAATGCCATAATGCCTCTGTATCGCTCCATGGTGAGACCGCACCTTGAATAATGTGTACCTTTCATCACTCCAAATCACATAAAATCTTCACTGATGTCCACTGTGCTGTTCGTACCTCTGACTGTGCATATAAAACTGTCTCCCAAAACCTAGCCCCCCACTAAAACCTCATCCTGAGTTACTAGTAGCCCTTCTTACGGTGGTATAAATAGTTAACTTATAGGTGCGCCTCTGTAGAGTCTGCAAAATTACCGTAATCACGCCCCTTTTTTTAAATCAGGGGCACTATTTTTGCTATATTTTGTTACTGTTGTTACTGGTGGACCCTTGGGCCGACCCAACGGAGCCGAGGCTCCACAGAAGAGGAAAGGCCGGGAGGCGGCACAAGACCGGATGACCAAGCGAAGTCTTCGCCCTGGAGATCCGAGATCCCCTCAGGAGGAGCCCGTGGGGATCCGGACCACTGGGACTTATGAGATGGCAGCGAGGAACGAAGCGAGGAAATCTTCACCCTGGAAATCCTTGGTTCCTCCAGGAGGAGCCCGTGAGAACCAGGACCGCTGGGACTTAGGTGGCAAGCAGTGAAAAGAAGTCAAGATGAGCTGGAAGTCGAGGCGGGCAGCAGACACGAAGAATCAGGAGCAAGCCGGAGTCAGGAGCCAGAGAAACGGTCAGAGGAAGCAGGTACAGGAACAGTAGGAGCGGATCAGGAACAGCAGGAGCGGAATCCAGGAACAGCAGGAGCAACTATCTACTCACACGGAGAGACCTTGTTGCAAGGCGATTAGCTGAAGGAAGACGTCGGGTGCTGGACCTTTAAATGCTGCTTCTTCGCGCGCGCGCGTTGCTTGGCGGAGGCGGGGCCAGAATCGGGCCTCGGTGGCGTCTCCGCAGTTTGCCAGTTTGCAGTTTGCCAGTTTGGAAGGGATCTTCCTGCCTAACTAAAGGATATCCTGCCCACCCGGGAACTGTATTTTTTCCAAGCTCTCGAAGGTAGCAGTTTCCCTTGTCCCGATAAGGAAGCCCATGAACAGACTTAGGAAAGAGACTATAACAAAAGAGGAAAAATCTTGTGGTGCTGAGGTCTAAGTTAATTGTGCAGTTTTCATCCGATCTTTATCAGTAAAGCCTTTAACTTTTGGATGCAATTACTGGCTCCAGTGTGATTATTGGTACATACGGCACACACCGGGGAAGCGAAGATACCCCTCTCCCAGGGAAAAAGAGTTAACAGCGAAGTTACCCTTAGCACTCCTGTCCCAGAAAGTACATTTTTTCCCCCCACCAACAAAGGATCCTGGCCTTTGAGGAAAGAGGGACTGTGTAAAAGCTAGCCTGGTGAGGTCCCAGCTCTGAAGAGACAACAAAATCTTTTTTGGCCCATCAGTGTGCAGTCCGCACCTGGGGATGGGGTTACACATGGTATCTTGTGTTCTTGGCCTGGTGTCAACCAATCAGTTGTTGGACTAAGTAGCAGGCAATCACACTGCCAGCCAGCAGTTCAAATACCCAGTTTTGGTTCTATTCAAAGGGGCAAACAGATACACACAAACATAGGCATAGAGAGGAAGACACTCTCATCACATCCAGTCAGGCATAGAAAGGCAGATCGACGCACCACACCCAGAGAGAGACACAGACACAGCAACTCAGACAGAGACAGGCACAGACACACCAGACACATTCAAAGACAGAGCAACACATACCACTCCCAGACACAATGACAGAAAGATAGACACAGAGAAATACAGACATTCCACATCCAAACATGATAATTCACACCCAGAGACAGAGGCAGACACCCCACTCTCAGACGGACACCCCAACCCCCAGACACAGACAGTTACTCCTCACCCATCCACACAGACACACACCACAGTCAGACAAACAGACCCAGATGCCCCATAACTAGACAGAGACACATGCAGCACATTCAGACAGACCATCCCAGACAAACAGGAAAAAGATATAAGCAAACAAGCCCAAAGAGACACATATCACAGGCAAAGGGGCACAGAGGGGTACACCACACCACTTTACACACCAGAGCAGAGAGACCATAGGTCACACCATACATTATACTCAGATAAAGAGACAGAAACACCCAGACACCGCACACCCAGACACACATACACAGCAGACACATCACACCACAATCAGAGAAATACAGACAGAGACTCACACCCCACATCGGCTCTGCAAAAGTGCCGCAGACCCTGGAGAGAGTTTTCTTTTTATTTCATGAGTTTTGCCTGCACGTCAACAATCTTTTTGATTCCTCCTGCACTACTCACATGCCAAAAGCTGAACACACATGCACTGACTCTTCCTCTGCCCCCATCTCCCCATGGCAGACTGAGAAGGGAGAAAACAATCACAGTAGTTTGTTTTTCTATTGCCTTGAACTTGAATGAAACACAGAAAGAGAACAAAAAATAAAAATACATTAAATAAAAGGACTAGCCAAGCCTGCAGGGATGCCTTTTTTCCTCGTTTCCATCTCCTGCCTGACTGAGGCACTCTGGCACCTTCCCCCACTCTCACACTGTTCCCCTCAGGTTTGCTTCTATCAGCAAGGAGACTCAGTCAGGGTGCTCTGGGGATTGATTGCACCTTAAGGCTGCCACTCTGGGCTGAGGCTCAGGGCAGCCTGTTAACCAGCTTAAAGTTTTTCCCCCCCTTCTCCATCTCCTGCCTCTCTGCGACACTCTCCCCCTCCACTACACTGATCCCCTCTTAGCTTGCCTCTCTCAGCAGGCAGTCTGGAATGAGACTCAGTCAGGTAGCTGTGGAGATTAGTTCCTCATTAAGGCTGTCACTGTCCTCTGAAGATCAGAGTGGCCACCTCAGCTGCCTGAAACAAATTCATAGTTCCCAGGAAGTTCTCCATAGTGTGCTGGAAAATGTGGGCTTGCAAACACTAAAATCAATCCATTAGGAAGAGTAACTGCTTAATTTTACTTCTTTTGCTGGTCATTCTGGTGCACAGGCCTGGCAAACTGCATAGAGAGTCCAATCCTCTTTCTCCCCAGGGTGAAGACTCATGACGGGTGTCCTCCAGGGTCTTAAATCTTTTACTCACAGTTAGTTGATCTTCCAGTACTTTTTTTTTAGTTTTTGTATGAATCCATGATGGGAAGGATCCAAGCTGGAGCCAACAGCTCCACTTCTCTTTCTGATGGGTAGGAAGAGGGGCAGCTAAACACTTCCTTCCAGATCTTTTAACATTATTCTTCTTCCCCCCAAAATGATGCAAACTCTAGAAGATCCTGGCACCAGGTCACCCTTCGTTCTCATTGAGGGTGTAGAGGGGCAGGTCTTCCCTAACCTGTGCAGCCCCAGAAACCAGGTTCCCCATTCCCTGAGTCCAGGCGGTGCACAGGGTTCCACAAATTAAAGGCTCCTTAATCTAAAAAAAATGTCCCAGGATGCAGATCTTACCCACTAGGGAATGGATAGGAAAGGCAGATCCCCGACCCAACTCATACCTCCAGCAGGATTTGCCGGAGTCCTGAAAGCAGGCCCAACATTTCAAAACAGGCAAAAGCTCCACTACACCTCCACTAACTTCAAAATCAACTCACACTGCCCCCAGAGCTCTCAGCAGAGAGCTGCTTTAAGACCTCTCAAAGGGAATCGCCATTCCAGCACCTACAAAGGGAGGGGCTGAAGAGGATTGAACCTCCCCTTACTAACCTATACTGCTCTTAGCTAGAAAAAGGAATCACCCAGGGGTAATGTGTGTTAGAAAGAGATAGATAGATAGATAGATAGATAGATAGATAGAACCCAAATTAGGGAGGGGGTTCCAACCAATTGCATGCTTGGAAGAGAGGTTGGATGCAGCTCAAAATGTTTGTTCATCCCTGATATAAAGAAAAATTAGTAACTAAAAATATACCAACATTCCAGTCATCCCAAATAAAAGAAACATCGTACACAATGGCCAGATTTAAAAATTTCATGAAAACTGGTGCTGCGATTCTAGAAGTTTGGTGCATTGAAGTTGTCTCCCATGCATGTCTTAAGAGGAAATGTCTGAATTTGCCTTCTTCTGTGTCTCTCCGCCCCCCCCCCCCCCAAAAAAAAAAAATAATTAATTGCAACTTTTGAAAAGCACAAAAATCAGATGCCTGCCAAACCCCCCCCCCCCCCATCCCCCAAAGGAATAGCTGACATAAAATTTGGTTCAACACAATCCAATTGTTGCAAAAATATATGCAGGAGGAAATATCATTGTGCTGTCATATAAACAGTCAGTAACCAAGAATAGACCAAAATTTCATTCCATTCAATTAAAATTCCTTGTGTCCTATGTCCAGACAAAAAGGTTTATTAAATTGACCCAGTGTTTCTAGAGATATGATAAGTACAATTTACCTCCATGCATTTCTTATGGGGAAATTGTCAACTTTTCCCTACTCCTTCACTCACACATTTTTATAGATGTCAGATGTTTCCCCCTCCCCATACCCAAGAGCCTACTAAGTTTGGTTCACTTCAGTCTAGTAGTTTAGAAATTCAAAGCGGAGCATTCACATATACTTGATTATCTAATAAGCCTATGTTCTTATGGAATAAAGACTAAAAAGAGGAAGAATCTGCATTTTTAAAGAAAAAATTGTATTTGATAAGTGACGATACATGAATGCTTACCTCTGCCTTTGTCTTCTCCAGTTCTCTTTCCTGGGTTTCTATTTCCTTCTGGGCTTTCTCCAGTTGCTCAGTCGCCCTGTGGCTGTCAGAAGTGCCTCCCTGTTCAGGTCATAGAAAATGAATTTGCCTGATTGCATCCACAGAAGAAAATCATAAATGTTCATAAATAAAACTTATTATAAATGCGACCTAAGTCTTTTTTTAAAAGACAGCTTGTACTGAGAGCTTTACAAGTGTGATGTAGACATTATTTTCCTCTTTTTCTGCTCCATATTGGAAATAGTGAATAATTAATATTTAAACTTGTTAAATTATTCAGAATTAGTTATGTTGTAAGTATTTATTAATGGGCACCTCTAACATTAAAAGCTACAGTGGTGTAATGATGCCAGAGGGACCAAAATGTCTGTAACACAATAAAACACAAGGTGGCTTCCTTGAACCTACTTAAGTGAGTTCTTCCTACATTACATGGAAAAGTCATTTTTTGAAAGCTAAGCAAAATTTAAGTTTCCTATTCAGTCCCAAGTACAGTGCTTTAACAGTACCGAAGGACAAGTGAACAACTTAAAGCAGAGCTGTCTTCCATCCCGACTGAAATAATGCTTTATACAAAGCAATTGGAATAGAATGATGCAATCACATCATAAATATTTTCCATTTTAAAGATTTTTTAAAATTATTAATGTATTAATATAAAAAGTAAGAATAGAGATGAAACTATATTATCTTCAGAGTACAAAGGTAAAAATAAAGCATTTCATTTTCAGTTTAGCAATTAAAATGTTACACTATAATCTAGTAAATAGGATCTTCTGCAGGTTATTGGATCAGCATAAAAATTATCCAAAAATGTTGTATATGGGTTTTCAAGACCACATAGGTCCCTTTTTCAGATGTCACCTTCAGGACATCTATTCACATCTGGGCAATTTCAAAAGTGGAGTGAGGCATATCCCAGAGGTTAGAGAAGCCAGGATACAAATTCTGTCTCTCCCACTGACATTCCTAGTGAATTTAGGAAAATTATTAAATCCTCCATTGCCTCGGGTATAAACTCAGATTATAAGCCCCCTTAGGCAGGGAGATGCCTACTATATCTGCCTTTTTTGCTGGGCAGTGGGAATGCTTGAATATTCTTTTTTTATGGTGAATAGTCAGGGCTGGTGCTTCCGTTAGGCAAACTAGGCAGTCGCCCAGAGCATCAAGATTTTTGGGGCAGCAGAATCCTGCCAGTGTGAGATCAAGAGAGGTGCTGTAGCAGAGCCAATACTTTCAAAGAAGGAAGCACTGTGCTGAAGCCACTGCCACCAGCAGCTAACAGCCCGATACAGTAAAGTCCGTGGGAGAGCGGACGAACGCCCGCTCTCCTGGCGCACGCACCGGCCCTTGGCCGGTGCGAGCGATTCAGTATTCAAATGAGCTGACGCGGTGCAAACGAGGAAAAGGAGGCGCTAGGGACACTAGCGCGTCCCTAGCGCCTCCTTTTGGCCTGGAGCGGCGGGTGTCAGCGGGTTTGACAGCCGACGCTCAATTTTGCCGGCGTCGGTTCTCGAGCCCGCTGACAGCCACGGGCTCGGAAACCGGACGCCGGCAAAATTGAGCGTCCGGTTTTCGGCCCGACAGCCGCGGGCCGAATTCAAAATTTTTTTATTTTTTTTTTACTTTTTTTTACTTTTGGGGACCTCCGACTTAATATCGCTATGATATTAAGTCGGAGGGTGCACAGAAAAGCAGTTTTTACTGCTTTTCTGTGCACTTCCCTGGCGCCGGAAGAAATTAGCGCCGACCTTTGGGCGGCGCTAATTTCTTAGAGTAAAATGTGCGGCTTGGCTGCACATTTTACTTACTGGATCGCTCGGGCATACCTAATAGGGCCATCAACATGCATTTGCATGTTGAGGGCGCTATTAGGTGCCGCGGGTGGGCCGCGTGTTTTCCTCCCCTTACTGAATAAGGGGTAAGGGAAAACACGCGTCCAGAGCAGGGTGACAGTGCGCTCCGACGGAGCACACTTTACTGTATCGACCTGTAAGTTGGGAGAGGGGAGAATGACCAAAGGTTCGCTTAAGGCACCAAATAATAAATATTCTTGCACCAGCCCTGTAAAGAGTAAGGGGAAACATAAGAACATAAGAAAATGCCATCAAGCCCAGCATCCTGTTTCCAACAGTGGCCAATCCAGGCCATAAGAACCTGGCAAGTACCCAAAAACTAAACACCCTAGCTCTGACCAGCACCAGATTCAGGGAGATTTCAGTGATGTGGAATGTGTCATTACAGAACTGGAAGGCAAAGCTTCTATCTGGGTTCAGTCCTATTCTGTTTAGTTTCGGGTTAATAATGACCCAGACTTTATTTCCATAAAGATGAATTAGTTGAATGATCTAATTAATTATTTTAATAGCAGATTTACTACTGGGTTGAAATTGGTCAGGGATTTCTATTTTTGCATAGAAAATCCTGACAGCTTTTTTTCTTTTGGCGTATTATAGCCACTTTAAAACTCCCAGATGCACTAAGTGGTCGATTTTAAAAGCGTTGCTCATGCTAAAATGTCCATATGTACATGTATGTGGGCTGTGCATGAGCAACACGGATTGTAAAAGCCTCGATTTACATGCATATAGGCGTGTACACAAGCATAAAATAAGGATGTGGAAAAGGGCGAGGGCGTTCCGGGGTGGAGCCAACTGTTATGCGCATAACTCCCTATTTTAAAACCGGAGGCCGCAGCACGTGGAGGCTTGCTAGCCGCGGAACTTCTTGAATGCTCCTGATGAGGAGCAAATGTACAGATCTCGCATTTTAGGGCTTACAAGACAGGGTGAGGGGTCCGCCGAGGGGTGTGCAGGATGAAGAACCAGAGGAGTCTGGATGACCCCAAGATTGACTGGGCAAACTGGAGGACTAACTGGAAAAACTGGGAACGTCCCTTGTGCAAGCTTGTTTTAAAATCCTCTTACATACACGCGTTAAAGCTGGCAAAGTCCTATGAAGGATACACAAAGTAGGTCTGCCGAATAATCTCTTAAAATTAGGAGTATACTTACATGCAGCAGGTGTATTTTAAATCTTCTATGCGCATGATTTAAAATTCCAGTATATCTTTGCTCGCGTGCCGATACGCACGTGTATGGGCGCACCCGTGATCATTTTAAAATTTGCCTGATAGTGTCAGGCTAAAGTACGCTTAGTCTTAGGTATGATCTATTGCTTGGTTATTTATGCAATACTAGCCATAATGCCCGTTAAAAAGGGCAAGATTTGCTGTGCTCCAGCCGTGCCAACTCCCTCCCCCCTTCCCCGGCGGCAGAGGGGGAGGAGGTCGGACCGACAACAGGCTGTTGTCGGTCCGACCTCCTCCCCCTCTTCAGCACCGCGAAGGGCCGGAGGCGGCAGCGTGATGGCAAGAGCTGCAGTGGCAGCCGAGGGAGATCTCACAAGGCGTCTCACGTTTGTCCCTTTGCGTGATGGTCCGGCCGTCCCAGCTCCCTTCCCCCTTCCCCGGTGGCGAAGGGACGTGCCCCAGCTGTTGTCAGTCCGCCCTCCTCCCCCTCCAGCATCGCGAAGGGCCGGAGGCAGCAGCGGTGGTGGTGGCAGGAGCTGCAGCAGTGGTCGAGAGGGATGTGGCGAGGCTTCGCACTGTAGTCCCTTGGCGTGATGGTTCGGCCGTCCCAGCTCCCTGCCCCCTTCCCCGGCGTCGGAGGGATGGACTCAGGCTGTTGTTGGCCCGATCGCTCTGCCTTGGGGGCGTCAAATCAGCATATCACTCAGAGCTCTCTCTTCCGCGCATGCGCGGCCCCTCTGTCACAGCTGCTCTCTATTGCACATTCGCGGCACGTCGGTCCGAGCTCCCTTCTAGGTATAATTAGAGATTTGGAGACTTTTTCCAACACAAAATGGGGTTGAATTAGCACAAGTTGAAACTTGAGAGACAGTAGTGTCAGAGCTTCAACCCTGGCTTTTTCTAGAAAATCACAGAGGTCATATTCAATAAGCAGGTGAGTGGACATATACTTACCTAAAATTACCTTTAGCCAGATAACTTTAAACCTAACCAGATGGCTTTTGAATATGGCCAATTAGGTCTAAAGTTATCTGAAGTTGTATGGTCAGTTAACCATCTATTTAAGTCAGTATTTAAAAGATATCCGGTGGCCTGATTCCTACCCCACCAACTCAAATTTAACAAACCCCCCTATTGGCTGAAATCTGCCCTCCCCAAACTCCTTCTAAACAAAAATATCAGCATCCCCCTCCCTCTCTGGGAAAATTATTTTTAAAAATGCTACATTGCCACCCTCCAACCTCCCCCCCCCCCCCCCCCCCCGTCTGCCATCCTCCTCAAGTTCTCCCACCCACCCAGTGTCTGAAAAAGGTTCCTTATGTGGCCTGGGATTGCAGTATGAAGCGACCCCAGGCACTTCCACTGCAGTTCTGAACAGCCATGCTGGAAGCATAACTTATCAGCAATTACACTGATAACGTACAAATAACCAAGCCCTCTCCGAAGCAGGTCTAAAATTATCTGGTTAATTTAGCCAGTTCTAATTTAAAATCAGACAAGTAAGCTGGCTAACTTAATTTTCCCAGGAACATCCCCAGAACACCTCTTTTTTATCTGACTAGATTTTAGCCAGGTAATTACTTATTTGGCTAAAATCTAGTCAGATAAATGACTCAATATTCAAACCCTTGCAATTTAGATGGATAACTTGTGACTTAACTTTCTAAATTGTTGTGCTGGAGGTGGACCCTTGGCCTGGGGCAGGATTGGTAAGGCCCTTTAGTCGGATCCAGAGAGCGCCTGCCACCAGGAGGCACAGCACACAAGGAGACAGAGGCCCACTGGAGCTTCACCAATAACAGTGTGGGGTTTCCACAGGTTGAGCCCTTGGGTACCCGGACCGCCTGGACTTAGGTGGGCCTCTGGTGGTCTCCTGGAGAAATAGCGGAGTGGTGTGCCCACCATGAGCACGGGTGCACGGCTGATGCAGAGTGGGTGGACGAGACCCGAACTGGAAGCTCCAGAGACCTCAGGGAGGCAACAGTTCAGGAAGGTTCTCCGGGCGAGACAGGCAGCGCATGTGGGTCTAGTCAGATGGAAGCCGTGGTTTGTTTCCAAGCAGGTTGGTCTGATAGTCACAGTAGGCCAGAAGAGAGTGTCCGAGTGAAGCGCAAGGGTCAGATCCAGAGTATCAGTCCAGGAGAAGTCAGCCAAAGCAGGGGTCAATACTAGAATCAGACTGGGCATAGTCAAGGCAAGCAAGGGTCGGTTCCAGGTGGCAGACAAGAGAATGGTCAGGCAGGCAGAGTTCAGTACCAAAGGTCAGTCCAAGAGGTAATACCTAAAGAGGACATAGGCACACACGGAGCCACTGGGAACGGAAGACACAGGAACATGGAGACGCTGGAACAGGCGAACACTTGGAACACAAAGGTAAACTGCACAACAACGATGTCGACCCGAATGCCAAGGCGAGGTCCTGGGGACAGGGCCTCGCCTTAAATAGCAAGTCTACGTGACATCATTGGGAGACGCCCCCGCAGGTTTTCCCACCTTGCGCCCTTTAAAGGGCTGTATGTCGACCACGCGTGCACCTAGGGGCGTGGCCGAGGACGCAGAGCCCCAATGGGAGCTCCACCGTGAGGCCTGCGAGTAGGATGGTGAGCGTAGAGCCCAAGGACACCGTGAACTGGCTGCGGCCGCAAAGGAGGGGTGCCCGGAGCTGGTCGAAGGAAGCGTGAGGTGAGTAGGCCCGGCCGAGATGCCAACGTGGCTGGGATGCGCAACATAAATAGCTTTGAATATTGACCCAATTTTTTTTACTTTTCTAGATTTACCTGCAGGGCCTATAATTTGCAGAGAGCTTCTAGTAGATTTAGGATTTGTTTGGAAACAATTCCAGGCTAGGGAATTAAATGGACAAATCATCTGCAAACATTTGAACTCAGAGTTATTTCATTAAAGAGGGTATTACTGAAGCTGTCTGCATGGAATTTGTTTTATTTTACAGCTTTACAGGGATGATGAGAGGGACCATCAAACTAATATCCAAAATCCCTTGTTATATCCCTGGCAACATGCCTGGTGATGGTGCAGAAGGATATCATGCACAAATGACCATGCCATGGGAGTTGGCATGATGTCTGGAAATGTTGCTTTGGCTTGTGTCTCTCCCCCATCCATACCTAATTAGCCCCCTAATTACTTCTGTCTAGCAATGCCTTTGCTTTCTATTAACCACCAGAATCTAATACCAACATTTTTTAGCAAAAATTGAAATGTTGAAAATAGTTATAACTTTTAAGATGAGCCATGCTTCAAAATATAGTACCTCAGTCTTCTGAGAAGAGAGTAGCTTTAGACGAAGATGCTTCACTTCAGCTTCTGCTAATTTCTGTTTCAAACTTTTATAGTCTTTAACTATATTGTGGAAGGAATCATCTTTGTCCTGAACACACACAAAAAAAACCCCATTTATTTGAAGATCTAACAATGCTGTTCTTCTAGGAATTTTTATGAATGCCATGGCACGTAATCCACAGTATACAGTAAAATGTCAACATTTATTTCTAACACAGGTGACTGCCAATAAAATCTAGTTTCTTGGAAGCATTGTAGCTGAAGTCAGGGAAGGAATGTGGGAATGTACATGGATATCTATTCAAACTGCAGCCCCTGGGTGGCCGACTCTGCTCCTGACGAGGTTTTCAGAATATCCCCAATGAATATGCATGAGATAAATTTGCATATAATGGAGGCAGTGCATTCAAATCTATCTCATACATATTCATTGTGGATATCCTGAATACCAGGCCTGTGTTTGGCTCATGAGGACTGGAGTTGACCCCTCCTGTTCTAATCTTCTGCTGTTTTGCATAAGTGACCATGCTATCATTGGTAGGACTTTCAACACTGGGAAGAAGAATGGATTTCTGCATGGGTGACCATACAATCTCTATTTGCTGGGGGTCAGTACAGCATTAGGAAGAACACTGGGTTCTCTTTATTAAGGATAAAAAAGAGTTTATTTATTCAGCTGTTGAAATTTTTCTTTTTCATTTTTATGCACAGGAAAGACAATAATCAAAGCCATTTCTATAGATATAATGGTGTTTTATCCATGGAAATGGGCTTTTTCATTATTGTCCACCCTATACATAGGTAAAAGTCCTCATGTATGTCAGTAACATTGGTACTTTTTACTTGCATATTTTTGGAAGCATTCCTGGAGTGGGGTTTTTTTTAGTGAAGGTACTTACATGAATAGTTCTGAATAATCAAAACTGTCCATATAAATGTGCCTTTAAAGAGCACAAAAACGAGGAGCAAATAAGTGCAGTTAATTTTTGAGAGGCCATAATCAAAACAAACCTACCTGCATAGTTTTGCTTTGAATATTTTAACAGACCCCGTGGGTAAAAACTACCCACGGGGTTTGTAAAAAGACAGGCAGCTGATTATTGCCTCCTTAGTTAGCGGAGGTCCCTCTTCATTAGATATGTATACTTGAATATCCATATCTTTTTACACACTGTCGCCTATTTAGTGAACCAGAATGAAACCTTGTTCATTAGTATGAGAACAGATGTCACAAGAGTGGTGTTTACAACCATCTCAAGATACACGGTACAATATTGTTACACAAGTGTACCCCCAATCACTCGGGCATAAAATCCAAAACATAATTTGATGTTTTACTTAATATTATGCTACTTGTCATGATCTCTGCTGACCTACAAAATGCCATATTCTATAAAATGTACAGCTTTTCTGCACTGCAGAAACCATTTTGCATGGTAAGAGTTTTATTGTACAGCATGGTCAGTTCATCCTGAAAAGATGTTACTTTTTATTAGGGATGTGAATCGTTTTTTGACGATTTAAAATATCGTCCGTTATATTTTAAATCGTCAAAAATCGTTAGAAGCGCGATACAATAGGCATTCCCCCGATTTATCGTCAAAAATCGTAAATCGGGGGAGGGCGGAAAAACCGGCACACTAAAACAAACCCCAACCCTTTAAAATAAATCCCCCACCCTCCTGAACCCCCCCAAAATGCCTTAAATTACCTGGGGTCCAGAGCGGGGGTCCCGGTGTGATCTTTTACTCTCGGGCCTGCGGTGCGTTGTCCCCCGACGTCAGGAGCGTAGGAGATCGCTCCCGGACCCCCGCTGGACCCCCAGGGACTTTTGGCCAGCTTGGGGGGGCCTCCTGACCCCCACAAGACTTGCCAAAAGTCCAGTGGGGGTCTGGGAGCGACCTCCTGCACTCGAATCGTTTTGCCATACAAAATGGCGCCGGCCATACGCTGTATGGCCGGCGCCATTTTGTACGGCAAAACGACGTCAGGAGCGTAGGAGATCGTACGGCCGGCACCATTTTGCGCAAAATGGCGCCGGCCGTACGGCAAAACGATTCGAGTGCAGGAGGTTGCTCCCGGACCCCCGCTGGACTTTTGGCAAGTCTTGTGGGGGTCAGGAGGCCCCCCCAAGCTGGCCAAAAGTCCCTGGGGGTCCAGCGGAGGTCCGGGAGCGATCTCCTACGCTCCTGACGTCGGGGGACAAAAAACAAAATGGCGCCGGCGCTACCTTTGCCCTGTCATATGACAGGGCAAAGGTAGCGCCGGTGCCATTTCTACAACGCACCGCAGGCCCGATAGTAAAAGATCACACCGGGACCCCCGCTCTGGACCCCAGGTAATTTAAGGCATTTTGGGGGGGTTCGGGAGGGTGGGGGATTTATTTTAAAGGGTCGGGTGGGTTTTAGGGATGTTTTAGTGTGCCGGTTTTCCCGCCCTCCCCCGATTTACGATTTACACGATATTTATAAAAACAAAACCGCGACGATCAGATTCCCTCCCCCCCCCGCAGCCGAAATTGATCGTTAAGACGATCGATCACACGATTCACATCTCTACTTTTTATTTTCTTCTTTTCCTCAATATCTAGTGTAATTACCTGAATAAAAACAGAGGCATTGTTTACCTCCCCTGAGGCTACAGAGTTCTCTTTAAAAACAATATCCATCATTCTGTTACTAGAGCAACTGTTAGGATTCTTCATTTCTCCCGAGTTTGCTCTTTGATGCTCTCCTGTTTTGACTGTTTCTTCTTCTACGCATAGCACGCAAACTTTCTCATTGGGAGTGTTTGAGGGTTCTGGCACCTGAACACCTTTCTCTTCGGTCACAGTCCTGTCATCCATTCGCTTGACTGTTTCCAAAAGTTGCTCTTTTTCCTTCGCAAGCTGATCTACTTGGTTGATGACCAAGGCTTTATCTGTCTCTATTGCATGGATTTTGTTGAGTAGAATTTCATTTTCTCTTGTAAGACTCTGCACCATGTCCTCCAAACCTGACACTGTATCTTGTATCAGGCCTTCATAGCTGCTTTCCAACTCGGAGATGATTTCCTTCAGCTCTTGGTTTTCTGACATGGCACTCTGTGTGACTTTCTCAGATGCCTTAAGTTTTTCAGACATCTCTGCACGAAACCTATGAAATTTATTTTTCAGGCTATTATTTTCCTTTTTGAGTTCAGAAATCACATGGCTAAATTTTCCGGTGCACTCCTGAAGCTCAACAATTTTAGTGGTATGTTTCTCTTTCTCAGCTGCGAGATCTGACACATACCCCAGGGCTTTTTCCCTTTCTTTATCCAGCTCTGCAATTGTTTGGCAATACCTGTCTTTCTCATCTTTCAGTTCACATATATTTTTGAGATAGGCATCATTGTCTTGTAACAGTCCTGATATTTGTTTTAAATACCTGCCTCTCTCCTCTTTAAGATCTGACATCAGTTGAAAATCTTTGAGCTTTTCCTCAGGTGCAGTGTTTTCCAGGCAAACCTTAGCTGATTCTGGCAGTATCGATATCTTTTCAGAGCTTTCAGCCTTTTCTACATCTAGTTCAAGGCGCTCATTGGGAAATACAATATTCACTTGTTCTGATACAAGTATTTGACTGGAGCACTGATTCTTTTCTCCGGATGCTTCTGAAAGATTTTGCTCATAGCACGGAATGCACGTTTTTTCTATGGGCAATGACTTCTGGGCATCGTCAAATTTTAGGTCATCTGATGGTAACACTTTCTGGGAACATTTTTCTCTCTCTGCTTCTAGCTCATATACTTTTTGAGACCATCCTTTATTCTCTTTTTCCAGTGGGCATACTTTCTGTGAAAAGATGTCACTTTCTGGCTGTAAAACAGGCATTTTCTGAGAACCTTTTTCAGTCTTTTCCTGCAGCACAAGTAAAATCTGGGGGCTGTTCTTTCTAGCTTCTTCTCGAAAGCATATTTGCTGCAAACAGTTATTATTGTCTTGCTGTAAAACAGCCGTTTCTGGAGAAGAGTTGTCATTTTCTTTCTCTGATGAAGCCAATTTTAGGGAATATTTATAATTCTCTTCCTCTACCAGAGATAAGCTTTTAGAGCATTGATCATTTTTTGCTTCTAGAACAGTCCATGTATTTACGCATTCAGTTTTCTCAGCCTCCCAAGGCATTTGATTCAGGGCAGCTAGCTCTCCATCTATTGTGGATGCAGAATCTGTTTGAGGATGTGTTTCATTTTTTCGCGTGGCAGACATGCCTCGGTGCCAAGGGTTCACCTCGTGCCTCAACCCATCACATTGCAAAGAATCTTTATTTCCTTTTAGGTCAGAGCTTATTCCAGAACTCATCCTTATTTGATCTTTTAGGCTTAATAAGTCTGTTTGTTTCTCTTCTTTCTGAGCAGGGATTTTCTGTATGTGTTCAGAGGTTGTATGACAAAACTTGGAGTCTGTTGCATGGAAGTCGTGTCCTTTTCCAATTGCCTGGGCGCCCTGAGAGTATTTTTTTCTATCCTTCTCTAGGACAGTTTTTTTCTGGTCAGACAGAGCCCTTTCTTTGAGAGCTTGAACATCAACATTTTGCTTCTGAACTTCATTAATTTTGTTTTGTGCAAGCTCAACCAAAAGCACCATCTTCTCTTGATCAAGAGAATTCTTTTCTTTGCTGGGAGGTGTCATTTCATGGTTCCGTGCCATTTGGGAACTTGGTGCCAAGATTTGTACCTGCTGTTTTGCTTCCTGCAGTTCCTCCTGCAGCTTTTTCTTGTCTTCTACAGCCTGTTGCAGTTCTTTTTCTTTAGCTACCAAGCCTTTCTCCAGTTGGTATTTTTTAACCTGGAGTTTTACAGTTTCAATCTCTAGGAAAGAAATTGTTTCTTTAAGAGCCTTAATGTCCTTGTCAGAAGATCCTTCTCGCAACAGTTGACATGTATCTTTAGGAAGGCCTACTTTCGTGCTGTTGTTTGCATTGTTTTGATTTATACTTAAGGTTTTAGCCAGGAGTGGAGTAAATTCTGATCCGACATTAGACGCCCTGTGCTTTTCAGATTCTAATAGGTGCAGCTGAGGTTCAGTCAGAGTAGTCGCCACCGAAACAGGGAAGGGATTGCTGGTTTGTTGTACAAAGAATGAGGCTGAGGAATCTTTGGCTTTCAACTCTTTAATTCTCCTCTCAGTGTTTGGCGCTTGCAGAGAAGAAAAGATGAGCTCTTCTTTTCCAAAGTGGTTGAAAGCATGCCCAAGTTGAAAATTAAACTCCTGCAGGCCATCTGACCTTTGTGTACCAAAGGTCACCTGGGTAATAAAGAAAATATATTGCTTTGTAAATTAAATAAATGTGATAAAACCTTAACTTTATGACACTGAAATTTATTTTGTATTATTCTTAAGATGTGTATTATAGCATATGCATCCAATTTGAACAATTTGAATCAATCTCAACTCATTGCTACAAAACCAGATTTGAAACTATGAAATAGCCCCTCTCTGGGCTGCCTTGCCTTTATCCCAAACTCTCCATGTCTCAGGTTCCAGTTCCATTGTCAGCATTCTATGATTTTTGGCTTCTGCTATCATTTAGGACTTGATTCACAAAGGTTTGTCTCACATTCTGTGTCTATTGTGTCTATTGCAAAAGGCCTTGATGAATCAGGTAATTAAACCAAGTACTCCCCCTGCTAAGTGTTAGCAGCTTTGGACCCTTGCTTTTAGCCAGTGGTGCCATTCTGTAATGCTGTGCTTATTAAATACTCCCATTTGTTCTTTTACCACCAAGAATTTTTCTTTGCTCTCATTCAGTGAGGAACAATGGCTTCTTTTAAACTATTTTATGTTATTTTAAATTGTGATTATACCGTTATCCTTGCCCAAGGAAGAAGGCCGCAGTAAATTTCCTGATATTGTTCCTTCCTAAAAGAAGGCAGGAACTGGTACTGAAACTGAAACAGGAACAGGAACAGGTACTGGAACAGAAGCAGGATCAAGAACTGGAACTGAAGTAGGATCAGGAACGCAGGCAACGCAGACCACAGCTGAACAACGTGGAGACCTATTTCCAAGGCAAGCTCTGACTGCCAGAGCCTGCCTTATATAGGAAGGTTTGTAGACGTCATCAAAAGGGGCCACAGGTAGCTTTCCTGCTGTGGTCCCTTTAAATTCAGAAGAGGAACGCGCACACCTAAGGCTGTTGGACCAGAGAGGAGGCGGCTGTGGTGTCTAGCCACATGGTAGACGAGAGACCAAGGTGGGCCCGGAAGGACTCCCTGCCACACGGGGTGCCCCGGAAGACAAGAGAGCAGAATGGGCATGGGATCTTCTGCCCGCCGCCACCTAAGAGGAAGGAGCTAGACCAGAGAGCCGGCGTCGGGGGGAGTGAACCCAGCCAGAGGCCTGAGGCAGTCGGGAAGTGCAACAGACTCTTCTCTCGGTGAAAACCCATCGGACCTTGCAGATGCGGCAGGACGCTATCAGGTCTGCTGCCTTGGACCTTCCTGCTAGGCATGAGTGTGCCCATCATCAGATTTAAAAATGCCATTACTAGAAAGGATGCAGCATTCTCAGATGACATCACCACTACTACCCTATAAAAAGGCCCCTGGGACACTCCCCCCTTCACCTCAGCAATGGCTCTCCTGCATTCTTTGCAGTGCATGTTGCCAGCATTCCTGTCTCTCGTCTTCCAATTCAGCCTTGCCTCATCTTGCCTTCCAGTCCAGCCTTGCCTCATCTCACCTTTCAGCCCAGCCTATCTAGCCTGCCTTCCTTGTTCTCATCATCAGTATTTCCTAAGTGTCCTCATCTCCTTTGGATTGCAGTTTCAGATGTTGTTCTCCTACCTAAACCTGATTATGATTGCCTGCCATCTGGATCTGACCTCTAGCCTGGACCTGATTACTTTTGCTCACTGCCTGCCTGACCTTGGCTCTCCTCTGACTTCCATAAGCCTGCTGTCTACTTTGTCTTTGGTGTGTCTCGGACTCTACCACCTCTGCCCTAGGGATCCACCTAAGTCCTGCCAGCTGACAGAATCCAAGGGCTCAACCTGCAGAGGAGGCGGCTGGTAAAGATGAAGCTCCAGGCTGTCGTATAACAGAGCATGTTTGCCAGGTGCCAGCATAGGTCTTAGGGGCTTGCCCTCAAGGCTGCGTCAACTACGCCACAGCGCTAAGGGCTCATGCACCCCATATCGACTACACACTCTGATTCTTCCAAAAACATTGTTAACTGCTGGGTCATCACCTTTTCCATGATCTTACCCAGAAAAGATATATTTGACACTGGTCTATAATTAGCACAATCTAGTGTATCTAAAACAGTCTTTTTCAAAATAGGATTAATTATACAAATGTGAAAAGTGGTTGGCACTGTCCCTTCCTCTAGGAAACCATTAATTATCCTCAGCAAACATAATTAGATAAGCATTTTACTAGTTTTGCCACACATGGATCCAATCAGCAAAAAGTAAGTCTCATCTCTGCCAACTGTGGAAGAGAATAGGTGCATGGGAGATTTGATACAGACTTTCAGATACCTGAAAGATTTTAATGATGCACAATCAACGACAAACCTTTTCTGTTGGAAAACAAAATCAGTAGAACTAAGGGTCATGAAATGAAACTCCAAGGAGGAAGACTCAGTATCAATGCCAGGAAATATTTCTTCTCGGAGAGGGTGGTGGATGCCTGGAATGCCCTTACAGAGGAGATGGTGAAGACAAAAACAGAAAAAGATTTCAAAGGGGCGTGGGATAAATACTGTGGATCCCCAAAGGCTAGAGGATGGAAATGAAGAAAAGAGTGCATGGGGGTAACCTGCTGGTGTGGTGGTTACTACCCTTAACCAATAAGTTTCATACCGTTGATGCAACTCCATCATTGCTCTCTGCTTCAACAGCAGGGGTAGAAGAGGAAAAGGGGAATTAGATTCAGACAGCAACCAAAAAGGACATTGAATTGTACAGTCTGGGAAAACAAATAAGCATGGGGGTAACTTGCTAATGCAGTGGTTACTTCCCTTAATCAATAAGCCTGATACTTTTCTCTGCTTCAGAAGCAAGATATAACAGGGAATTGGACTCAAACAGCAACCAACAAGGGCCCTGGCTTTGACGATCTGGGAGACTGATAAGTATAGGGGTGACTTGTTTGGTGCAGTAAATACTACCATAAGCTTGCTGGGTAGACTGGATGGACCATTTGGTCCTTTTCTGCCATCATTTCTATGTTTCTATTTTTTTTTAAATTTCAAATAGAGTCAAGAATTTAAAAAATAAAATTTCCTAATCAATATTCCACATTTGACTACCCAAAGCTGAATCCAGTACATAGTTATTACCTACCTCTTCTTTTATCTCCAAATCCTTACACAAATGTATTACCTTGGTCAGGAAATAAATGGTAAAATCTTCACTACCACCAAATACACTCACTTCTGTGTTGACAGTGTAGACCAGTGTTTTCCAACTTTCCTAAGACCAAGGCACACCTACTGTAAACTTTGCTTGCCCTGCATATCTTGATCAGTCACCATTGTTTTTTTTAACAAATTAGGGGCAGTGACACATTTGAAGTAGTACAAAACTTTAACAAATCAAACTTCATCAAGTTTATCATCACTTTTCTACTTTTGATTTTGCCGTGATCTATTTGTGTTTTTATGTGATGCTTCCCATGCATTTTAGTTAACAAGGTGGTAGAGTAATACAGTCAATGTTTTTCTTACCTGTTCATTGTCAACAACTTTAAATTCCTCAGTGATTTCCAACATGGCACTAGAGTTGTGCTTAGATATTTGAAAGTGAGAGCCCCTCTGTAATGTGTCCACATTTCTAAGGCAAGCATGGTCATCTTTGGATAATGTCTCTGTTATGACAGAACATTGTAACAGATAACAATTGTGGAAAGGTAAATTAATTTCCAAAGTAAAATTCAGTTTGGGTAGTTATATCATTTTAAAAAAATAGGACTGCATACCATCCTCTTGTACCTTTCATCAATTCAAACAGCAGAAATTTTTCAGCGATGTCAACTTTGCTGTTTGTACCTCCTACTGTGTATGCAAAACTGTCCCCCCCAAACCTATCCCATGCCCCCAAACCCCATTCCAAGTTAAAAGTGCCCACTCTTATAAATAGTAGAGTGACACAGTACTCTCTCTCTCAACAGCATATGTGATAAAAACCTTTTCCCATTAGCACTCTGCAGTGCATTGATTAGTGAAGGTGCGATAAATGTATCACATCTTGTAGAAGCAGGGAAATTAGCCTAACCACAAGGGCACTATTGCTGCTAAATTTATAGCATTTTGATAAATCTAGGGGTAAGTTTTCAACTCTTATATGAAAGACAGCGTAACTAATCTAGTATTGTTCTGGATCACAGGTTTAAGTCTTTTTCCGCGAGAGAAAAATATTCACGTGCTAATTCATTGACTGTAGCACTTGAAGTTTCTTGTGGATATAAGGGGGGTCTAAAGGTCCCTTACTAGTGATGCAGATGTCTCCACAAAGATACTTAGCTATCAGGTCAGGTGAGGTGTTTGGTGTTATTCACACCCTTCCCAATAGGAGGTGCCTGAGGTTTTGGAGACTGAATAGAGCTGAGCAGCCCAGAAAGTTTCAGTCTCCTTCTGGCTCTCTTTGGTGTGGGGCTCAAGATCAGAGTCCCTGGATCTCTTCAGAGGGAGTAAGTGCTTGGAATGCTTGTGAAGAGCTCTAAGCAGAGAATTTTGGAAAGATTCCTTTAGAGGGGAAACCTAGCCCAGGTTTCTTGATCTTTTAGGAGTCGTCCTGGTTTGTAAAGGTGTGGAGAAGTGGATATACCTTTAGGAATAGGAAAAATCTCCAAGGAGCATGTGCCTTCAGTTGAAAAGATATTGCAGATGGGTCAGTGTCAGCAATAACTTCTTCTACTAGTGTGGACTCAAAAAAATATTAGTGGGGTGAGCTCTCATTCTGTGCAGAGGATCAAACCTGTGGTTTCAGAGGATGTTAAAAGAAAAGGAGGAAAACATCAGTTTGTAATATGTACTAAAAGGGGAGTCTATGTATAGGCACCCTTAGAATTATCCTGATAGATATCTGGAATCAGAGGAAGCCCTTGCTTGCTGATGAATTTGATGTGGGATTGTTTTGGATTTTCATTTTGGTTGTAGCATACAGAAACTTGATTTTGTTGAAGGATCATCATATGTTTCATCAAACTTTAATTTTGGAACAATCCAAATTAGAGTGGATGTGCCTTTGTTCCTGGATCCCCAAAGAGTGTCTCAAGTCCCAAGGGCCTTGAAGCAGGTCTTCCTCCCTGCTGGAGGAACCGAGGGAGCCCCAGTGGCTTGTATCTTAACTCAGCAGCTCCCACATGTGCCCTTTTGTCCTAGCTGAGGTGGAAAGGGGTCTACTTAGATCTGCCATGCCAAGCAATAACTAGATCCAGCTACAAAGTGGTAAACTGGCAGGTCATTAGTAATCCTACAAGGGAAAATTAAAGATCTCTACTATATTTAGGTAATTGACTGAAGGTTTTGCATATTCACAGGCTACCCCAAATAAGCACATGACAACTTTTACAGGATCAAGCCCCAAATGACTGTTGTAATCCCCCTTTTCTCGAGGTTCACCTCCAGAGATTATAGAGACAGGTCAGTGCCATTCCTAGAGCCCTGGGATTGGATAAAGTCCACCAGGGATCGCCAGTGGGGACCAGAGAAAGACTTACCATCAGCTTAACACAGTCCAGTGTTCACACCGGTGTTAAAATGAATTTTGTTTGTAAATCCAAATGACAAATGGCAGGAAAATAGTAGAACCTTGAATTTAATAGCTTAATACAGTCCAACAGGAAATGAAACAAACTCAGTAAATTCTCCTTCTTCTTTCAGCAGAAGGAATCCCATTCACCCAAATTTCAGCCCCAAAGCTTTTGGGGCAACATCATAACTAGAAAGTTCATGTACTGGAGCTTTCCCAGTCAAGGATTTTACCCTTTTTCTTAGTAGGGTATCCGCCTTCTAATAGGCCACTAAACCTTTTCTCCAACTTGGAATCTTCCTTGTTCCTTGCTGCAGAAATCCTTGGATGCTTCACAAGCCCTGTCTCTTCTGAGGACTCTCAAGACAACACCCATCAGATACCTTGGGGCATCACTAAACTCCAACCCATTCCCCGGGGAGAGAATGCACCACCAACATTACCTCATCCTTTTACAGCCTCAACTCTCCATATCTCCTATTATCATCCTATCTCCCTTAACCATCAAATATTTTGCATCAACATTACCTAATTTCCCCTAAAATCCCTCCTTATAAAGAGGATGCTTGTAGAGTGCAAGAGTCCTGCCCTTACACAGAACTCAATGAACTTTTAATGAACCCTGGAAAGCAGGAAACTTCAAGCTAACTTGAGCCACATGTTAGTGAACCTAGGTAGGGCTATTATCTCATGCATAGTTAAAATCTGGATATTAGTCATATGACTTTGCAATATTAATCCAGGGGCCTTGAATAACAGTAACAGCCCTGTGATAAATCACTTTATAGTTTCCACTGCATGTCATCCTGCAAGGACAGATAAAAATTCATTTATTAAGAAATTACAGTGGGTACTGTTCCTTCATAATGACACTCATTGACCTGGAAAACATTTTCATTCCTTTTAAAGCTTTCTAGATAATTATTAAAAATGAATTTGCAAATGATTTTATGTGAAACGAAGCAGATTAATTTCAGAGTGGTTCAAATTCAACAGCATCTGCATATCCCCTTGCAGTCCACCAAGAAAATTCATCAGGTGTTTTTTTTCTGAGGATCTTGCAAAGTTCGCCAATTTGCAAAATCTGCAGTGGGTTTCCCTTCAAAAACAGGCCAGGGATTTCGCCACTCAGCAGATCTCTGTTATGCTTTTTTATAGATGTGAACCCTGGGTCGAGATGAGAGATGTCTCCACCCACAGAGAGGAGTCCTGTGGGCCTCACCATCGATGGGCATGGTCTCAGCGACATAGGACACAGCTGTATGATAGACTTTATTACGAAGGAAGGAAAAGCAAACCCCACAGAGTGGGGACTGCAAATAAGTATAGTTCTGAGCAAGGGTATGCCCAGGGTGATACCACAGATGTGAAGATCTGGTAGTGGCCCACGGAGCGGGGTATGCTGAGGATGACTGTACTGGAGATGATGATGAACCAGTCTGAGGTATAGGAACACAGAAGTGGATCTTGTAGTTGGTATGGCAATACCCTGCCGCATAGGGTATACTGGAACAACTTCTACTGAAGAGGAACGTAGTGGCCCGAGGCATGGGGTATACTGCAGAGAAGCTTCAGTAGGGCTGGTATCGCTGAAGTCTGAAGAGAGGTACTCAGAGGTAGTTCCAGGAGAGTGACCCGAGAAGCAGGTCAAGTTGTAGTCCAAGGCAGGAAGGTCCTCCGAGGAGTAGATAGCCAGGAACGCGGAAGGGCCCCCGAGGAACGGGTACCCAGAGCATCCACACACCAAGAGCAAGTCTGGAACAGGAAGTCCAAGAATGGAGCAGATTCAGCAATGAGGAAACTCCTTGCTAACTCGCAGAAGCAGAGGGCTGGTCGGCTTAAGTACAGCAGCGAGTTGACGTCATCAGGAGGGGCACCCCCGAGGTTCCCATCATGATGTGTGCAAAGGAGGCCCTTGCACGCGTGCGCGTGCCTTAGGTGATTCCAGAGACAAGATGGCGGTCGACAGCACCCACGCCATCTGAGGGACGCCGGGGAGGTCGGCATTGGTTAGCAGAAACCGCCATTCTTCCTAGGATTGACAGTGCAGGGAAAAAGGAGGTGAGCATGAGAGGTCACAGTCGTCTGCGACCGACAGTCGTAACAATCTCTGCTGTTCCATCATGGAAGCTCAATTCAGTAGGTGCTGTTCTTATTATAGAGCTTTATCAAGACAATCTGATCAACCTGCAATCATGCAAAGCTTAGTGTAATGGATGCGATGGGTTTGTTAAATGTTTTCTAAGATATTTTCATGTCTGTACATAAAGTATAATGGAGACCATTTAGGACTATTTCGATTCAGTTTTTAAAAATTAAGTAGATGTGATCTGAGTTCCCATAATAGGATTCAGATACATTTTTTTAAAAAAAAACTACTTCCATTTAACAAAATAAGTTGCCTTTTATTCAAACCAAACATGTTAACATGTTTTGAGCTTTTTAATTGGAAAGTGTGAGATAAATAAACAATGATGATGATGACGATGGCGATATTAAAGAGAAGAATCCAATTATGCTTTTAAAAAATGAGAGTAAATTAGACAATCAGAAGGAGGGGTAATGGTGGGGAGGGGAGCTCTAATCTCATTAATTATTCCTGAGGGGAAATGAAACTGGTCAGTTATTTAACCACTCCCACCATGGCCTAGGACTCTTACTCCTCTGGTCTCCATCCATTTCTGATCTACTGAAGAAGACCAGTGTTCTTAAGGGAAAAAGTAAGAGGAGCAGGAAATAGCTAAACTCTGTAAAAGAAGATTTCACTTTTTTTTTTTTTAAAGCTGAACAATATATAAATGCTTTCCCCCCCCCCCCCTTTTTATTCTCAGCATTGATTCTAAAATTCCCATAAATGTGCACATTTGTAGAAAAAATGCAAACAAAGATTGGTAAAAAGTGCTACAAGAAAATTGTTTAAAATATTATTAGAACAATTCATAATTAATCATTTTATTTTGAGGGAATCAAGACAATATTTTCTTAATGCTTTGACCATGTGGTTATATGAGGTGGAAACCCTAGTATTTATTTATTTAAAAAGATTTATTAACCGCACCCTCCAGTGTTCGGGGTGGTTAACAAAGGAGCAAACATAATAAAATGTATAAAACAAAACATAAAATTATACAAATAAAACAAATCAAAACAATCAGAATATTAAAAATGCCCTAGGCAGACATAATTAAAACATATGATTCACAATAATCTTTAAAGGCTTGCTTAAATAAATAATTTTTTAAAACTTTCTTAAATTCTTTTTTGTTAGAGACAGTTTTCAGTGTGGATGGCATGGAATTCCAAATAATGGGGCCAGTGATGGAAAAGGCCCAGTCTCGAATCATTGCAAACCTGGTGGTTTTGGGGAAGGAACTTGTAGGAGTTGATTCTTCGATCGGAGATTGCATGATGGAGTATAAAGATGAAGAGTAGATGAAAGCCAAGGACTTTATTGTTATAAATAAGATTGTGGAGAGTAGATAAGATTTTGTATTGAATCCTCCAGTATATAGGTAAACAATGTAGGTTAAATAACACTGGGGAAATATGATCTTGTAATTTTGAATTGGTCAAGAGACGTGCTGCCACATTTTGTGTTAATTGAAGTGGTCTAAGTGAAGATTGAGATAGACCAAGACAGAGTGAGTTACAATGGTCATGACTGGTAAGTATTAGAGCTTGTAATGTGTTTCTAAAGCCTGTAGGTTCAAGTAGACGTTTAATGTGTCTAGGTAGGCATAATTTATAGAATGATTTTTTAATCAGAGAGTTAATATGAGTTTTTATGTCAAGTTTAGGGTCAAGAATGACACCCAGATTTCGAACATGTTTAGAGATTTTGATAGAAGTATTGTGAGTAGAAATAGTGATAGGTATATTGTCAAAAGAAGGGGTACTAAGGATCATGATTTATGTGTTTGAACGATTAAGGGAGAGTTTATTAGGAAGTAACCACATTTTAAAAGAAGATAGACATAAGGATATGAACTGGAATGTTGAATGCCAGGTATGCCAAGTAGGAAAGTAAAACTGAATATCATCTGCATATATGCGGTAAAAGACGCCCAAGGTGGAGAGCAATTGACTGAGAGGAGTGAGATATATATTGAATAGTACAGCAGATAGTGCAGATCCTGGGGACTCCAATCTTAAGAGGAAACTAAGAAGAAGTAGCAGAGTTATTGTTAATTTGCTGGCTGCGATATAATAGATAGGATTTAAACCAAGCAAGGACAAGGCAGGAGAGGCTGATAATACTGAGATGCAGGAGAAGTATGTCATGGTTAATAGTGTCAAAAGCAGCAGATAAATCAAGGACAATTGAGACATAAGATGTGCCTGAGTCAAATACTTGATGGATGATATCAGAACTTGATAATAAGATAGTTTCAGTACTATGAAGTACTTTCAAACATTACTCTATCAGCAGAATTCTTAAAATTATTACCTACTAGTGAAGAGTTCTCTTTGACAGATGTGGTCTGGCAGGCTTTATTTCTGCATGGATCCCGGACTGCTTCCCACTTTAGATGTAGTAGCTCATCTTCAGAATGCAGGTCACCATTCTCCATGGAAAAGAGAAGAAAAGTGACACTAAAACATGATGATCTTACTAGCAATTTAATTGTATTAGTATACTATTATAAAAAAATGCTTTGTAGTTGCATTGTGGATTATGAGAGCCATATTCAGCCACCAACTAGCTGCCTAGGTTAGCCGGATAAACTTAGACAGCTAACTTGGCTATGAAATTCAGCAGTGCTGCCCTGCTGAATATACTTGGCTATCTTAAGTTTATCCGGCTAACTTTAGGGAAACTGAATAGCAGTCCTAAACTTATCTGGCTAATAAAGCTGGATAAGGCTAAAAATCAGCACTTAACCAGCTAAGTACCGGATTCACTAAAGATTTTTCCCATAAACACAAAATGGGAGAAAAGCCTTAATGAATCTGGCCCTAGTTAGCCAGATAAGTAGCTCAGTCCCAGAATATTCCCAACCCACCTCTCACTTATCCAGATAATTATTTAGCTGGCTAAACAGCCAGCTAAGTGGCAGCCATTGAGAATGCTAAATATAGCAATAGGTCCACTACTTTGGTAGTGCAAGTTGCCTAAGCATGTTCCTAGTTGTCATTCCTATGTTCCTGATCTTCGTTCCTGTGGCCTTGGTCTTTGCTCTTCAGGTTCTGGTCTTCATCCTGTGGTCAGTCTTCAGTTCTTCTTTAGTTCCTCATCCTGTGGTCAGTCTTCAGTTCTTCTTTGTCTTTGGTGTCATCTCTTCCTGCTTGTGCTGTTCCTCATCTCCCTGCCTGACTATCTGTACCACCTTCCCTCGGATGGATTTCTGGTTCTGACTTCAGCCTGCTTCACTCTTGACTTGCCTGAACTCTGCCTGCCACTGACCACTATCTAACTTATGACTATGTCCAAACATTGCCTGCCTCGACCACTGCCTGCCACCAACTATGCCTGAACCGAAGCTGCCTCAGACCTGGCCTGTGACCCGACCATCTCTCCAGACATTCAGCTCATCAGCAGAGGCCGAGACCAGCCGACCTTGGCCCCCAAGTGCTCAACCTAAGGGAAACAAGTGCTGGTATAGGTGAAGCTCCAGTTGGGCTTCTGCCACAGCCATCTCCGTCAGCTGATAGTGGGGACCTGCAGGGTTGGGCCAACTCCACCTCAGCCCAAAGGTCAACGTTCGAAACAGATCACCAAGGCCATGGACTTGAGGGATGTCACCACTCTCCAGGCCATTCCAGGGCTAGCCCACAGGCTCCAAGTACAGCATGATTCCTGGAACTATTGGCAGCTTCAATGGAGTGATTCACCACTTATCTGGATGCAGCCTCAGCTTCAACATCAGTGGTAAATCCAGTGGCACGCCGGCTGCTCTGAGTCACCCCATCCCATATGTCCCTATTCCACCCCAGTATGCCAGGAATCCCAAACAGTGCTAGGGATTTTTTAAACCAATGTTATATGCACTTCACCCTCCAAGCGGCACTTTTTCCTGATGATACAATGAAGACCACCTTCATATTCTCCCTCCTAGTTGGCACAGCTCTGGCCTGGGTCTCTCCTTTATGGAAGTGCTTAGATCCACTCATCAAGGACCTAGAGCACTTCATCTCTGCATTTAAGAGAGTCTTTGTTAAGCCCAGCTGATTGGCTACTATGGGCTCCGACCTCCTGCACCTGCATCAGAGTACCTGGCCTCTAGAGGACTACACCATAGAGTTCCAGATCCTGGGAACTGAATTCAACTACAGGGAGGATTGCCTCCGCAATATAGTCCTGTAGGGTCTGTCCTCCAGGAACAAAGGATGAACTTGCAGCATGGGAACTACTGGTGACCCTGGAGGGACTAATAGACATGTCAGGGAGGATAGACCACTGGTTGCAATAACAGGCCAGGGAAGTTTGACCCCTCTCATAGGCCTGTCATGCTGGCTCCTCGCTTCCAGTGATCTCTGCCCTTGCCAGTTACTGCTCCACCCTCCTCTGCTCACTCTGAAGAACCCATGAAGCTTGGCCATGGCCACCTTGCACCTGAGGAGAGACTCCACCATCGGTAAATAGGCCTGTGCCTATATTATGCAGGCACAGGTCACCTGCATGCCCAATGCCCAATCAAGCTGGGATTTCTGAGCCTAGGATCTGGTGGGGAGATTATCCTAGGCTTTACTACATCTGCTCCCCAATTGACTCTTCTGGTGACAATCACCATGGACAACCAGAATTTTGACACCCTCACATTGGTGGATTCCTGTGCAGGAGGGAACTTCATCATAAAGGAATTAGTAGACCTTCAATAGATTCCCACTATCTAAGGAGGTTTCCACTAATTATCTCCTCCATCTATGGGGATCGTTTGCCTGGCCAGATCACCTTAGCCACTGCTTCTCTGACCTTACACACTAGCCTGCTCCATAAGGAACAGATAACATTTCATTTCATAGTTAGAGCTGCCCACCCAATTATGCTGGGTCTTTCCTGGCTCCAGAAGCATTCCCCACAGTTTGATTGGGCCACGTTGCAGCTTACTTGCTGGGACCATCAATGCCATAACTCATTTTTGGAATACGTGGAGCCTCCACTCTGGCTAATACTGGCCAACACACACTCAGGCCTTCCTCATCAGTACAGTGACTATGAGGATGTGTTTCCATGTGGAAGGCTGAGACTCTACCACCTCATTGGTCATACGACTGTGGAATTGAAATATTGCCGAATACCAAATCTCCATAAGGCAGAGTCTAACCCTTGTCTCTTCCCAAGACCCATGCAATGTTGGAGTACATCTGGGAGAACTTTGAATGGGATTTCATCCAACCATCTTCATCACCGGCAGGAGGCCAGCTTCTTCTTGGTGGCGAAAAAGGAATGGTCACTCAGGCCCTGTATCTACTACTGCGGATTAAACACCATCACTAAAAATGATCGGTATCCTTTACCATTAATCTCTGAACTCTTTGATGGGCTCCAAGGGGCTAGGATCTTTACAAAATTAGATCTCTGAGGAGCCTACAATTTGGTCCAGATTAAATCTGGCAATGGATGGAAGACAGTATTCAATACATGTGATGGTCATTATGAATATATAGTTATGCCCTTTGGGCTGTGTGATGCCCTGGCCGTCTTCCAAAAAGTGATGAATGAAATCTTCTGGGACATATTCTATGTGTGCGTCATCGTACACCTTGATGACATCATTGTATTCTCCAAGAACATCAGCACCTACTACCAGGATGTTCATCTAGTTCTATAGTAACTGCAAGAAAACAACTTATATGCTAAACTTGAGACATGCCTGTTTGAAAGAAAGAGTCTACCCTTCCCAGGAAGGATTCTACATGGAACTCAAGAAAGTTAAGAGAATTCAAGACTGGCCCGCATCCAGTAGGTCTGCAAGCCCTACAAAGATTTCTGGGCCTCGCCAACTATTGCCACCACTTCATTGCAAATTACCCAGCTATTGTAGCACCATGTTGTGGGCATGTACCCTTTGGCTGAGGTCGAGTTGGTGCAACCTGCAAGGAGGAGGCCTGCAGGTTTCCTCTGTCAGCAGGTGGGGCTGACTTAAGCAGAGGCCCAACTGGAGCTTCACCTATAAAAGCCCACATCTCCCTTAGTTTGAGCCCTCGGGTGCCAGGGCCGGCTGGACATAGGTGTGGGCCTCTGTGGACATCAAGATTTGATGCACAGAGTTAGGGTTAGACAGTAGTCAGAACAGGTGGCAGTCAAACAGGGTCGGGTTCAGGCTGTGGTCAGAGGTAGGCGGGGTTCACTCAGTGTCATGGTTCAGGCAGTGGTCAGGCAGACAAAATTCATAGAAACATATAGAAACATAGAAATGACGGCAGAAGAAGACCGAATGGCCCATCCAGTCTGCCCAGCAAGCTTCACACATTTTTTTCTCTTATACTTATCTGTTTCTCTTAGCTCTTTGTTCTATTCCCCTTCCACCCCCACCATTAATGTAGAGAGCAGTGATGGAGGTGCATCCAAGTGAAATATCTAGCTTGATTAGTTAGGGGTAGTAGGGGTAGTAACCACCGCGATAAGCAAGCTACACCCATGCTTATTTGTTTTACCTAGACTATGTTGTACAGCCCTTGTTGGTTGCTTTTTCTTCTCCCCTGCCATTGAAGCAGGGAGCTATGCTGGATATGCGTGAAGTATCAGTTTTTTTCTCCCCTGTCGTTGAAGCAGAGAGCCATGCTGGATATGCATTGAAAGTGAAGTGAAGTATCAGGCACATTTGGTTTGGGGTAGTAACCGCCGTAACAAGCCAGCTACTCCTCGCTTTGTGATTGTGAATCCTTTTTTTCTTCACCCCTGTCGTTGAAGCTATGCAGGATATGCGTGAAGCAACAGTTTTGGGTTTTTTTTTGTTTTTTCCCCTGCTGTTGAAGCAGAGAGCTATGCTGGAAATGCGTGATGTATCAGTCATTCTCCCATGCCGTTGAAGCAGAGAGCCATGCTGGATATGCATGGAAAGTGAAGTATCAGGCACATTTGGTTTGGGGTAGTAACCGCCGTAACAAGCCAGCTCCTCCCCGCTTTGTGAGTGTGAACCCTTTTTCTTCTCCCTTGCCGTTGAAGCAGAGAGCTCTGCTGGATGTGTGAAGTATCAGTTATTCTTCTCCCCTGTCGTTGAAGCAGAGAGCTATGCTGTATATGCATTGAAAGTGAAGTATCAGGCATATTTGGTTTGGGGTAGTAACCGCCGTAACAAGCCAGCTACTCCCCTCTTTGTGAGTGCAAATCCTTTTTTCCATTTCCTCTTGCTGTTGAAGCTTAGAGCGATGTTGGAGTCACAGTAAGCATGTGTATGTTTATTGAATAAGGGTATTGTGTCCAGGCAGTAGCCATCATTCTGGCGAGTCACCCACTCTTCATTGGCGGCCTCTTGACTTTATGGATCCACAGTGTTTATCCCACACCCCTTTGAAGTCTTTCACAGTTCTGGTCTTCACCACTTCCTCCGGAAGGGCATTCCAGGCATCCACCACCCTCTCCGTGAAGAAATACTTCCTGACATTGGTTCTGAATCTTCCTCCCTGGAGCCTCAAATCGTGACCCCTGGTTCTGCTGATTTTTTTCCTACGGAAAAGGTTTGTCATTGTTTTTGGATCATTAAAACCTTTCAAGTATCTGAAAGTCTGTATCATATCACCTCTGGTCCTCCTTTCCTCCAGGGTGTACATATTTAGATTCTTCAATCTCTCCTCGTACGTCATCCGATGAAGATCCTCCACCTTCCTGGTCGCCCTTCTCTGTACCACTTCCATCTTGTCTTTGTCTTTTTGTAGATACGGTCTCCAGAACTGAACACAGTACTCCAGGTGAGGCCTCACCAAGGACCTGTACAAGGGAATAATCACTTCCCTTTTCTTACTCGATATTCCTCTCTCTATGCAGCCCAGCATTCTTCTGGCTTTTGCTATCGCCTTGTCGCATTGTTTTGCTGTCTTCACATCATTAGACACTATCACCCCAAGGTCCCTCTCCTGCTCCGTGCACATCAGCCTTTCCCCCCCCATCGAATACAGTTCATTCGGATTTCCACTCCCCATATGCATGACTTTGCACTTCTTGGCATTGAATCTCAGCTGCCATATCTTCGACCACTCTTCCAGTTTCCTTAGATCCCGTCTCATTCTCTCCACTCCTTCCGGCATGTCCACTCTGTTGCAGATCTTAGTGTCGTCCGCAAAAAGACAAACCTTACCTTCTATCCCGTCCGCAATGTCGCTCACAAAGATATTGAACAGGACCGGTCCCAACACCGATCCTTGCGGTACACCACTTAAAACCGCTCTCTCTTCAGAGAAGGTTCCATTTACCGTCACACATTGTCTTCTGTCCGTCAACCAATTTGCAATCCAGGTCACCACCTCGGCACTCACTCCCAAGCTTCTCATTTTATTCACCAGTCTCCTGTGCGGAACCGTATCAAAAGCTTTGCTGAAATCCAAGTATATGATATCGAGCGCTCTTCCTTGATCCAATTCCTTGGTTACCCAGTCAAAAAAGTCAATCAGATTAGTCTGACAGGATCTTCCCCTGGTGAATCCATGCTGCCTCTGGCCCATCAATTCTCAATCAGTAACAGGCAGCAGGCAGTGGTCAGGGCAGGCAGAGTTCAATCAGTAACAGCAAGCATGCAATGGTCAGTGGTGGGGAAAGATCAAACCGTGTCAAGGTCCAATCTGAAGTCAAGTCAGAAGTCCAATCTGAGAAGATGAAGTATGAAAAGGAAAATGAGAAGGACAAGGGACCACAGGGACAGGATGGGACACTGAAGACAAATGAGGAGGAGACTGACCATAAAGACAAGAACTCGAACATGAACCAAACTGACAAATGGACCCAGGAAAAGGATGCAGGAACTCAGGAACACACAGCAGGAAGAAGGAACCAGGATGCAGGGTGCAGGAACCAGGAATACATAGAGGCAAACATTACTTCAATGGAGTTGACCTATTGCCGAGGCGTGGATTGCTGGGAGAGGCTGCCTTAAGTACTGGAGAGGTCTGATGTCATCAAAGGGCGCTGAAGGGAATTTTCCTCCATGGTTCCTTTAAACCCTGGCAAGTCAGACACGTGTGTGCCTAAGGACTCCCATCACCACTGACTGCGATGACAGTGGCGTTAGCCTGGCAGCATGTTCTATGAAGTGGAGGAAATTCTGGATTCTCGGTGCAGGGGCAAGAAGTGGGAATACTTTATCTACTAAAAGGGATATGGTCCTGAAGAAAAATTCCTGGGAACCCTTGGCTAACATGCTGGACTCTAACCTTCTACGGGAATTTCATATCTTGCATCCCAAGAAACCAAAGCCTTCAGGGAGGTGGCTTAAGAGAGAGGGTTCCCCTGCGGTGCGCAGGTTAGGTGCGAGAGGAGTTTGCCATTTCCTTGAGGTGAGGAGGAATCCCGCTACATTTACCACTTGCCTGGAGACTTTTTCCTGTTTCCTGCACTCCGCGCTGCCAATGAGGGCAAGGAGAGACCCCGCCCCCTTTTCCTGACTTGCGCTGATGTCAATGGGGATGGACCGGTAAGTTTAAAATTGGACTCCCCTGCAGCACACAGATGATGCCGGCGCGCTGCCGAAGCCGCTTGGCTTTGTTTTGGAACTAAGATCTGTTCCTGGAAGTTAAATAGAGATTTTGGTGGCAGAAGATTTTAGTTAAGTGACTTGTATTTCAACCCTTCCTTGGCCTCCAACTCTGCAGGACTTTGCTTTAGGTATTGAAGTTTGTTAAAAGGAAGGATAATTATTGATTTATATATTATTCATGCCTCATACAATAGCAGAAGGCCCGGATTAGGGAGATAATGTCTTCTTCTCCCGTATCCGGCCCAATTCAACCTCCAATATCCTCCTTCTTTTTAGCAGCAACAAATGTAACATCGGGGGAAACAGTCGCAGTAGGTAAGGATCATGAGCGAGATCCTGCGCTACAGGCAGAAGCCATCTCTTTGAGCCCCGGAGCTCCCAATACCTCATCCCGACCAATAGTTTCAAAAAATATTTTTGGAGATTCTCAGTTTGAAGAGAAATCTCCTGTTTCTAATATTGGAACTAATGTAGAATTGGGAATGGGGAACCAAGCTGCAGGGGGGTGGTAAGGAGGAAGTGTCCAAATTGAATGTTATCTTACCAGAAAATATTACTGAAGTAACCATGGACATACTCTGGGTTGCGATTAAGTCCCTTGAGGCAGCAATATTAAAATTGACAAATATTAATACAGACTCCCAAAAGAAGGTATTTGAGTTAGAAAAGGTCACTTCTCAACATAATGTTAAATTGGAAGTTCATGATGAAAAATTAGGAAAAATTGAAGTTATTCAAAATAATATATATAGTAAAGATGGAGTTGTCTAATTCGAGGAAAATGGAATATATGGAGAATAGTTTAAAATATTCCAATTTAAGGATATTACATTTTCCCTATTTAAAAAATATGCCTCCAAGGGAAATGTTTAAGGATTATTTATTACATATTTTGAAAATGCCAAGCCAGGCTATTCCAGCCTTGGCAAAAATATATTATTTAATACAAAGACCACGAACAGGTGATATATTACCAGAGCAGTCCATGAATATTTCAGATGTTTTAGAAATAACCATAGAGACTGAGACAACGACAAGGGCAACTTTATTTGTTTCTTTTATCTTTTCCTCAGAGAGAGATACACTGTTACGTTTATTTCTTCGAAATAGAGTACAAAGATTTCACGGCCAACAAGTTTGGATGTACCCGGACCTAGCAAGAGTGACTCAATTAAGAAGACAAGAATTTCTTAGGTTAAAATCGGAAGCTCTTGCTAGGGAGGCAAAATTGTTTTTACGTTATCCTTGTAAATGTGAGTTATGGTATAAAGAACAAAAATATGTTTTCTATGAGATTTCTACTTTTGGGGCATTTCTAGATAGCCACCCCCCAAATGCAGTAAATGGATGAGAGAAAAAATGAGAGAATGTTGCTATCTCTGATTATGTTAAATGTAAGAAGGTACTGTATTCTCTAAATATTTTAATCGCTCAATTATATAGCAATAGTCCTTCAGTTTTCCTAGCAGAACAAATTCTGATATATGGATTATAAGCGGGTATACATTTTGAATAAAGTGTATAAATGGTATTAATATCATACATAATCATATTCAGAATATACTATATAATGTTGTTGTTATAATATGTTGAAAATTTCAATAAATAAAAAATAAAAAAAAGAGAGAGGGTAGTGTTGCTTTTGCCAGTCCATGGGCCTATCCTGCAGACCGCCATGCTTACCTCCATCCCCAAGCCCAGTGGGGAGAACCAGATGCCAAGGATGGCACCCCCCCCCCCCCCCCCCGAGAGGATCCATGGCAGGTCACTGTGCTCGTACTGCATCTGATCCCTGTGTTATCGGTCTTTGCATGTGCGCACAACACTGACAGATTTAAAGGGACCACAGCAGGAAAGCCGCCATGGCCCCTAAGCATGATGTCATCAACACTTCCCTATACAAGGGCAGTTCCCCTGCTTCAGGTCACCTCAGCAATAGGTTCACTACTTTGGTAGAGCTAGTTGCCTCAGCGTGTTCCTGGTTTTTGTTCCTGTGTTCCTAGTCTTTGTTCCTGTATTCCTAGCCTTCATTCCTGTGGTCCTGGTCTTTGTCCCTTCATTTCCTGGTCTTCATCTTCATTGTGTGGTCAGTTCTTCTTCAGTTTCTCATCCTGTGGTCAATCTTCATCAGTTCTTCTTCAGTTCCTCATCCTATGGTCAGTCTTCAGTTCTTCTGTGTCTTCAATGTCATCTCTGCCCACCTGTGCTGTTTCTTGTCTCCCTGCCTGCCTATCCATCCTGCCTTCCCTCGGATGGATTTCTGGTTCTGACTTTGGCCTGCTTGACTCTTGACATGCTTGAATTCCACCTGCCACTGACCACTGCCTGAATCTCAAACTTGCTGTCCTCTGCTTGTCACTGATCCCCTATATTTATCCCATACTTTCTTGAATTCAGATACTGTTTTTGTTTCCACCTCTTCCACTGGGAGGCTGTTGCGACCATCGCGCTCGATGTCCTTACTCCACCCTCTTTACCTGTGTGGCAACGCCCTCAGGGTCTGATGGACGGCTGGCTGCCGTGGCATCTCCATGCTCTGGCGTCTCCCTCTGGTGTCCCTGGACCTGCTTGATGTTGCAGATCTGCCATGTTGCCTGAAGACCTAGGGTGTGCGCGTGCGCGCTCTGATTGAAGTACCAGCAAGAGAACGAACCTCAGGGGTATCCCCCTGAGATGACTTCATCCGCTTCCAATATTTAAAGGTCTCTATTTCACTATCTATCTGAGTTAGCAAGGGGTTTGCTTCGGCTACACCTCCCAAGCTACTCTGCCTCCTCAGACTTACCAGAGGTACCCGCTCCTCGGGGGCCTCGCTCTTTTTCTTTACTTTCAGATTACAGATAGGAACCGGTACTCACTCCTCGAGGGCCCATATTCCTGGACACTCTGAAGATTCTCTACTGCTTGGAACAATTGTTCTAAGCAGTAGAGAAATCCCCTGGACCACCAGGGGATTTTGGCAAGTCTTGGGGAACCCTCCTGACCCCCACAAGACTTGCCAAAAGTCCAGCGGGGGTCCGGGAGCGACCTCCTGCACTCGGACCGTCGGCTGCCAGTATTCAAAATGGCGCTGATAGCCTTTGCCCTTACCATGAGACAGGGTATCCGTGCCATTGGCCAAACCCTGTCACATGGTAGGAGCACTGGATGGCAGGTGCCATCTTGTGCTCCTACCATGTGACAGTGGCTGACCAATGGCAAATTTATTTTTGTATTTTTTATCCATTATTTTAGTTTACTGACTGATTTATTAAATGACTGATTTATTAAATGACTAGGTCCATATACCCTGAAACAATGATTTTTGAGACGTCCAAATATGTATTTCTTTCACATCCTTTTCATCTCCACTCACTATTTCTCATGGTATTCCCTTGACATTTTTATTCAGCTGGTCAATTTAACCTGATAATGCGATCCGTTACACTGCCGCTTCCAGATACCAGTTTTAACCAGGTATGATTTTGGCGGACTTTGATCTAAATGGCGCGAGGTTTTATTTAAATAGCTCTAGAACGCACCGGACTACTGCAAGAATGATGGCATATTTTAGAATCTATGCCGCAGGTATTGTTGTTTTCCTACAAGATAGTTATAGGATTGCCTGTGTTAGAATGTAATTTGTGGGTAGTTCTTTGTTTATTTTTTACAGCTCTGTTCTATGAGGTCCGGCGGGTATTATATTAGCTAGAAACTCTCCAATAAGACAGGATAATGACAGCGACAGCGAACGCAAGATAAAATCATCACAATGATCAAGTATACATGAGCAGATACACTACTGAGGTATTACGTTTGAGCAGAATGTTGTCCCCATCCTACATGCATCCACTCGTATTGTTTTTGCAGTATCATGCCATAATCTAGCCAGTATCTCACGTTTTGATTAAGACCCATACTTAAAAGTGAGACAGTGAGTGCTATCCTGGCAGGCTCAGCATGACTAGCACACTATTGTAAGCTGCTTCAGTCGGCACCCGCCACTAACTAAGGAATATTAAAGTTACCTAAAAGTTCTATTTCAATTGAGGATACAGCAGGAATACCTAATAGAAAGCAGAACATAAGTGGCACTGTTACTTTAGTACCATTATTTGACCTGAATCAGCTGTAAGTTTTTAAACAGCCGTCTCAATAATTATTTATTCACCACCACTTTTTATTCACTTATCACATCCTCTTCTTAGTTTTTTATTTGTTTTACTCTTCGTTCATTTTCTATATTTTTATTTTATTATTAACTGCACTTGAAAACTCTCAGCAGATGCAAGCCACCGCTCAAGAATGTGTTTTTTAATTTGTTTTATGATATCCAACATTTATTTATTTATTTTACTTTTTAAGGTTTTAAACAATGTAAAGGTTCTAACCAGACATTCTGATAGGTAGAGCAGGAGTAATATCTTGTAATACCTGCTGTTGCACACACACAGTAAGCGATTCATTTTTTCCCCCTTGTTTTCCCTATTGTTTCTTAATCAGGTTTGCTTTTTACAATCCTTTCCAAACGCATTGATTATATTAATACCACTCCCGTGAGTATGTAGTATATAGATATGCTTTACACTGACACCAAGTTGTCTTTTTCAGAATGTCTGATAATATGAATGTATACCTCTGCTAATTTTTGACCGATGTGATCACTTTTGAATCCTATGAAAAAAGTTCTTCAATACAGGAACTAAATGTCATTCTACCATTGTTATATCCTATCATTCTGAACGAATTAGATGCGTACAATCTATATTTGTATTCTTTTTTGTGCCATTGTGATGTCATCACACATATACATGTTTTAAGTATTGACTCTTTATGTTTGCCATAACACAAGAGTTCTTTTTTGTCCTTTTTATTCGTGTGTTGATTTACACATTTTATGATTTTTTTTTGTAATGTTCACACATTTACGAATGTTTTATTGTTTCTTATATGTGTGTTATAATTTTAATTTTAGTAGCCCCTGAGGCAGCTCTTCACAAAATTCGGCCAGAGTCGGGCATGAATACTGTCAGAATAAAGTCTCTTTTTATACATGTACTTTTGATTCTCCAGCTACACATGTACTTTTGATTCTCCAGCAGATGTAAATAAATTGTTTGCAAGTTGGAGCCAGCAAACATTTCTGTGGATTTGAGTTATTGGATCTCAGGGTATAGATTTGAGAGCCAGAGTCTGAGCAGGAATGGTTAAAGAACATAGCAAATGTTTACTTAAATGGGGAAGGGGTGGGAGCACAGTTGAGTCACAAAGAGGAGGTTAGGTTTGTTTTACCAGTATGAAACCCTCTTTCCCTCATCCCCTTCTGAGTCTGGTCCATTTTATCAGCTGATTGGCCTCTGTTTGAACCCACAGGCTAGGTTCCAAGAGGAGAATCTTGGGTACAGGGATTCTTTTTTTTCTGGGGGTTACATATATATATATATATATATATATATATATATATATATATAAAAGGGATTCCAACAAGCAGCTCTTCAAAACAAATTTGAAAAGATACTTTTTTATACCAAGGGCATTGTAGAGGAGTATATGTATGCCTTTCCTAAATTTTGGGCAGCTGGCCACTAGATGGAGCTCTAGAAACTAGAGAGAAGCTGATACCACTCTGTAGAAAAACTTATTGGATGATGTACTTTTAAAGAAATTTGACCTTGGGAGACAGGGGAAAATAATTATGAAACAGAAATAAGAAAGCAGAACAACAAACAGCCAGCAAGGAAGCAGTCAGAGAGAACAGGGGATTATAACAGGAAGAGAGATCTCAGTTTCAGGACTGAATATCCTTAGTAGGGGATTCCATTTAAAAAGCTGGCTGGCAAGGTTCATAAGCAGTTTATTTATGCATTTAAAAAATATTTAGGCTGCATATGTCATCGCTTGCTGTGGGTTACAGTAATATATACAGAATAATAGAACTAACATAAAAGGATAGTATTAAAATGAGAATACATGATATTAGAACCAACCGCAAGATAACAAAACTTGTTAAAAATTAAGAAACACTACATCTTTGTATAAATATATTGAAAAAGCAAAGAAGTCAGCAAATTCTATGTCTCAAGTATCTTCAAATGCCAATCAAAAACATTTTTGAGCAGGACATTAAGCAGAGGAATTTTGGTAAGCTCTGGTCAGCAACTGAAAAAGTATGGTCACAGATTTCCACAAACTATGCAATTTGGAGGGATGGTACTTCAAGTAAACCATGATCTGTGTAACGTAAGGACATGGGAAGATGGTATAGTTGAAGGATAGAACTTAAACCATTGATATTAATAATTGTATACATTTAATATTAGTACTTTGTAATTTACTCTTCATTGAATGGATTATTGAAGGGAGTTTAATATGGGACTGATATGTTCCTTCATTTTAGTGCTGATCAGGACCTGAGCTGCTGAGGTCTGAACATTCTGCAGTGGTCTTGCCAGAGAGGCGGGTAATCCCATATAAAGAGAGTTACAATAATTTAATCTTGACATGATGAGGGTTTGTAGAGTAGACTGAACATTTTTGGCTGGCAAAAAAGGTTTCAATGAAGGCAAAATATGCAATTTGAATAATGAGGATTTGGTCACCTGCTAAACATGCTGTTTCATTGATTCATCAGCTTCAAATACAACACCAAGATTATGAAGGCATTGCACAATTGGAATATTGTGACCATCAAAGTGGAGGACTGAAGGGGAATCTGGCACAAGAGTCCGACTTACATGATCAACTGTGTTTTGTTAACGTTAAGAAGTTTATGATAAGCCATTGTTTAATGGTAGAAAGACAGAAAGCTTCAGAGTGATAGACCAGGAGGAATGAACCAGGAAAAAGAACTGAATAATACCTGCATATATCTTGCAACTGAGACCTAATCCAGCCAACAATTTACATAAAGGAATGAGATATATATTGAAAAGCATGGCAGACAGGGACTCCTGTTGCCAGTTATCATTCTGATGTGTTTTGGCCAATCCTGATCTGATGAGAATGCTCTAATAAGTAGGACAATAACCAGTAATAAATAACCCCAGAGATAACAATGTCCAGAAGTTGGGTATGAAAATCTTATGGTCAAAGGTGTTGAAATCTGAAGATCGATCGAGGAAGACTAAGAGGTAGTGTGCGCCATCCTCAAACCTTCTTTGAATGGTGTAAAAAGTGGAAGCCAATATTACCTCAGTGCTAAGGATTTTACAAAATCTAAACTGATGGATAGCTAATAAATGGTGCTCATCTAGACAGTCAGTTAACTGAGCACAATGGATTCTATGACTTTAGCAAGGAAGGATAATGAGGATGTTGGCCTGTAATTACCCATTTCTGAGGAATCTAAGGAAGGTTTCTTCAGTATGGGATGGATTGAGGTCTGTTTCAGGAGTTTTGAACATCATTACTTTGAACATCATTACTTAAGGAGAAAGTAATGATTTGAGAAATAACTAGCACAACATCTAATCGTAACAGCTTCAGCAATGCATTCAGACAAGGATTCAGCACACAGGAAGCACTATTCATTTTCTAAATAAACGTTAACAATTTCAGTGTTAGAAACTGCCTCAAAGTCTTCCCATTATATTCTCTAATTGGGTGGAGGAACATGAGACATGATAGAAGCTAAGTTTGTCTTCTGACTACATTTAGTTATGTAGAGTAATATTTAAACCTTATTTTCATACCTAGAATGACTTATGGAACTGAGGTGTAACCTATAAATAAAAGACTGGATGAAAGTAAAGAAAGAAGTTGAACCTACATTACACACCTCATCTCTAGAAAGGGAAAAGAAATCCCCACCCCCAAAGACCTTACTGCGGGGAGTACTATCTCACAAGCATATAGCATTTAGAATAAGCTGTCTAAAGATACAGCTACTACAAAGTATTCCATTTGAAAAGTGGTACTGACAAATTTCTTACAGCAAATGGGATAATAGAATATTTGTACCAGTTGTTAATGATAAATTGGATGGGTTCTCCAATTCCCTCCATTTAAAATTGTCTATCTTCTATTGAAAGAAAATAGATTGGTCTTCAGGTTTTAAGAAGAAGTAAGAAGAAGAAGAATACCAAAATAACAGCATAGGGCTAGGTTTCAGTGTTGCCCAGGAATAAAAGAGCATAATGAAGATCAGATGAAACTGTATTTATAGAGGACATAATGAAATGAAAATTGGTAGGAAGAAGAAATCAAGGAACACATTTCTAAAGTTAGCACCAGAATGACTCAGTTCACTGAATTATGATGAGTAGATAAGATGTAGAAGATCTATTCTGTCAGAGATCTGTCATAATGGGTTCTTCAAGAATGGTGAAAAGACTATTTGAAACCTACACCAACAATGGTGGCAGAAACAACATACAAAGAATTATAGACTAGGGATGTGCAGAGGCCTGATCACACTGGATGCCTCTTTTTATTAATACACAAAATAAAAAATATCCCAAATATTTTGGGTAGTTTAGTCAGAAGCTAATTTCAATTCATTTTATTTGAAATGAACCAAAAATGGCCTCATTTGTTGCATTTTAATCATTTGTTTTAAACAAATGCATATCACTATTATAGACAAAAAAAATAGGGCTATAAGGGACCTCAAAAAGTCTACATGTTCAATTCCTTCTGCTTTAAGTAGGATCCATTATACCTAAACCACCTCAAACAGGTATTTGCCTAATTTGAGTCTGAAAACAAAAAATGACAGCAATTCATTCATCTCTAATTGTAACTTGTGCTAGTACTTGATTGCCCTAATAGAACATTTTTGCTAATGTCCAGCCTCAATATCCCCTACTACAGTTTAAGATTAATTCTTCATGCCCTATTCCTCTGTACAGATGGAGAACAACCCTCCTTTATGAACTTGAATACCGATATTAAGCCTCATTTTCTCTTCTCTAGACTACAGAAACCCAACTTCAACTTTTCCTGATAGGTCTATTTATTTATTTTCTCCATTTATATCCCGCCCAATCCACTAGGGATGTGCAGAGGGATGCCACACGTTGCATATGGGATTCGTATTCATTGGGGGGCAGATACATTGCATTTGGCAAGGGGGCCCCCCGATATGTTTATACGTCAATTCCTATTTGTTTCACCGCTAAAATTACATTAACTACAAACCCCCACCCTCCTGACCCTCCCCAAGACGTACCAAAACTCCCTGGTGGTCCAGCGGGCCGGGAGCCATCCCCTGCACTCACACCCTCAGCTGCCAGTTTCAAAATGGCGCCGATAGCCTTTGACCTACTATGTCACAGGGGGCTACCGGTGCCATTGGTCAGCCCCTGTCACATGCCATCGGCGCCATCTTCTGCTCCTACCATGTGACAGGGGCTGACCAATGGCACCAGTAGCCCCATGACATAGTAAGGAAAAAGGCTATCGGTGCCATTTTGATTACCTGAAGCCGAAGGCCCGAGTGCAGGAGATCACTCCTGGACTCCCGCTGGACCACCAGGGACTTTTGGCAAGTCTTGGGGGACCCTCCTGACCCCCACAAGACTTGTGGAGGTCAGGAAGGTCCCCCACAAGACTTGCCAAACTATGTCACATAGTGAGGGCAAAGGCTATCAGCGCCATTTTGAATACTGGCAACTGACGGCCAGAGTGCAGGAGGTCGCTCCCGGACCCCTGCTGGACTTTTGGCAAGTCTTGTGGGGTTCAGGAGGGTCCCCAAAGACTTGCCAAAAGTCCCTGGTGGTCCAGCAGGGGTCTGGGTGCGATCTCCTGCACTCGGGCCGTCGGCTGCCAGTAATCAAAATGGCGCCGATAGCCTTTGCCCTTACTATGTCACAGGGGCTACCGGTGCCATTGGTCAGCCCCTGTCACATGATAGGAGCACAAGATGGTGCCGATGGCCATGTGACAGGGGCCTACCAATGGCACCAGTAGCCCCTGTGACATAGTAGGTCAAAGGCTATCGGCGCCATTTTGAAACTGGCAGCCGAGGGTGTGAGTGCAGGGGACGGCTCCCGGACCCCCAGCTGGACCACCAGGGAGTTTTGGTAAGTCTTGGGGGGGGGGGGTCAGAAGGGTGGGGGTTTTGTTTAAATTGGCTCCTTTAAGCGGCCGAATAATTTGGCGAAGATTCTTTGTATTTGTGGGGAATCGCAATACGTTTCACTTCCCCACGAATACAATGAATAAGGTCCTATACATTGTGGATTCCCAATTCGTAGGGAATGAATGCACACTCCTACAATCCACAGTTCTTGACAGGTAAAAAAATACACTCATAATCAATATACACTTAAATAGCATTAAAAGATAAAACACAGACATAAGAAATAACCATATCTACATAAGATATACAATAAAAAATGTGATAAAATAAAATGTAATAAAAAACAAAAGACAACTATACCAAAACTGACAGTCAATGATTGGCCAAGGAGCTGTTAAACCTCATTATTTATCCACACTAAAAGCTTGTTTAAAATAAAAACCTTTAACCATGATAATTGATTAGGAACTTGCTCCTGTAATTTTTTCTGATAAATGGAGTTTCTACTTAACAGTACCATAGTAACATAGTAAATGATGGCAGATAGAGAGCAAAATGTTCCATCCAGTCTACCTAGCAAAATGTTCAGGGTTGTAACTGCTGCTCTGTGCAGGTTACCCTCATGCCTACAGTTTAGAGTTGTCACTTCCATTCAATACAAGTTATCCCCATGCAGAAACATTACAGCTAAAGTTACCACAGGTTACCCTAAGAACATAAGAAATTGCCATGCTGGGTCAGACAAAGGGTCCATCAAGCCCAGCATCCTGTTTCCAACAGTGGCCAAACCAGGCCACAAGAACCTAGCAGTTACCCAAACACTAAGAAGATCCCATGCTACTGATGCAATTAATAGCAGTGGCTATGCCCTAAGTAAACTTAATTAATAGCAGTTAATGGACTTCTCTTCCAAGAACTTATCCAAACCTTTTTTGAACCCAGCTACAGTAACTGCACTAACCACATCCTCTGGCAACAAATTCCAGAGCTTAATTGTACGCTGAGTGAAAAAGAATTTTCTCCAATTTCTCTTAAATGTGCTACTTGCTAACTTCATGGAATGCCCCCTAGTCCTTCTATTATTTGAAAGTGTAAATAACAGATTCACATCTACTCTTTCAAGACCTCTCATGATGTTAAAGACCTCTATCATATCTCCCCTCAGCCGTCTCTTCTCCAAGCTGAACAGCCCTAACCTCTTCTGTCTTTCCTCATAGGGGAGCTGTTCCATCCCCTTTATCATTTTGGTTGCCCTTCTCTGTACCTTTTCCATCACAACTAATCTTTTTTGAGATGCAGTGACCAGAATTGTACACAGTATTCAAGGTGCGGTCTTACTATGGAGCAATAAAGAGGCATTATGACATTTTCTGTTTTATTAACCATTCCCCTCCTAATAATTCCTAACATTTTGTTTGCTTTTTTGACTGTGGCAGCACACTGAGCCGACGATTTTAAAGTAATATCCACTATGATGCCTAGATCATTTTCCTGGTTGGTAGCTCCTAATATGAAACCTAACATCGTGTAACTACAGCAAGGGTTATTTTTCCCTATATGCAACACCTTGCACTTATCCACATTAAATTTCATCTGCCATTTGGATGCCCAATCTTCCAATCTTGCAAGGTCCTCCTGTAAATTATCACAATCTGCTAGTGATTTAACTACTCTGAATAATTTTGTATCATCTGTAAATTTGATAACATCACTCATCGTATTCCTTTCCAGATCATTTATATATATATTGAAAAGCACTGGTCCAAGTACAGGCACTCCACTGTTAAACCTTTTCCATTGAGAAAATTGACCATTTAATCCTACTTTCTGTTTCCTGTCTGTTAACCAGTTTATAATCCACAAAAGGACATCGCCTCCTATCCCATGACTTTTTAGTTTTCTTAGAAGCCTCTCATGAGGGACTTTGTCAAACACCTTCTGAACATCCAAATACACTGTATCTACTGGTTCACCTTTATCCACATGTTTATTAACCCCTTCAAAAAAATGAAGCAGATTTGTTAGGCAAGACTTCCCTTGGGTAAATCCATGTTGACTGTGTTCCGTTAAACCATGTCTTTCTATAAGCTCTACAATTTTGATCTTGAGAATAGTTTCCACTATTTTTCCTGGCACTAAGTCAGGCTCACTGGTCTATAGTTACCCAGATCACACCTGGAGCTCTTTTTAAATATTAGGGTTACATTGGCCACCCTCCAGTCTTTAGCTATAATGGATGATTTGAATGATAGATTACAACTTTTAACTAATAGATCAGAAATTTCATTTTTTTAGTTCCTTCAGTACCCTAGTATGCATACCATCTGGTCCAGGTGATTTGCTACTCTTTAGTTTGTCAATCTGTCCTACTACATTTTCCAGTCAGTTTCCTTTAGTAAAAAAATACTTAGCAAACACTTTAAAATGAAAATGTCAAAACACTCATCCAATCTGTTCTTCTTCTGTTAGGATTGTGGACCCTTGAGTCGGCTGAGACGGATGGTGTTGCACCCTGGGAACCCACAGTGGACATCGCAGCTGGGAGGCAGTGCTGAAGAGATGACCCTGGAAGGCTTCACCCTTGAAAGCCAGCGGTCTCCCAGGAGGAGCCCGTGAGGACCTGAGCCGCTGGCACATAGGCAAGATCCTCTGTGACCAAGGACCAGATGAGATAGGCCAGGGAAGCGGCCAGCACCAGGAGGTCAATGAAGACTTCACCACTGGAAGCCCGTGGTCCTCCTGGGAGGAGCTCGGGAGGACCCGAGCCGCTGGGACTTAGGCGAGAACCCCCTGGTGGACGAAGATCCGGATACCTGAGGATGAAGAGAAGCCAAAAGCCAGAGTCCATCCAGGGATGGAAGCTGACACCAGAAGTCTGGACGAGCCGAGGTCGGAAGCCAAGAGTCAGAAGCCGAAGTCAAGCCAGGGACGGCAGCTGAAACGGAAGTCCAGGGATGGAAGCCGGAGTCAAAACCAGAAGTCAGAAGCTGAAGACAAGATCAGGGATCTGAAGCAGCAACCAGCAACTCTAAGCAGAGTGAACTTCTTTGCAAGGCGTTGGACCGGCCTAGCTGCAGGGTTTAAATACCCCTGCAGCATCTGACATCATCGGAAGGCTGTCTTGACTTCTCCCGCGCTGGACCCTTTAAATCTGGAGCCCCCACACGCGTGCGCGCCTAGGGGACAGGGCCAGATGCATCAGGCCAGCGGCGTCTCCCTTGAAGAGGGAGCACCACAGCAGGGCCACAATTGGGCCTACCCAATCGGAGAGGAGGCTCAGCAGCCCAGGCCGGCCAAGAGGTGAGTGGGAGGCTCAGCAGCCCAGGACCATAACAGTACCCCCCCTCCTACACCCCCTTCCCGGGGGTCTTGGTTTAGCTGGATGATCCACATGGAACTGATGGAGGAGGTCCTTGTCCAGGATGTTGGAGGCTTGCTCCCAGGAATTCTCCTCAGGACCATAACCCTGCCAAGAAAGAAGGTATCCCTAATGTCTGAGGTAGAATCACACATCTAATACCTCTTTGACTTGGTAGACCGTATCCTCGTGCGCCTCAGGTGTGGCCGGTGCGGGGGTCCTCCTATGGAAGATAGACAGAATCAACGGCTTCAGCAGGGAAACATGAAAGACATTGTGGACCCTGAGCATAGGCGGGACCCTGAGCATAGGCGGGAGGCAGAGGCAGTAAGAGACTGCCCCCACCCGTTCCGTGATGGAGAACTGACCAACATCCTTTGGGATTAGGCGCATGGATGGAAGCCGCAAGTGAAGATGTTTTGTACTTAACCATATTTTATCCCCGGGGAGAAAGGATGGAGCTGGATATCATAGACGGTATGCGTACTTCTTAGTGATAACTGCAGTGCATTGCATCTTCTGTCGGGTAGAGTTCCAGAGACAATGTAACTGTTGGGCCGTGAGTTGTACGGCTGGAGATGGCACTACCAACAGAAAGGGCAAAGGAGGTCAAAGGCGTTTCCCATATACCATATAGAAGGGAGAACTGCCAGTGGCAGAGTGTTTGTGGTGGTTGTATGAGAAATCTGCCCATGGAAGCAGGGCCGCCCAATCATTCTGTAAATCTCCCATGAAGGACCGGAGGACAGTTTTCAATGTCTGGTTCGTGCGCTCCACTTGGCTGTTAGCCTGAGGGTGGAAGGCGGTCGTGAAATCTAGTTGAACCCCAAACATTTTACAAAGCGCCCTCCAATATTTCACTGTGAATTGTGAGCCCTGATCCGAGGTGATCTGTCAGGGGAGTCCGTGAAGGCGAAAGATGTGGTGAGTAAACAGGTTCGCAAGTTCAGGTGCTGAAGGCAACTTAGTGAGAGGAATGAAGTGGGCCATCTTGGAGAACCTGTCAATCGTAACCCAGATCACCGTCTTTCCTTCTGAAGAGGGTAGATCCACAATGAAGTCTGTGGACAAGTGGGTCCATGGCTCGGTGGGGATAGGCAGTGGCTGAAGAAGACCCCTGGGCGACTGGTAGAAGTCTTCTGTTGAGCACAGGTTGGGGAGGAGCTGACATAGAGCCAGACGTCCTTCTTAAACTGGAGCTACCAGTAGTACTTGGAGAGTACTTCCTGGGTTTGTGCTACCCCTGGGTGACCTGCGGTCAGGGAGTCATGGGCCCAAGACAGTACCTTCTTCCGAAGGCGAACTGGTACAACCGTCTTCCCCATAGGGACCATGTCGGATGCCGTGAGAAGCACCTTGGCCGGGTCGAGTATGTATTGAGGCAGATTAGGGGTATCCTCCATCTCCGCCGTGCGGGAGAGGGTGTCCGCCCGGATGTTCTTGGACGCTGGCCTGTAGCGGAGGAAAAAGTTGAAGCGGCTAAAAAAGAGGGACCACCGAGCTTGTTGAGGATTGAGGCGCTGGGCGCGACATAAGCATTCCAGATTCTTGTGGGTATTGGGTTCCCTCTAACCACTGGCACCATTCCTCGAAGGCCATTTTGATGGCCAGAAGTTCCTTGTCTCCTATGCCATAATTTTTTTCTGCAGGTGAGAATTTCCGGGAAAAGTAAGAACACGGCAGGGATCTACTGTTGCCGGATATTTGAGTCAGGATGGCTCCGACCGCCATGTCGGAGGCGTCAACTTCCACAATGAACTGGCTTTGGGGGTCCGGGTGGTGGAGACATGTGTCCTGAAGGAAGGCTGCCTTCAGTTCTTGGAATGCTCTTAACGCAGCTGCAGGCTAGTTTCTAGCGTCGGCCCCCTTCTTGGTGAGGGCCGTAAGTGGAGCCACCATCCTGGAGTAGTGGGGTATAAATTGTCGGTAGAAACTGGCAAAGCCAAGGAAGCATTGAAGCGCCTTGACCCCCACAGGTTGAGGCCAATCCTTGATGGCCGTTACTTTCTCAGGGTCCATATGGAAACCCGTGGAGGACACAATATACCCGAGAAAGGGTAGAGACTCTTGCTCAAATTGACATTTCTTCATTTTGGCAAAGAGCCGGTTATCCCGAAGCTTCTGCAGCACCCTGCAGACATCTCTGTGGTGCGTGTCCAGGTCCTTCGAATATATCAGCACGTCGTCCAGGTAAACGATGACCGAAGTATGTAACATATCCCTCAATACCTCGTTCATGAGATTCTGGAAAACCACGGGAGCACTGCAGAGGCCGAAGGGCATAACCAGGTATTCGTAGTGGCCATCCCTCGTATTGAACGCAGTCTTCCACTCGTCGCCTGGTCGTATCCTCACCAGGTTGTACGCCCCATGGAGATCCAACTTTGTGAACACCTTGGCGCCTTGTAGTCGATCCAGTAGCTCCGGAATCAATGGTAGCGGGTATCGGTCGCGTCGTGTAATATTATTCAGACCCCGATAATCTTTACAAGGCCAGAGTGACCCATCCTTCTTTGCCACAAAGAAGAACCCGGCTCCGGCCGGGGAGCTAGATGGCCGAATGAACCCTCTGTCCAGGTTCTCCTGGATATATGCGGACATGGCCTGAGTCTCTGGAGTGACAAAGGATATACCCATCCTCGTGGTGGCGTGGTACCTGGGATCAGATTGATAGCACAGTCAAAGGGTCGGTGCTCCGAAAGGAGCTTGGCCTTTTCTTTTGAGAAGATATCCATGTAATCTTGATATTGTAGTGGCGGCACCAGGGGGGGGGGGGTGGTCAGGAGAGATACCAAAGGTCGAGGGACAGTGGTCAGACAGGTGTCAAAGCAAGATGGGCCCCAGGATACAACCTGGAGAGTATCCCAACGGATAACTGGGGAGTGCTTCTGAAGCCAGGGTAGACCCAAGATGACTGGGTGCATGGACTTTTCCGAAATGAGGAACAAGATTTCCTCTACATGCAGGAGACCCCGGTTCCGGAATCAATCATGGCTAGCGTATCAAAGTTCCCTCCGGAGAGGAGTATAGTCACTGGAACAGTACACGGGGAGGCAGAAGTGGTGTTACCTAGGATTAGCTCCCCGACTATTCCTAGGTCCTGGCGTTTCCCGGCCGCTCACCGCACTGAGCAAGGAAGTGGCCCTTGCCACCACAATATAGGCACCGACCCTGGACACGGCATCTTCTTCTCTCCTCCTGAGAAATTGGGCCCCAGCCCAATTGCATGGGTTCTGCATCTTGATTCCCCGGAGAGGCAGAAGAGAAGGGCACTGGTCGGAAAAATGTGGTTCCAGAGCTCCCAAGTCTCTGAGCGGTCCTCCCCTCCTGGAACCGGCGTTGGATTCGGCGGTCCACACAACCTGCCAAATCGATGAGACAGTTCAGGTCATCTGGGAGATCCCTGGCTGCCAGCTCATCTTGGAGTCTTGGGGAGAGACCCTCCAGGAATATGCCATGAAGGCTGTCATTCCCCCAGTTCAGCTCGGCTGCTAGTGTCTGGAATTCCACTGCATACTCGGCCAGGGGCAAGTTGCCCTGGCATAGCTGAAGTAATTCTGAGGCGGCCATAGGCCTGCAGAAGGGATCATCGAAGATCTGTCGGAAGGCTGCGACAAATTGCCCCAGGTTAGCCAGGCGGGAGCCTGACACTCTCATAGTGACGAGGCCCACACCGGAGGTTTCCTATCCAACAATGAGGTAATGTAGCTAGTCTTAATCCGATCCGTGGGAAACTGGGCTGGCAGTAGATTGAACCGGATGAAACATTGATTAAGAAATCCTCGGCATAGCTTCGCATCCCCAGAGTACCGTGAGGGTGCTGGCAGTTGTGTGGGCGTGACTGATCTGATATCAGCCACGGCTAAGGGTACCAGAGGGCTGAATGTCGTGGCTCTATCTATCCAATCAGCAAATCTCTGCATGGTCGTCATCAGGGAGTCAATGCAGATTTGCTGTTGTTGCAACTGCTGTGCAATGCCGGGAATGGCTTTCAAGACCGTTGCATCCACCGGGTCCATGGCCTTGCAAACTGTTAGGATCGTGGACCCTTGAGTCAGCTGAGACGGATGGTGATTCACTGTGGGAACCCACAGTGTACATCGCAGCCGAGAGGCGGTGCTGAAGAGATGGCCCTGGAAGGCTTCACCCTTGGAAGCCTGCGGTCCCATCAGGACCCGAGCTGCTGGGACTTAGGCAAGAGCCCCCTGGTGGGCAAAGAACCGGATACCTGAGGATGAAGAGAAGCCAGAAGCCGGAGTCCAGCCAGGGACGGAAGCTGAAGCCAGCCAGAAGTAAGTGGATGAGCCGAGGTCAGAAGCCAGGAGTCAGAAGCCGAAGTCAAAGCCAAGGACGGAAGCTGAAGCCAGAAGTCAGTGGCTGAGCCGAGGTTGGAAGCCAGGAGTCAGAAGCTGAAGTCAAGCCAGGGACGGAAGCTGAATCGGAAGTCCAGGGACGGAAGCCGGAGTCAAAACCAGAAGTCAGAAGCCGAAGACAAGATCAGGGATCCGAAGCAGCAACTAGCAACTCTTAAGCAGAGTTAACCTCATTGCAAAGCGTTGGACAGGCCTAGCTGCAGGGTTTAAATACCCCTGCAATGTCTGACGTCATCAGAGGGCTGTTTTGACTTCTCCCGTGCTGGCCCCTTTAAATCTGGAGCCCCCGCGCACGTGCCTAGGGGGCGGGGCCAGACGCATCGGGCTGGCGGCTTGTCCCTCAAGGAGGGAGCGCCGCAGCAGAGCCAGGATCGGGCCTACCCGATTGGAGAGGAGGCTCAGCGGCCCGGGCCGGCCTAGAGGTAAGTGGGATGACCCGGGCTCGGCCCAGGACCATAACACTTCTGACCCAACAGGTACAATAAGAACTGTTCTAATTTAGTATTGTTTGTATTTTTAAAATAAAGACATCAGAAAGGAGTAGCATTGTTTAGAGTCTTCTGCAATAAGCACTGTCAACAGTCAATTTATACCAGTGGACTGAACCTATTCAGATATGACCCAGTGATGTGCCCAGCAGAGCAAGGAATTTCCATTCCAAAGCAACATGATCAACTCTCATCTTGAAAATTCATATTTGTGACTGAAACAAATTATTCCTTAGCAGTGATTCCTACTGTGCCAGTGTTACCTGAAGTTTTGATATCAAATGGGAGAGAAAGATCTGTAGGTCTTTGTATTTAGCCTGTGCATCCTGAACTTTCTGAAATAAAGAAAGATACAAAACAATTAATTATATTTATCTTTTTCGGGGGAAAGGGTTATTATTGTCAAACCCATATTCTAGTTGTGTCTTTGTCTCAGTTGGCATTAAAGGTGATCTTAGTCTTGCATAAGAAATTATACTTGTTCAGCACTAACAGGAATTCTGGCTGTTAATAATTTGTTTTCATTCAACTGTAAATATCTACAAATTCTATTTCAAATAAATGCAATCCGTTATGGTGTTTCCTATTTCCAAGCTGTCATTTGTCCAGTTCAACACCTTCATGACTTTTTAACCAGGACTGACTTCCCCACTTTCTCTTTAACCATCAGGGGTTGGGGATGACTACACAAATATCAGTACAGGACACATGCCCTTCTGCCAGGGCATACTCTAATTACAGCTAGGGCCTAGATTTTCTATCTTCGCCCGGCTCCTCCACGGTGCCATTGCTGCCGGCTTTCGCACCCATTAGCGCCACTGTGAAAGGTGGTGCTATTGGGCGCAATACTAGCGGTGATAAGGATTACCTTTCGCCGTCAGCGAAGTCGTCACGGAGTCTGCCCCTACTCCGCCCCGATTTAGATATCGCACACAAAACGGGACTTTTCCCTTTTCGCGTGCGACACCTTTGGAAAATAACCCCCTAGGAGAGGTAACCCCAAATTCTCAGGACGTTGAGTTCTTAGCTCGCAGTGGGCAGCAACTGCTTCTAATGATCGAATCGATAAAGAGGTACTGTACTTAACTATCCTCTATTCTGCACATTCCTTTTTGGATCTCTCACCATGCATAAGAGAAGAATTCAACGAAGAATGTAAAAAGGAATTGTGCAGAATGGAAAGAGAAATAAGGCCAGTATGATAGGATGAGTGAAAGCTTCAGACCTTAACATAGTGCCTCATAATCTTAGGAAAATAAATCTATCACAAACTAGAAAACAACAGAATATCTTGGTGTTTTTATTATTATAAAGAGAGAGAGACACTAAAATAAATACAAGTGAAACTAAAAGCAAACTTTAATGCAACATACCATGAATTCAGAGATTGCACTACAAAGTCTGCTGAGTTGTTTGGACTTCACAGGTTCCTAAAAATATAAAACAAACAAACTGGTGACTATAAACCTGCTAAAATGAATTTGTAGCCACAGAGGAGGTAGTTTTGTTACTGCATGCATTGGTGTAATGTTTGCGGGTACTTTTTACCTGCAGACCTTACACAAATTTTCTAAGGAAAATACTGTACATTTATTTCCTTTTGAAAATTTATCCCACAAAAAACCCCTGCACATAATTATACCTGCTATTATGTGCACAAAGTTTTCAGGAAAATCTGAGTGCATGCTTTTGAAAATCCAAAGTTTGTACAACTCTAACTCCCTCCCCAACTCCATCCTTGAGAACACCTCTGCTTGGTCCAGATAAATGTGCGCACATGTAGGATATACGCATGTATGCTTATCCACACATCGGGTGGGCAATTCTGTGAACAGGCCATTTCTGTAATTAAAGCATAATTTTAGCCTCAGAAATGCCTTTGAATATTATCCTCAGAGTAGCTAAAGTTACCGTGAAGAGTTCTCTGAGGTTTATATTCAGCACCATTTGTCTGGATGTTTGGACTTTGCCAGACAAATGGCGCCATTTCAATATCCAGCTGCACTGATTGCTTAAAACTTAGCCAACTTTTTATCTGGCTAAAACGTTAGCTGGACAGGTCAGAGGCAGGGTTGGAGCTTTTCTGGGGCAGTCAGCTGTCTAGATTCATCAAAATGCTATAATTTTGCATGAATAATAATGCCTGCAATAAGAAAACAGGGCATGATTGATAATTAGAGCGAGAGAGAGACTCTTTATAAGGCCTTCATAGTAGTCAACTATTTATATCACTATAGGAGGGCCAGCTAATAACTCATAATGATCACTGGCATGGTTAAAAGGGGAGGTGAAAGAAGCTATTTTAGCCAAAAGATCTTCATTTAAAAATTGGAAGAAGGATCCAACAGAAGAAAATAGGATAAAGTATAAGCATTGGCAAGTTAAATGTAAGACATTGATAAGACAGGCTAAGAAAGAATTTGAAAAGAAGTTGGCCGTAGAGGCAAAAACTCACAGTAAAAACTTTTTTTAAATATATGCGAAGCAGAAAGCCTGTGAGGGAGTCAGTTGGACCGTTAGATGATCGAGGGGTTAAAGGGGCAATTAGAGACGATAAGGCCATCGCGGAAAGATTAAATGATTTCTTTGCTTCAGTGTTTACTGAAGAGGATGTTGGGGAGATAGTCGTATCTAGGGATGTGAATCGTTTTTTGACGATTTAAAACAATCATCAGATATATTTTAAATCGTCAAAAATCGTTAGAGCCGCGATACAATAACAATTCCCCCGATTTATCGTCAAAAATCGTAAATCGGGGGAGGGGGGGAGGGCGGGAAAACCGGCACACCAAAACAACCCTAAAACCCACCCCGACCCTTTAAATGAAATCCCCCACCTTCCCGAACCCCCCCCCCAAATGTTTTAAATTACCTGGGGTCCAGTGGGGGGTCCCGGCGCGATCTCCCACTCTCGGGCCACGGCTGCGTTAAGAGAAATGGCGCTGGTGGCCCTTTGCCCTTACCATATGACAGGGCAAAGGTAGCGCTGGCGCCATTTTGGTTCCTGTGACCCGACGTCACGAGTGCAGGAGATCGCTCCCGGACCCCCGCTGGACTCCCAGGGACTTTTGGCCAACTTGGGGGGGCCTCCTGACCCCCACAAGACTTGCCAAAAGTCCAGCGGGGGTCCGGGAGCGACCTTCTGTACTCGGGCCGATTTGCCAATATTCAAAATGGCGCCGGCGCTACCTTTGCCCTCACTATGTCGACATAGTGAGGGCAAAATGGCGCCGGCACTACCTTTGCCCTCACTATGTCGACATAGTGAGGGCAAAGGTAGCGCTGGCGCCATTTTGAATATTGGCAATACGGCCCGAGTGCAGAAGGTTGCTCCCAGACCCCCACTGGAATTTTGGCAAGTCTTGTGGGGTCAGGAGGCCCCCCCAAGCTGGCCAAAAGTCCCTGGAGGTCCAGCGGGGGTCTGGGAGCGATCTCCTGCACTCGTGACGTCGGGTCACAGGAACCAAAATGGCACCGGCACTACCTTTGCCCTGTCATATGATAAGGGCAAAGGGCCACGGCACCATTTCTCTTAACGCAGCTATGGCCAGAGAGCGGGAGATCGCACCGGGGCACCCCCCCCCCCCACACTGGACCCCAGGTAATTTAAAACATTTTGGGGGGGGTTCGGGAGGGTGAAGGATTTATTTTAAAGGGTCGGGGTGGGTTTTAGGGTTGTTTTGGTGTGCCGGTTTTCCCACCCTCCCCCTCCCCCGATAAAACGATTTTTAACCTAAAAAACTAAGACGATCAGATTTCCCCCCTCAGCCAAAATCGATCGTTAAGACGATCGATCACACGATTCACATCCCTAGTCGTATCAGAGAAGGTTTTCATGGGTAATGATTCAGATGGACTGACCCAAATCACGATGAACCTAGAAGATATGGTAGGCCTGATTGACAAACTGAAGAGTAGTAAATCACCTGAACTGGATGGTATACACCCCAGGATTCTGAAGGAACTCAACAATGAAATTTCAGATCTATTTGTAACCTATCATTAAAATCATCCATTGTACCTGAAGACTGGAGGGTGGCTAATGTAACCCCAATATTTAAAAAGGGCTCCAGGGGTGATCCTGGAAACTACAGACCAGTTAGCCTGACTTCAGTGTCAGGCTAACTGGTCTGTAGAATCACAGAACATATAGAAAGACATGGTTTAATAGAACAAAGTCAGCATGGTTTTACCCAAGGCAAGTCTTGCCTCACAAATCTGCTTCATTTTTTTGAAGGAGTTAATAAACATGTAGATAAAGGTGAACTGGTAGATGTAGTATATTTGGATTGTCAGAAGGTGTTTGATAAAGTTCCTCATGAGAGAACTCTAGGAAAAGTAAAAAGTCATGGGATAGGTGGTGATGTCCTTTCATGGATTGCAAACTGCTTAAAAGACAGAAAACAGAGAGTAGGATTAAATGGACAATTTTCTCAGTGGAAGGGCATGGGCAGTGGAGTGCCTCAGGGATCTGTATTGGGACCTGTACTTTTCAATATATTTATAAATGATCTGGAAAGAAATATGACAAGTGAAGTAATTAAATTTGCAGATGATACCGAATTGTTCAGAGTAGTTAAATCACAAGCAGATTGTGATAAATTGCAGGAAGACCTTCTGAGACTGGAAAATTGGGCATCCAAATGGCAGATGAAATTTAATATGGATAAGTGTAAGGTGATGCATATAGGGAAAAATAAACCAGGCTATAGCTACCATCCAAGAAAGAGATCTAGGCGTCATAGTAGATAACACATTGAAATCATCGGTTCAGTGTGCTGCAGCAGTCAAAAAAGCAAACAGAATGTTGGGAATTATTAGAAAGGGAATGGTGAATAAAAAGGAAAATGTCATAAAGCCTCTGTATCACTCCATGGTGAGACTGCATCTTGAATACTGTGTACAATTCTGGTTGCCGCATCTCAAAAAAGATATAGTTGCAATAGAGAAGGTACAGAGAAGGGCAACCAAAATGATAAAGGGAATGGAACAGCTCCGCTATGAGGAAAGACTAAAGAGGTTAGGAATTTTCAGCTTGGAGAAGAGATGGCTGAGGGGGATATGATAGAGGTGTTTAAAATCATGAGAGGTCTAGAACGGTTAATGTGAATCAGTTATTTACTCTTTCGGATAATAGAAAGACTAGGGGGCACTCCATGAAGTTAGCATGTAGCACATTTAAAACTAATCGGAGAAAGTTCTTTTTCACTCAACACACAATTAAACTCTGGAATTTGTTGCCAGAGGATGTGGTTAGTGCAATTAGTGTAGCTGTGTTTAAAAAAGGATTGGTTAAGTTCTTGAAGGAGAAGTCCATTACCTGCTATTAATTAAGTTGACTTAGAAAATAGCCACTGCTATTACTAGCAATGGTAACATGGAATAGATTTAGTTTTTGGGTACGTGCCAGGTTCTTATGGCCTGGATTAGCCACTTTTGGAAAAAGGATGCTGGGCTTGAAGGACCCTTGGTCTGACCCAGTATGGCATGTTCTTATGTTCTTAAGGTGAGATTTTGGTGGTGGTTTAGGGTTTTAGGGCCAGTTTTACAGGCACAGTGAGACATACAAAAAGCACAGTACACCTCAGTGAAGATTTGATGTCATTTAGAGTGAGGAAAATCTCTGTACAAGGGTACTATCAAGCTAGGGTGAGAGAACATTGTAGAAATCTCATTTTTGTGAGACTTTTCCCACTCCAAATGATGTCAAATCTTCACTGAGATATAAAACTGGCCCCAAAATCCTAAATCACCAAACCTCACCTCAGGTTATTAGCTAGCCCTCCTACAGTGATATAAATAGTTGAATACTGTGAAGGCCTCCCCAGAGGCTCTCGCTCTCTCTTTTCCCCTCCCCTCTCCTCTCCCCCTTTCTATAAGCCCCCAAAATGCAATTTACAATCTTTATCACAAATTGCATTACAGCCATTTCAGGCATTTCGCACAGCTTAATGCCAGGAAAAAAGGTGTAGTTATTTCCAGCGTTAAAAGTGTGTGCTCCGCTATCGCACAGTGTGAAAATGCCCTTCATTTTCATTATTTCCACCCAAATCCCGACCCAATCACACCCATAAGAAAAATTTCCATTCATGCAATGCGATACCATTACTATCACATGCGTTATGGTGTTAACGAATGCGTTATCTCATTATCGTGGGCATTAACCCCATAACACATTTTGATTAATGACTCTATTAGAATGGATAAATACCGATATTCATCATTATTTGGCTAAATTAGAACAGAAATAGCCACTGAATATCTTAGCAAAGATAGCCGAATACGTTTATATAGCTACCTTTGCAATTTAGCCAACAAGCTGAATATGGCTATTAGGGATGTGCAATCGTTTTTCCCGAATTAGGCAATGTCAACAAAATTTCCTAATTCAGAATGGTTCGGGAGAACCGAAAAACAATTTTCAAAAATTTCTGAAAAAATTCATTTTTGAGTTAGTGCATGCTAACTCCCGTTAGTGTGCGCCAACTCCCGATAGCGCACACTAACTCTGCCAGGTTAGTGCACGATATTGGGAGTTATCGTGCGCTAACTCCCGATAGTGCACACTAACCCAAAAATAGGGACCCCTGAAAAAAAAACCCCAAACCACGGGAAAAACGAAATTCCCGCGGGGGGCCCAGAAACAAAGGCTGACACAAAATATATATCCAAAGCACATCTCTTATGGCTATAATCCAAAGTACTGATGTCATATATGCTTCTGCTCAAGTGTCAAGGCAGCAGGGATCAAATCTGCAGCCCTTAGTTTTCAAGGTGAGAGGATTTTGAAATATTTATTTATTTATTATTTTTATATACCGACATTCATCTCAATTGAGATATCACACCAGTTTACATTCAGGTACTGTAGGTATTTCTCTATCCCCAGAGGGCTTACAATCTAAGTTTTTGTACCTGAGGCAATGTAGGGTAAAGTGACTTGCCCAAGGTCACAAGGAGCGACAGCGGGACTTGAACCTTGGTCTCTTGGTTCATAGTCCACTGTTCTAACCACTAGGCTATTCCTCCTCCACAGGGTCTCTGGCTCAGCAAAAATCTCAAAGAAACTATTAAACTAAACAACATTAAGGAGAGCCACCTCCAGAGGATCCCAATTAGACCTTAGATATGTCCCAAATTGAGGGCTAGATATAAGGAACCCGAGCCTGACATACCTTTGTTTGCCCAACAGGCCTTTTTCCTGCATGTATCTGGTTCCAGATGCATCCTATCTCCTGTTCTGTCCTTGTCCTTGGCTTTGGACCACCCAGCCTTTCTAAGGTATGCCCCTGCCCAGGTGCAGTACCTCTTCTCTGTCCTCAGCTGTGTGAGCCATGACAGCCTGGATTAGCCCAAACAGAGGCCGAGCTAGAATGGAGTGACACAAAATTCTTGCAGACTCAAAATTCTTTCAGAACCTTATGGAGGCAGTATAAGGGAATCAGGCTCAGCTTCCTAACCTTCAGTTGAAGGTAGACTTCCTCCAGGGCCATACTGCCAGCCAAAATGAGCAACCCTAACTGGCTCTGCCACCTCCGGACATCTGATTGCCACTTCCTGAAAAGTTTGGCAGAAATAGGACACATTGCAGGGGTCCAGCACAAATTAAAGGTATAGTTTCTCCTACACCAGAACTTGTATCCATCAGAACTACTAACAGTGGGTTTTATGATTAACCTGCTCACAAAGAAGGCCCTGGTATAGGTAATGCCTTTTCTTGAATGAGGTGATCCAATACAGAACCAAAGTGACCTGTTTGTGGCTGCTCTCTCCCAGGCTGGAACTGAAACTCTTGTTTTAACCACATTACATAAATTATCAGGAGATTCTTCGATTTGAACTCATCAAAGGGAATGGTGACATAGCGTATGGGATAGAAGGTAAGGTTTGCTTGTTTGCAGATGACACTAAGATCTGCAACAGAGTGGACACGCTGGAAGGATTGGAGAGAATGAGACGAGATTTAAAGAAGCTGGAAGAGTGGTCGAAGATATGGCAGCTGAGATTCAATGCCAAGAAGTGCAGAGTCATGCATATGGGGTGTGGAAATCCGGAAGAACTGTATTTGATGGGGGGTGAAGGGCTGATGTGCACGAAGCAGGAGAGAGACCTTGGGGTGATAGTGATCTGAAATCGGTGAAACAATGTGACAAGGCGATAGCTAAAGCCAGAAGAATGCTGGGCTGCATAGAGAGAGGAATATCGAGTAAGAAAAGGGAAATGATGATCCCCTTGTACAGGTCCTTAGTTAGGCCTCACCTGGAATACTGCGCTCAGTTCTGGAGACCGTATCTCCGAAGAGACAGAGACAGGATGGAGGCGGTCCAGAGAAGGGCGACCAAAAAGGTGGATGGTCTTCATCGAATAACTTATGAGGAAAGATTGAAGAATCTAAATATGTACACCCTGGAGGAAAGGAGGAGCAGAGGTGATATGATACAGACTTTCAGATACTTGAAAGGTTTTAATGATCCAAAGATAATGACAAACCTTTTCCATTGGAAAAAAAATCAGCAGAACCAGGGGTCACGATTTAAAAGTCCAGGGAGGAAGACTCAGAACCAATGTCAGGAAGTATTTCTTCATGGAGATGGTGGTGGACGCCTGGAATGACCTTCCAGAGGAAGTGGTGAAGACCAAAACTGTAAAGGACTTCAAAGGGGCATGGGATAAGCACTGTGGATCCATAAAGTCTAGAGGATGTGAAATGAAGAGTGGGTGGCTCACAGGAACGACGGCTACTACCTGGTGATAATACCCTTATTCAATAAACATACACACGGTTAATGTGACTCCAACATTGCTCTAAGCTTCAGCGGCAATGAGGAAATGTGGAAAAAAGGATTTGCCTTCACAAAAAAGCAGGGAGTAGCTAGCTTGTTACGGTGGTTACTACCCCAAACCAAATAAGCCTAATACTTCACTTTCAATGCATATAAAGCATAGTTCTCTGCTTCAACGGCAGGGGAGAAAGTCTGACACTTCACGCATATCCAGCATAGCTCTCTGCTTCAACGGCAGGGGAGAAGTCTGACACTTCACGCATATCCAGCATAGCTCTCTGCTTCAACGGCAGGGGAGAAAGTCTGGCACTTCACGCATATCCAGCATAGCTCTCTGCTTCAAGGCAGGGGGAATGAAGAAACTTGGATCTATATTCAGGCAACAACCAACAAGGACTGAATTACATAGTCTGGATAAACAGATAAGCATGGGTGTAGCTTGCTTATTGCAGTAGTTAATACCTCTAACTAATTAAGCTATTTCACTTAGATGCAGTTCCAACACTGCTCTCTACATTAATGGCGGGGGTGGAAGGGAAATAGAATAAAAAGGTTACTAAGAGCCAAGAGTAACAGATACGTATGAGAGGAAAAAAAAGGTGAAAAAGCTTGCTGGGCAGACTGGATGGGCCGTTTGGTCTTCTGCCATCATTTCTATGTTTCTATGTTTCTATATAAATCGGAAAATATCCTAATGCCTCTGTATCACTCCATGGTGAGACTGCACCTTGAGTAATGTGTACAATTCTGGTCGCCACATCTCAAAAAAGATATAGTTGCACTGGAGAAGGTACAGAGAAGGGTGACCAAAATGATAAAGGGAATGGAATGACTCCTCTGTGAGGAAAGACTAAAGAGATTAGGGCTGTTCAGCTTGAAGAAGAGATGGCTGAGGGGGGATATGATAGAGGTTTTTAAAATCTTGAGAGGTCTAGAACAGGTAAATGTGAATCAGTTATTTATTCTTTCAGATTATAGAAGGACTGGGGGGCACTCCATTAAGTTAGCAAGTAGCACATTTAAAACTAATTGGATACAATTCTTTTTCACTCAATGCACAATTAAGCTCTGGGATTTATTGCCAGAGGATGTGGTTAGTGCAGTTAGTGTTGGATTTAAAAAAGGTTTGGATTAGTTCTTGGATGATAGGTCCTTTAACTGCTATTAATCAAGTTGACTTAGGGATTAGCCACTGTTATTACTGGCTTCCATAGCATGGATCTACTTAGTGTTTGGGTACTTGCCAGGTACTTGTAGCCTGGATTGGCCACTGTTGGAAACAGGATGCTGGGCTTGATGGACCCTTGGTCTGACCCAGTATGGCAATTTCTTATGTTCTTATGTTCTTAAGCGATGGCTGCTGAATGTAGCATATATTCAGCAGCCACTTCTTAGCTGCATAGTTCCCTCTTATCTAGCTAAATAGCACTGAATGAGTTTTGAATGTCAGGCCCAGCATGTTTCAAATCAACAGTATGTGTATATATTTGTTTTGAAATTTGGGGCAAAGTCAGCAGGTACAGACTTCGTTCAAGAGCAGACACTTTAAAAATTGCCCCAATACGTGTACCAGAAAATATATAGAAGTGTATTTGATTCTGTATGAAAGAAAGCATCACCTTTATATTTCCATGCTAATTTCATTAAACAAGGAAAAGACCATCCAATTGACAGCATCCTCATGGCTGAGAACACAACAGGGTACTGGTCACATAACCTGGAGGCTTGAAATTTTACCCCAACCCAATGGGTATCACATGGGGGTCAGTGAAAATCACACTGTCCAAGTGTTGCGACTGTCACTTCCCAACGGCTTCACTCCACCTACCTTTCCTTTTCTGCGGTTTCTCCTGCTCTTCACGGATGCCTGGCTGCTGCAGCTTCCATATGCCGTCCTCTCCGGCGTCCCCGGACTGGCTTGGGCGCTGCCTCCCGCCATGTTCTACAGGTACCTTAGGACACGTGCGCCACACGGCCCTCGTTCTTATTTCCTCATTGGTGCATTCCTCAGGGGCGTCCCCCTGTGTTGACGTCACACTGCCCAGATATTTAAGCCTACAGTTTATTGCTAGCCGTTGAGTTAGCAAGGGAAATTCTTACGGATGGGATTCGCTCTCCATACCGAGCTACTCTGCATTTTCCAACTTCCATTGGACTCTTTCTGCTAACAGGGTATCTGCTCCTCGGGGACCTCTTTTTCTTCTTTCAGGTCTCTATCAGGTAACCGGTACCCGCTCCTCGAGGGCCCATGTTCCATGACCCGCTGCCTGCATCTATCTCCTCCATGCTTTAGGTCCCGAGGGCTTGACCTCTATCCTCGAATGCTGTGCCTGCCTGTCCATCCAGGATTTACATCCCTACGAGGGCTTGACATTTATCCTCTAATGCTGTGCCTGCCTGTCCGTCCAGGCTTTACGTCCCTACGAGGACTTGACCTCTATCATTGAATGCTGTGCCTGTCCGTCCAGGCCGTATGACCCTACAAGGGCTTGACCTCTAATGCTGTGCCTGTCCGTCCAGAAGCCCTTTCCTGCTCAAAGGAAAGGGAACTCTCCCCAGCGCAGCCGGCCTATCTATTAGTACCTGTTGACCCATGTTGAAACGGTTCACATGGCACTCTGCGCCACATCGCCATGCTTTGAAGGCTCATTCTCCACTCTAAGGGCCAACCCATTCTGGGGAGCCCTTTCCTGCACAAAGGAAAGGGAACTCTCCCCAGGGCCAGCCTGTCTTGCCCCTATCAAAACCACAGGGACCTGACTACCTCAGCTTTGCCAGCCTGTCTTGCCCCTATCAAAACCTTAGGGACCAGACTACCTCTGCTCTGCCAGCCTGTCTTGCCCCTATCAGCTTTCTGCCATTCTGACTTGCTGTCATACACAAGATGACTCACTCAACTCCTTGTGGTGTTCTTGCCACTATCATGGTTCCTCAGTGTGTTGGTGCTAGTCTTTCTGCTTGCTATGTTCCCCCTTCATTGTGCTGTAGGATGTTGATGCCACTTGTCTTGCCACTTTGCCTGTCATGCTGCCTTTGAGGGTTCATGCATCTGTTATCGGTGCTCTCTTTTGAAGCTATGGTGTGTTTTTGACACTCTCGCTGCTACTTTGAGCCTCTGTTAAAGCACTCTTGCTACTTCTGGTACCCCTTTGCCCCTTTAAAGTGCCTTAGGCTATTCATGCCACTTTGGTGCCACTTTGCCACAGTCTAAGTACCTTGGAGCTCTTTTCTCGTTCTGTTGATTGCTCCCCAGAAGTTTCATCAGAATTGATAAGAAAACTCCAATTCTGCAGCCAAAAATAGGCTGCAAATACTTTCCCCATTGACTTTAATGGGAAAACGGAAAACGAATAACACTAATCAACGAATTGATTTTCACCCTATAAAATGAATGCAATGAATTTGGGTCCCGGTGAAATGAATACCGAATCAAAATGAATTTTTTCCTTCTGCACATCCCTACCCTGGACCCACTTATCCAATTATTCATCACAGATCTTCTCCTCTTAGGTGGCAAAACCAGCATATGGGTGGTGGTGGATTGACTTTCTAAGATGGCCCCTCCAAGGCCTCCCTATGGCATCTGAACTTGCTAAACCACGTGACCTTAAACAAAACCAAACGGGATTTCTATGCCCTCAGAATCCACCAATTACAATTTAATGCCCGAGCCCTTTTCAAATACGTCTCAGCCTTAACTAAATCACTATCCACCCCTTTGCCTGACGAGGAAGCCAAAACCAAATGTGATGACCTCACACTTCACGGATCTCCATGATAAAATCACCAAACTACTGACACACTTTCCATCAACCCCCACACCCACCAGAACCCCACCCAAAAACCCTTCCATGGAACTAAATTCCTTTGAAACCACTGCTGCATCCGAAATCGAATGTATCCTAAAGAAAATGAGACCATCCTCATACCCCTCAGACACAATCCCCATCAAAACCCTCCTGTCCATCCCTAATATAATAGCACAACCCATAGCCGACATTATAAACAGTTCCATCACACTTGGCACAGTCCCAAACCCTCTTAAACACGCAATAATTAAACCCATATTAAAGAAACCCAAACTTGACCCTTCTGATCTCTCCAATTATCGCCATATCTCTAACCTACTCTTCTTAGCTAAAATCTTAGAAAAAACAGTCAATCGACAATTAACCGACTACCTAGACAAACATCATATTCTATTTCCATCCCCAATTTGGATTCCGTAAATATCACAGTACTGAAACCTCCCTTCTTTCCCTAACAGACTACCTCATTAAAGGCCTGGACAAAGGCCAGTCATACATCTTGGCTCCTCCAGACATATCCTCTGCCTTTGATACCATCAGCCATAACATTCTTCTCCAATGTCTCAGTGAAATTGGCATATCTGGAATCCCTCTCAGCTGGTTCAAATCATACCTCGGTAATAGGCAATACAAAGTTAAAATAGAAAACAATGAATCTAAAGCAATCACCCTGACTCAAGGTATCCTGCAAGGCTCCTCTTTGTCAGCCACACTATTCAACATATACCTACTTCCCCTCTGTCACGTCCTCCGTGAACTTGGTCTTCCACATTTTATATATGCAGATGATGTACAAACTCTCATACCTTTGACCGATACCCTATCCAAGGCTATCAATACATGGGAATACGCCCTCCTCTCAATCAACAATCTACTAACTAATATCAACCTTGCCCTCAATACCACAAAAACAGAGCTCATGACCATCTCTCCACAAAACGTCACTAACAACCTCCCCCCATGCTATACGCCCTCACCCACAATTTCATTTTCACAACACATTCGAGACCTAAGTGTCACACTAGATCACCAAATTAATCTAAAAAAATTAATTAACTACCCTTAAAGCGTGCTTCTTCAAACTGCACACCCTAAAAAATTAAAACCCCTTCTACACCTCAACAATTTCCATACAGTACTCCAAGCCACCGTCTTTTCAAAAATTGACTATTGTAACACCCTCCTCTTAGGCCTACCCAAAAACACAATCCACCACCCCCAAATGCTTCAAAATGCAGCTGCCCGCATCCTTACTAATACCCGCAAAAATGAACATATCGCCCCTATCCTCAAAGAACTACACTGGCTCCCAATCTCATCTCGGATCCTATACAAGACCCTCACCATCATACATAAATCTCTCTACACAACCACAATATGCAATGGTTCAACGACTCTCTACTATTTTGCACCACCTCAAGACCCACCAGAAATCAATACCTGGCAATATTACACACACTAAAGATCGTGCGCTTTCCATAGCAGGACCTGAACTATGGAATACTATGCCTATAGAATTCTGCCAGGAACTCTGCCCAAAGAAATTTAAACAGAGACTAAAGACCTGGTTATTCAAGCAGGCATATACCTAAACCCTCTCTCTAACCCCCCTCTCGCAACCCATTCTATTCCACCAACACCCTATTCTTTCCTCTACCTCAAGCTCTCTTAAGAAAATGCCTCATCATCAACCTTTCTTACCCACCCCTTCATATCTCCCCTCCAACCCTAATTCCCCCCTCAAAAATGTCCTATCTTCTATTGCTATTCATGGTATTCTGCAAACATCTAGATACTGTTTACACTGTATATATCTAGTCATTCTTGTTTATACTGTAAATATTTATTCTCGCCTTATTTCTCGTCCAATCAAAGGGAGCAAAAGGATGGTGCTCATAAAATTTCCCTTTTCTTTGTCTTCCCTCGCCCCCCGCCATGCAGAAGGTGAAACACAAGGAGAAAGTTAGACCTTACCCAGCTAAGCCTCTGAAGCTAATTTAGGGGACATTTGAGGCTTTAGTTTTTTCGGTTGTTCCCATTGGAGGGCCTGATGCTTCCAAAGAGAGGACGCCTGATATTAGTGAACCAGTGACCCTGCAAAAGAACAGGTACAGAGGAGGGCGACCAAAATGATAAGGGGAATGGAACAGCTCCCCTATGAGGAAGGACTAAAGAGGTTAGGACTTTTCAGCTTGGAGAAGAGCTGAGGGGGGATATGATAGAGGTGTTTAAAATCATGAGAGGTCTAGAACAGTTAGATGTGAATCGGTTATTTATTCTTTCAGATAATAGAATGACTAGGGGGCACTCCATGAAGTTAGCACATTTAAAACTAATCGGAGAAAGTTCTTTTTTACTCAATGCGCAATTAAACTCTGGAATTTGTTGCCAGAGGATGTGGTTAGTGCAGTTAGTAGTATAGCTGTGTTTAAAAAAGCATTGGATAAGTTCTTGGAGAAGTCTATTACCTGCTATTAATTAAGCTGACTTAGAAAATAGCCACTGCTATTACCAGCAACAGTAACATGGAATACTCTTAGTTTTTGGGTACTTGCCAGGTCCTTATGGCCTGGATTGGCCCCTGTTGGAAACAGGATGCTGGGCTTAATGGACCCTTGGTCTGACCCAGTATGGCATTTTCTTATGTTCTTATGTTCTTAATCACTGTTCTAAATTTTGTTCTAACTTGTTTTAATTATGCAGTTCCCTGTAAAGCCCTTAATGCTACATTTGTGTTAAGTGTAAACCGATGTGATGTTCCCAACGAACGTCGGTATATAAAAAATGTTAAATACATAAATAAACTCTTCGTCCAACATATCTTCCATCTGCATGGGCTCCCCTTCACATCCTCTTGGACCAGGGAGTACAGTTCACAGCCAGCTTCTGGAAAACCTTGTGCAAGAAGTTTGGAATTACTTTAGATTTCACCTCGGCTTACCACCCCCAGAGCAATGGGCAAACTGAGCAAGTAAATAATAATCTCAAACCCTTCCTGAAAGCCCAATTTCTACCAGGAGACTTGGTATGGCTCAGCACAAAGAACCTATGCTTAAAGATACCCTCATTGAAATTTGCCGCCTGGACCTGACCTCTAGCGTCGGACCTGACCTCTAGCTTTGGACCTAACCACACTTGTCTGCTGCCTGCCTTGACCTTGGCCTGCCATCGGCTTCTTCAGTCTCCTGCCTGTCTTGACCCCAGCATGGCCTCAAACTCTTGCTCACTTGACTGCTCTCAGGTCCCACCTTAGCCCTATTTGCTGCCAGAGCCCAAGGGCTCAACCTTATGGGGAGGTCGCTGGTATAAGTGAAGCTCCAGCCTGTCCCATGCCACCCATCACAACACCGCAGGGTGGGGCTACATGTAAATGACAGATGTCTGCAGAGCAGATTAAGGTCTGTGAAAAAAGTGATAACTCTGGACTCAGGCATTACATGATTTGTATTGTTTTAATGAGATTATTGTGGCTCTTGACCACAATCTTGTCCTTTGTCTTTTTCCTCCTTTGGTCCCATTCCATTGGTCCACTTATTTTTTTCACTGTCTGCTGGAGTGAAAGAGCAGGCCGTGACAGAGGATCAACAATGTCAAATTCTCACATTGGAAAAAATCTCAAATTCCTCATTTATAAAATGGTGAATATCTATGATGCCCTGTTTGAATAGCAAGCCACACAGAAGTTTACAACATATAAGGATGTTATCTGGAGAGATATCACAAGGAGCATCTGGGAACCAAAATGGCTGCTACTTAACAGAGGTGCCCCATTTGAGCTCACAGACCAAACGTTCCCCTACATTATTCCTTTTAAATCTGCTTCAGTGTGTAAAGGAAAACTTGATCTGAGCCTGTACGATCTCAGAGCAGGTTCACTTATTTCTACAAGGCTTCAGAGGAGTCTGTCCCTGATCTCAAGTCACAAGATTTACTGCCTTTGCTTACAACATGTATCTGCAACAAAGTAAGAGATAAACAGTTCTCAGGCATGGGGGAGTAAGAACAGATGTGTCTGAGGCAGCTGAGACTAGGAAAAGAAGACATTCCATGTCACTTTCTGTGCTGTAGTATTGAGGGGAAGGTACACCCCCCCCAATCAGCCAATTCAGAAGCTTCACAGAATAATATAAAGTCAACAGACTGTATCATGAGAGAGAGACATAGAGACGAGTTTTGTAATCCTGAATTTCCAGAAGTGACTGAACCACTCTTCTTACAATAGTAAGGATATTATTGTATTGCATTATTATTATAACCATTGCTTTTGCTACATTTGTGTATTATCTTTCCCTGCATTGCTTTCCAAAGCATAACCAAACACTTAATAAACCTATTTTCAGAATCTTCAGTTGTACTGACTCAGGGTGTGAGTGTGGCATTTTGTGTTTTGGGATAGTGGATCTCACTAGGAAGGTGCCTGAGGGATACTGGCTTGTGTCTTACCACACCCACACAGTGTTTTCCTTTTCTTTTCCTTCATGTTATTGGGCAAAGGAAAGGTATACTCAATGTTTGCTCATGTTTGCTCATGCCCTTATGGATGTTCATCCTTCTAGGGAAGTCTGCAGTCATAGTGATTTTGGGCTATGGGTACTTTTACCCACACTGAGGTAGGCAATAATCAAAACATGTTTTTACACAGCTACCCATTTATCCATGTAACTTTCATTATTGGCCCCCATATTTGTGCCTGATTATATTAGTTAAGAACATTACATGTACCTGGAGTAGTTATTCTAAGAGCAGGGTACCCTATAGACAATGACTCTCTGGCCTCTCTATTATTGTATTCATTATTACAAATTTAGATTTAATAAAACCTCATACTTTTTTGTAATCATATTACTTAAATTGAATAGCCAAAGGCTAGAATATGCTTTGGGAATCTAGCAACTCTTTACCTGCATAGCCTCGCTGAGATGGTCAAAGAGTGCCTCTATTTGGGAGCGATCCATAACTGAGAGCTGAAGTTCCATTACTCGGTTCACATAATCACAGCAGGTTTTATCAAAACCAAGCTGTAGGTCCTCAAATTCCTTGACGACCTGCTCATACGCTTCCTTTAGGGTATCTCTCTCCTTCTCCATTTGCAGGCTTTGCTTCTCAGTAACCTGAGACTGGTGTTGTAATGCCTTCATGGACTGCAGAAGAGACTGGAGGTCTCTGAAGAGGCGCTCATTGGTTTTCTGAATGTCCTCTGCCTGGACGCCTGCTTCCTCAAACACACTGACAAAACGGTCTTTTTCTCCCAGTTTGTATTTGGCACCTTCTCCCGCTTTAGCTGCTGACTGTGTGCCAGAATCCACCTGTAACACAGAATTAGTCACCACATCCTTTACCATTCTGTGCAGCCTTAATGCTATTGCTAAAACCAAAACTGAGTGGAACAATTAATTACTTGATAGTCAGATAAGAATATACTGTACAGAGTAGGCTCTCAAATCACTGTCACCTTAAAGGAGTAGTTTTCTGTTTATTCTGTTGATGTGAGAACAGCAAAGCAAAGCTGAGCAGTTTTGATCTAAACATAAGACAAGTGAGACCACAAAGACAATGTCATGGTGCGCTTAAAAATTTGACAAATTTTGTCATTGCAAACCCATGATTGGTCAATTGTTGACATGCAGATTTCCTCTTATGGGGCTAATTGATCAGACCGATTAATGCCTATATCGCCAGAGTTGCAAAAAGTGAATTTGAGCAATAATTTTAGGGAAAATCTTGAGGAGATATTAGTGAGAAGCAAGCATCAGACCATATCACACATAATATATATATAATATATAATAAAAATAAACATAATTGCCTTCGGCTGCTAATTTTAGTTATAAGGGATACTTCCTTCCCTTACCATTAATTTTTCACCTGCTTAACTTTGGCACTTTTTAGATCAACCCTAAGGTTTTTCCCTCACTCAGGGTGCTGGGATTGGCCTGCTCAGTAGTATATAATTCAGGCTGTGCATGTGCAGCGTGTGATTGTAGTTTTGGTTTTTGGAGTGAGAGGAGTATTTTTGTACTGGATCCTTATAGGACCTACTGTTTTTCTACTGGACTCTACAACCTGCACCAGTTGTGTAATTAGGACTGTGTTCTTACTATAGCCTTCAGAGACCTAGAAGAAACCTACCTTGAAAGATGAGAAGAGAGAGTTTTTTGATTTTTTAGAGAGCTGATTTTCCTTGCCCGGCTCCAAGCTCAGGCGGGAAGTCACCTCTGCCTGAGGGGAACAGGATAGGGCGTTAGTAGTCTATGGGTACAATGTCAATCAAACTGATTGACAGGTGAGATAAGGATGACATCAGTCAATCAGCATTCACTTTCAGTCTCAGCCTCGCCCAGGCCCTGCCCACTCTCATAGAAGTGAATGGGGTGTAGCCCTGCCCCCTGCCCCCTCCCACCCTGGCCATGCCTCCTCCTGCCTCTGGCCCCAACCTAGCTCTGCCTCTGGCCCCACCCATGCTCCTCCCCTAGAAGTGAATGGAGTGACCCCTCCCACACCCCATCCCAAACCAATCCCCCATGATGTCATTGGTGGACCCGCCCATGCCCCGCCCCAAGCTAAATGCCCTATGCCGTCACAAATATGCCATCACCGAATGTCCACCCCTCACCACACCCCCCAAAAAGACACCCCCTAGAACGTCATTAGAAAGGGCCCTGTTGCTTTTTAATGATGACAGAATTAAGGGACTCTGGCTGTTTTTGATGAGCTCACCGGATGTACAATACAAAACTCAACCCACCCCCCAAAAATGCATCCCCTAGAACATCAGCAGAAATGTCCCTATTGCTTTTTAATGATGACAGAGCCAGAAGCATGCTTTTTTTTTCCTAGCCCCTCTGTTTTAAAAGTTACTAACTATAAGTTGGCAGGAAGCTGTCTCTCATTCTATACACAGAGACAGGGAGAATCTCCCCCTTCCCTCCTCCCCTCAGTGTAGATATGCATGCCCCAATGGCCCCTATCCTGGCAAAGTGAAATCTGGGCAAAGGATAATTAACAGCAAGGTGTTGGGTGTTGGAAGTTGTGGGACTTCAAAAGTGAATAAAACAAGGATTTAGTTTTCTTTTAAAAACCCGACCTCTGTGTTTACAGCCATACCAAAGAGCCATGCACCAGCAGTTCTTAAATAAAATGTATTATGTACCAGGTGCTGTAGATAGTTTTGCTGGTATAAATCCTCTTTATCAGGCTGCTAAAACATGTAATTAGACAGTGACCAAAAAAACAAGTGACTGACTTACAAATCAAGATGCTTATTTGCTACACAGACCTGCTAGGGTACATTTTAAAAGAAACAAAAGGTGGACTCTCTACCTGGGTAACATCAAGCTAGGTTGAGAGAACACTACACAAATCTCATCTTTGGGTGAGTTTCCTCACTCCAAAGGTCATAAAATCTTCACAAGGTAGCACTGTTCTGTTTATACATCTCACTTTGAATGTCAAAGTGGCCCCCTAACCCCTACACTAATACCCCTACCTAATACCTAAACCTCACCTCGAGTGACAAAGTGGGCCTCCCATAGAGATATAAATACCTATCTAGCATGAAAGTGTTAGGGTTAGGTTCTCTTTCTCACATAATGGTTCCCCCAGTGGTTGTATGTAGGAAATACATCAATTCTGGCACTTATCACAAAGTGTAAAAAAGTTATTGCAATTTTTGCTAAGATAGTGCTTCACATAGGTATGAGTGCAATTTGTGATAAACTGCCTATTACCATAAAACACACCCCTTTTCCTATTGCATGTGATATTTAGTGCATTTTGATAAATCTAGGCCTAAGTCACTTGAAATTTTTTTCTTTTGAATTGTATCAAGAGATTCTTGAGCTTCTTTTTATGACTTTTGATTCTGATCAAGTTTTCCTAAGTTGTAATAAAGTTTTCATTGAACACCACTTCCAATGTTCAGCTTGCTACTTTCAAGTTCAAGGATGTGTCAGCTGAGACAACAAGGAGTGAGTATATTTGACCTATAGTGTGAGATACTGTTCTAAGGTTCCCACCCTCGAGAGCCTATGGCCCCGGAGACTTATCCTCCTCCCTGCTGGAAGAACCTTAACATCCCTATGGCCACCAGATTCAGTACATAGAGAGAAGAATTAGAGGTATGGGAAGATAAGATTGGCTCTGGGACAGTTATGTATCCCTGAATTCTGGTACTTGCCTGAAGAGGGAGCTACATAGTCTACAATAGATTCATGACTCATGAATTGCCTTTGGTGTTATTCTATGGGGAAGGGACAATTTGCTGAAGCAATAACACTAAATAATTCTGATACCTTAATAGAAGTGCTCTTTCTTTAATTTTCATATTATCGGTATGCACACAATAGGCAATGATATAATATTAAGTCATATCCTGCCACTTTCCTACAAATACACATTCATCCCAAAATACAGCTCAACACTACCTGATAAGTAACCTTGGAATAAACTAGTGTAATAGCTACAGATATTAAAATGAATAGCTAAAGAAAGAAATAAAGAAGCAGAATCACACATTAATACATTTTAAGACAAGTAATCCAAGTGTCAGAGCATAAACTTTAGTCTGTGAACACATATGGTACAGTGGGAAGTAGCATGTATAATTCATGCTGTAATGACACAAAGTAATTGCTATGTACCTGGATATTTCATAATGCAAAGAAAATAAAACCACCACAGGAGTAACATGAGCAGTATAATACATTCATCTATGCATAATCCCTCAAAAAATGGTATATTATTTTCTATATATGACAGACCATCACAAATCGATTCTCTAATACTTATGAGCATTTTATTGAAAGATTTAAAAAATTTAAAAAAAGACTGTATTAGGAAAGAGACCTATGATTAAAAAGGAGATGCACCAGTGAGGCCTCTCCACACTCCTCTGCAAGGACCGCCTCCAACCCGACGTCACCCCGAGCAACCAAGGAACAGCCTAATAGTGAGTCCCTCACCTCAACTCGGCCATTTGCCCACCGCGCCGACTGGCCCTCTCACCGACGCCCCGCTCGATCGGTGCCCGACTCAATGGGGTCAGGAGCCCTGCCGGTCCCGACCACGGCCTTTTCCCAGCACCAACGAGGCCTCTCCACACTCTTCTGCAAGGACAGCCTCCAACCCGACATCACCCCGAGCAACACAAGGAATGGCCTAATAGTGAGTCCCTCACCTCAGGCGCTGTGCGCCGGGCGTCATGCACCTAAGGGGTACTGCCCCTTAGTGTGCCTCTTTGTGATGCCCCTTTTACAATAAGTCATCCCTGACTTCATCTCGTCAGTCAATCAACAAGAGACAGAGGGCACGAATAACTACACAGATCGCCTCATCCCACAGATCGCCTCATCCCCCTCTCTGCTTTCATCCTAATCCCCTCACTTAACCCCCTCAGCTGGTACGCTTCCCTTGTGTCACTTATATCCTCTACCTCTTAGGGTTCTCCTGTCCCCAAACCTACCACCTCCTCTCCTATTATCTCATCACCACCCTCTTACTACCAATATTCAGCCATCGCATTTACTTCCAACTAGCAATAAACATTTTAAACATGCTGACACACGCAATACCTATACTCAAGCACCACAACCCCAAGCGCAATGCACCCAACATTACCTATCCTTACTCTCAGCCCAGATCATTACTACCAATCATGCTAAGTCCATTCACACAACTTCTTGGCCTCACAGCATTCACCCTGATTCTATTTAACTCACAATACCTAACCAAAAAAAACCCTGTACTCCACGACCTTCTCCTTGTTGAGAAACCCGACATTTGTGCTATCACTGAGACCTGGCTCAAGGAAACTGACACAGTTCTCCTAAACCAACTCCCCATACACACCTATGACATCTTCTCTATAACCTAGATCCAGAAAAAGAGGTGGAGGTCTCCTACTTGCTGCAAACAAAGAACTCAAGCTAATACCACAATCTGTCAATCTTCCCCCCAAATTCGAAATTGGTCTTTTCAAATCTCCAAAACTACAAATTTGCCTAATCTACACCCCCCCCCCCCCAGGTACTCTAGAGAGAAATGCTTCCCCTCTCATTGAATTCATAGCCACAAATATAACATTTGACATACCTGCCATCATCCTCGGAGCCTTTAACCTCCATATAGACACTATCCCACTAACACCCACTTGCGAAGCACTACTGGCTTCCTTTAATGCTATGGGTCTCAAACAGATCATAACTAACCCCAAGCACAAAGCACAAAGCAGGCCATTCCCTTGACCTAATTTTCATAAATTCTCTACTCCTTCCAAACCCACCTTCATACACACCAGTACCCTGGTCTGACCACTTCCTCATTGGAACAACTTGTTACATAAAAAACACCACCACCCATTCAAGCGCAAAAACAACCATTCACTTCAGGAAACCATGCACCAGGGACGACTTAATAGATGCCCTCTCCAATGATCTTGATAGACTTGACCTAACTGATTCTGAATCTGCCCTTTCATCCTGGAATCAACTCACCAGCAATATCGCCAACAAGATCTGCTCGTTACTAACAAAAGAAATAAACCCTTCACTAACTCAAAAAAACCATGGCATACGCCTGATTTAAAAACTATGAAGTATAACCTAAGAATCCAAGAAAATAAATGGTGCAAAGAAGCTTACTATACACAACAAGCAAAGTACAGAACCCTCCTACACATATACCTTGAGAACTTACTAAAAACCAAAAGAGACTTCTATGCGCAAATAATCCATAACTAGGGATGTGACTTGTGCTTCTGACGATTTGAAAATATCATATGATATTTTCAAAATCGTCAGAAATTGGGGGCTCCCGGAAACCGATAGGAAAACTCCACTAAATTGTTCGTGGGGGTTCTCTTATCGTTTTGGGGGAGGGCAGAAAAAATGGCACACAAAAATAACCCCTAAACCCACCCTGACCCTTTAAAACTAATCCCTTTGCCTCCCCCACCCTCCCGACCCCCCCAAAAAACTTTTACAGGTACCTGATGGTCCAGTGGGGTTCCCGGGAGCAATCTCCCACTCCCGGGCCGTCGGCTGCCACTAATCAAAATGGCGCCAATGGCCCTTTGCCCTCCATGTGACAGAGTACCCGTGCCATTGGCCGGCCCCTGTCACATGGAGGGAGCATTGGATTGCTGGCACCATCTTTAAAAATGGCACCGATTCTGATTCCGATTCACATCTCTATCCATAACCTATAATTTAACCCAAAAGCCCTTTTCTCATTTGTCTCTGATTTAACCAAAATTTAACCTATACCCATACCTAGCGAGGAAGCCAACACAAAATGTGAGAAACTAGCACAATACTTCCATGATAAAATATCTAAACTCACAACATGCTTTCCAACAACTACCTCACCCATCAAACCCCTCCCCAAAAACCCTAATGCTAACCTAAACGCCTTTGAGCCCACTGCCTCCACTCAAATAGAATCAATTCTAAAGAAAATGAGACCCTCCTTACATCCAACAGATACGATTCCCACCAAATCCTTCCTGTCCATCCCCAACATAATATCTCAACCTATAGCTAATATCATTAACAGCTCTATCACCCTCAGAAACGTCCCTACCCCTCTTAAACAAGCCATCGTCAAACCCATACTAAAGAAACCCAAACTCTACCCTTCTGAACTGGCCAACTACTGCCCCATATCCAATTTACCCTTCTTAGCAAAAATTCTTGAAAAAACCGTTAACTTGCAACTAACCGAATATCTAGAGCAACACCACCTTCTTTTCCCATCTCAACACGATTTCCGTAAACATTTCAGAATGGAGACACTCCTGACCTCCATTTCTGATTACCTCCTTAAAGGCCTTGATAAAGGCCATTCATACATTCTTGCCCTACTAGACATTTCCTCAATTTTTGATACCATCAGCCACAACATTCTAATCAACCGGCTCATTGAAATTGGCATCTCTGGAATTCCACTTCGCTGATTCAAATCCTACTTTAGCAATAGACATTTCAAAGTCAAAATAGGAAATAGTGAGTCCAGGGCAATCAATATAACATGAGGTGTGCCACAAAGCTGCTCCCTTTCCTCCACACTATTCAACATATGCCTGCTGCCCCTCTGCCACCTCCTCTCAGATCTCGGTCTCCCGCACTTCGTATATGCAGACGACATGCAAATCATTATACCTATCACTGACTCCATTCCCAAGGCCTTTAATACATGGGAATCTGCCCTCTCCGCCATCAATAATCTCCTTACTAATATCAACCTAGCTCTTAACACCAATAAAACAGAACTCATGATTATTACACCCCAACCCAACACTATCAATCCCTCACCTTCCAACACTCTCCCCTCCAACATCTCATTTTCCCAACATGTACGGGACTTAGGCGACATGCTTGACACACAAGTCAATCTAAAAAAAAGTATCAACTCAACACTAAAAGATTGCTATTTTAAGCTCCACACACTAAAAAAACCTCAACGACTTCCGCTCAGTACTACAGTCCATCATTATTTCCAAAATTGATTACGCCAACGCTATACTCCTCGGCCTTCCCAAAAACACCATCGCCCCTCTCCAAATTCTTCAAAATGCCACTGCACGCATTCTTACTGGCACCCACAAAAAAGAGCATATTACCCCAATTCTCAAACAACTGCACTGGCTCCCAATCTCCTCCCGAATCAAATTTAAGACACTCTCACTCATACACAAATCCCTTCACAACCCAAGCATGCTCTGGTTTAACAACTCCTTTCAGTTTTCGTACCACCACTAGATCCACCAGATCATATTACAAGGCAACAATACACATACCTTCACCCAAATTCACCTGCCTCACCTCCACTAAAGAACGCTCACTATCTATTGCACGACCTGCATTACGGAACACCATGCCTATGCCTACTGACTTATGCCAAGAACCGTGCCCAAAAAAATTTAAACAAAAACTTAAAACTTGGCTGTTCAAGCAAGCCTTTACTTGACTCACCTTAACCACCTTCTACATACTTTCCCATTTGAAATCTTTTCCATGCAGCTCTCCCATTTTTTTCTAACCCTAGGACTTCCTTCACCAGTCTTATCATTCCTCTAACACTGCCTCCCTCATTTTGTTTTTTCTATCTTTATCATGCCCCTGGTGTCTCCATTTAATGCTCGCTATTCTGTCTATACCATGCCTCTGATGTCTCCTTTTAATACTCTCTATTCTATTTTACCCTATTTCAACTCGCAAATAATCTCTTAATTGTCATTTCTTCTGCAATACCTATGCCTATTTGCCATTTTGACTAGTAATTCGGTTCCATGTTTATTTATTGCAATACCTGTACTTCTGTACCATGTTGATATCTCAATACCTATTCCTATGTACTTCTTGATACATTGCATTACTGTTACTTCTGTACTACGTCGACAACATTCTAAATAGCTTTTACTTTTATTCAGATCTTAACAAAATTTATTGTAAATATCTCAATGCATTTTATTATAAATATACTGGAATCCCCCTACTCTTATCTTACCTTTTTTAATTATCATTTTGTAGTGTATAGCTCTCATCTCTTTAACTCCACCTCCATTCTATCCCTACCTATCCCTCTTATCTGTTTGTTTCGATTTATCTTTTATATAGCTTTTCCCCCGCTCCTGATTTCATTTCAATGTTATTGTAAAGCCTGATGCTGTTTTTGTACCCTGATTTTGTTACTTGTTTTCAATTTAACTGTAAAACCCGTTGCTGTTTTATGTTACTTGGAAACCGGTGTGATGCTCCCAATGAATGTCGGTCTATAAAAAAACATTAAATAAGTAAATAAACAAATAAATAAATAAATGTGTTGGCCTTTAAGGATTTAGTATTAAAGGATCTTGAACATATGGAAAAGGTTACACATAAGGTCACAAATAATTTGCCTGCTTCACAATATAATGCTTTACAACAATTAGAATGAGCTTCAAGTGTTGTGATTAAGCCAGTGGACAAGGTTGGTGGTGCAATATTGCTGGATAAAGACAAGCATGTGAGTGAGATTTTACAACAGTTATCAGATATACAATATTATAAGAAATTTAATCAAGACCCTATCTCTTTATTCTAATCAGAGATAAAAGAAGTTTTGGGTTGTGCCAATGAAGCTGGCAGGGGCGTGCTAAGGGGGGAGCAAGGAAGGTGGTCCACCCCGGGTGATGACATGGAGAGGGGTGCCAGCGAATCTGTGTGGGTGTGTGGGTGAGTATGTGGGTGAGTGGGTGTATGAGAGGGTGTGTGGGTGTATGAGACAGTGAGTATATAGAAGAGTGAGTATGTGTGTGCCTGGGTATATATATGAGAGGGTGCCTGTAGGCATGTATGAGAGGGTGCCTGTGTGTGGGGGTGGGGTGAGAGAGAGGAAGCATGTGTGTGCCTCGGTGAAACATCGTGTGTGAGAGATACAGAGGAAGCATGTATGTGTGAGAGAGAGACAAAGGAAATGTGTGTGTCTGTCTCTTTCACACTCACACACATACACTCAAGTTCCCTCTTGTCTTTCACCAAACGTGAAAGACAGACGTGAGAGACAGGGGGAGCATATTTTGTTTGTGTTTCTGTGTGTGTCTGTGTGTGTGTGTGTACCCCCAGTTCACAACAATCTCAGGGTGACATGTATGGAGAGTGGGGGATTTTTATAGTCCTTATTAGTTTTAATTACTGGGTGTTATTTGATGTCTGCTGTTTTGAAACATTTTATCAATGTTTAGGAAATTTTTAAAAATTTGTACAGGAGCTTCTAATTATTGAATATTATTCTATTCATCAGCTATTTTGAAATGTATATTTTTTAGTATGGTTTTACTATTCTGATTGATTTATATTTCTTGATTGTATTGTTTGAGGAATAGTGATTTTCTGCTTTTCCATTGTTGCAATGCATAGAGAATCTGGCTTGTGGTTTCCAATTCAGTTTTTATCTGCATGTGTGTATGAGAGAGAGATAGAGGTATCCTGTGTGTCAGTGTGTGTGTGTGTGTGTGTGTGTGTTTTAGCATGTGAGAGAGTCACAGAGGAAGCATGTGTGTGTGAGAGAGAGAGATAGAAGAAGCATGTCTGTCTGTGAGAGAGACACAGAGGAAATGAGTGTGTGAGAGAGGTACAGAGAAAGTGTGTGTGTCACACACATACATGCACCCTTTGTCTCTCACCAAGCATGTATGTGTGTGTATGAGAGAGAGGAAGCATATTTGTGCATATGCGTACCCCCAGTCTAAACAATCTTAGGATGACAGATATGGAGAGCGGGAGATTTTTAAAATCCTTATTAGTTTTAATTATTGATGTTGCACTCGGGGGTGGACCCTTGTCCTGGGACAGTGAAGGAACGCCTCCTGAAAGGGAACAGGAGGTAACTGCACCCAGGGGGTGGAGCACTGGAGGAGACAGAGGCTATGAAGAGCTTCACCACTGGAAGCTCGAGGTCTGCTCAGGAGGAGCCCATATGGACCCAGGCCACTTGGACTTAGATGGGCCTCACAGGGTCTCCTGAGAGAATGGAAGACCGGCATGCCCACGGACACAGGGGGGGCGTGATCGGGTTCGAAGTTGAAGGCTAGTTGGAACAAGGAGAACCAGAATAGAGTTGGTGATGACAAGGCGAAAACAGAGCTAGAATCTGGAGACAAGGTCAGGCAGGCAAAGATCAAGATCCAGAGGTCAGTCTGAGGAATGGTCAGTAAAGCAGGGGTCAGGTACTGGAGGTCAGATGAGGTCAAAGGCAGGCTGAGGTCTTGAAGGCAGGCGGCAGGCAAGCAGGCAGGTCAGGAACAAGCTGAGGTCAGTACCAGTAAGACAGTCTGAGGGTACTACCTGGGTAGACAGACAGACGAACACAGGAACAAGCAGGACGCAGGAACTAGGATGCAGGAACAAGTCAAGAACAGAACTGGAACAGAAGGATCTTGGAACGAGACTAGGAACAAACACAGAGGCAATCTTAGAACAAACCGACCCGATTGCCAAGGCAAGGAAGCATAGACATATCGAGGAATCGGTCAGGGCGCGCCGTGGAGCTAAGACCCGTCCTTGGCCCTACATGAGTCCGGGCGGTCTGAGCGCGCGCACGTAGGGGCGTGACTATCATGGCAGAGGATGCTGAGCCTCGGTGTGAGGCCTGACGCACAGTGGAAGGCCCGGCGACCGCCGCTATGGGCCACCAGGGCCTGGCAGGGCTGGCAACTACCGTGAGGGAGGTCGTCCGGGACCCGCTGTGGACGGCCGCGGGCAGGGTGCATGACAATTGGGTGTTATGTGATGTGTTTGCTGTTTTGAAATATTTTATCAATGTTTAGGAAATTTTAAATTATATATTGGGGGGGGGGGGGGTTGCCAAAGAAATATCTGCCCAGGTGCCAAATACTCAAGGTATGCACGGGAAGCTGGTTTTTTATCCGTAAGAAACAACAATTTTTATGGGTTCATCATTCCAGGATTCCAATGTTATTCCGCATTCCAAAGATTCATAAATCATTATCAACACCCCCCATCTTATTGTATCAGCTTGGGACTCTTTGTTGGAGTCCTTAGCAATATTTATAGATATATTTTTACAACTAGTTGCAGACAAGATCTTACCTTCAAGATACTTCTCATATGTTAAAGTTACTTGATCAGATAAAAGAAGATTTATCCACAATATGTTTTGTTACAATTGATGTAGTCTTTTTTATATACAAACATACCACATTTAATGGCATTGGAAGTGGTTTTTGGTGCTTTATTGAGGTTGGCGCAACTCCAGTGGATCCCTAATGTGTTTATTATGGAATTAGCTAAGATGGTATTATGTAAACATTTTTTTAGTTTTCAGCAACAATTCTATCATCAGATTTTTAGAGTAGCAATGGGTTCCGCGGTTGCTCTAGATGTGGACAATTTTTATACATCCATGTTTCAAGAAAGATAGATTTATTCTTCACGATGGAGCACTCATATTTTAAGAGGAGAAGGTTCATCGATGACATCTTTCTGCTCTGGATGTCAACTGAGAAGCAGTTGCAAATGTTTTTTGGATGGTTGAAGTCTTTGGAACCTACTTTACATTTTACTATGCACTTTCATAATAAGTATATTACTTTTTTGGACATACAGATATTCAAGCATGATGTTGATATTGGTACTTAGATCTATTGGAAGCCATCTGAGCAAAATAATATGCTCAACTTTGATAGATATTATCTTTCAGCATTTAAGGCTGGGTTACCTGTGAATCAATTTTTCCATTTGTGTAGATTATGTTTGGAACTGATTTTTATAGACAAGCACATGATTTTTGGAGGTGGTTTGAGAATAGGGGTTATCCAAAGTCTATAATAAAAAAAGGCATTTTTAAGAGCATGTTATGTTGATTGACATAGCCTTTTATAATTTATAGAATTCTGCAAAATGTGAATTTTCTGGTTTGGCATGTGTAATGCCTTATATTTACAGAGCAGTGGAGATATCTAAATGAATCAAGAGTCACTGGCACGTATTATCATTACAAGAACTCTCCCTGAGCCCCCTTTTATTGCATATTCCAGAGGTAAAAATGTTAAGGATTATGTGGTACACTAGGATTTGATTCTGGATGAGGAACTGCAAGCACCATCGGGTCATTATGCTTGTGGGAAATGTGACTTCTGCAGTCTTGATCTCACTGGCAATTTATTTATTTATTTGACGTGTTTTGTATACCATCATTCGGTTTTGCCATCAGAACAGTTTACAGTGCTCATGAAATCTTGGAAACATCCTGGTTTTGATTTCAAGATCATCAGATGTCATCATACAGATTGCACTTCAGATTATGTCATCTATTTGATACAATGTTCAAGTTTTAAAATTGATGATGGTTGCACTAAGCATCTATCAGAATGAGGTTAATAGAGTTTCACAGTTGTTTGCCTACAGGAAAAATTCAAGCACCAGTCATCTCACTCTGTCTTTTCAACATGAATTTACTGATTTGAAATGCACAGTTATTGAGAAAGTATTGACATCAAGATGTGTAGGGGATTGTGAAGCTCTTCTAAATAAGAAGAAGCAGTTTGGGATTTTTACTTTAAAAGCTATTTAATGTATGGGTCTAAATGAGGACATTGAGTAGTTTAGTTTGCTCAATTGGATGATTAGTTACATCATTCTATTCCTAAATTTTGATTGGCCATTATATGATTTAATTGTTGCCATGTTCTGTGTGCAGAGTTAATCCTCATCTTGGAAAGCTTATGAAGAACTCAGTTAGAAGTTACATGGAGGTATTCAACTCTGAGTTCCCCTGAAACAAAATTGCATCTTCATAAAATGATGACCTTGTCGAGATTACAGTTTTAAGAAGATAAATGTCATAATTGCACAAACAGGTAGATTTTTAAAATGTTGCTCTTGCAAAAATGGCCCTATACACGCGTATGTGGGACCCTCACTAATTTTAAGAAATTGGAAAGTACGCACATACATACCTGTATGTGTATCAAGAACAAGGAAGTAGAAAAGGGGTGGGGAATGGGCCAAAAAATATGCACGTAATCCCCGAATGTTGCAAGGCTGACCATGGCAACACGTGTCATGTTACTTTCATAACTTTACTAAGGGTCCTGATTAGGTGCAAGTCTGGAGAGAAAAAGAGAGAGAGGGAGAGGGAGAAAGACAATCTGACACTTTATATGTCTCCCACTGTAAGAGGGGCACTTTCTACTCAGGGTGGGTTTTTGTTTGGGCGGGGGGGGGGGGGTAGTGTTACATTGGTCTGCCTAGGGCACAATGGTCTGTACACTCTTGTAACACTGTCCCCCAAAACCTACCCTGAGTTGAAAGTGCCTCTCTTACAGTGAGAGATATATACTGTCAAATTGTTTCTCCAAAATCTCTCTCTCTCTTTCTCTCTCTCTCTTATTTGTGAGTATGCATATAAAGGCTCCAACACAGACACGTGGTAGGTGTATTTTAAATGGTATGCTTATACTTGCATGCACGATATAAAATTGAGCGTATTTTTGCTTGTGTGCCCAATATGTGTGTTTATGGGCGCATGCACGCTCCTTTTAAAATTTACTTGAAAGTGCTTATGAATATTTTATTACAAAATAAAAAAAAATTTAAAAAAACTATTTTAGGGGAGAGACCTATAATTACAAGGGGGGTTGCAAGGGCCTGAATTGCATTGATTAACACTGGTCTGCATCAATTTATGATGGTTTCTCATATATATATATTTTTGATCCTGGATATTTCACTACAGAGTTGCTGTGATGTAAAACAATTTAACATGAGATGGCATCGGGGTCACATTCAGCTCAGTGTCACAGCTCAATGCAATGTGTCACTGAAACCTGCCCAATCCATATAGAATGGAAGGGTTGTCTAAGCCTTTCTTCAAGCCTACCTGTAATAAGAGACACATATGTTACGGTTTTTGTTCCATTTCAAATATCTTTTCAGTTCTACAGAGTTTATACAAAATGATTTATGATTTTGAAAGTCAGCAGTCTTTTTTATCAATTAGCTCATCTCGTTAGCCTTTTGATGTCCCCGAGCAATTGAGTTATGATAGACGCAAAGCAAATACCTTGTATCTGTTTCCTCTCTTAGGGGCCAATGTCATAAAGTGCACTAGACTGAGTGCACATTTTCACTCATGCTTGTGAGCACATTTTTGTGTGTGAAATTTTACTCATGATTTACGAAGGATTTTAGCAACAAAAAATGTGTGCACAAAAATAAGTAAAAGTATGCGTGTAAATTAACTGCCACCCCTCCATGTAAATCCCATGTTTATGAAGGCATTAGCTATTACTCTCCAGCGTAAGAAGGTGTATTAAAGCCCTAAAGGCTTAACTCATGTTTTTTAACATTGGAAATAATTAAATTTAAAATTTATTTTTTTTTATTAATTTAAGCCAGGGTGATAAAGGAACTTTTATGGTGGAAGGGTGGATTCAGGGAAGACAAGTAATTCTCTCGAGCTCACCCTGGTGCCAAATTGCTTAAAATTCAGCATCAGCAACAGACTTGTCTTTCACACTAAAACATCAAAATAATATTTGCAGTCACATCCCCTGTAAAAATAAAAAATTAAAAAATCCCTTCTAACTTGTTAACTTTAAGACCATTTTCCTGTCAGGGGACTTTCAAGCCATCAAAACACAGAACGGATGCATACGATTTTGCACACCATAAGACAGCAGAAGATGTTTCTTTGCCTACTTTACAATAATTGCTTTGCTATGAGGAACAGCAAAGGTTATCAGACACTGTATTACATTTACTTACTTGTTTAACATTGACAGGATTGTCTTTCCCACTGTCTTCTGCGCCCAATAAAGCTTTCTTATATGTTTCTTTTTCTGGTTTTCCTTCCAGTTCATTTTTTAACTTCTGGTTTTCCTCCTCAAGTTCCTCCACTTTCTCCTGGAGGTTGCTCTCAGACAGTTTGAGCTCATGGATGCAGCAACGGAGTTCTTCCAATTTCTTGTTTAAAAAGTCTTCAGTGTCTTCCGATTGCTGCAACTGATTCATTAGTTTATTTTTTTCTACACTGCTGGCTTCTTCTCTTTCAAGTAATGTCTTTAGGTCTTCCTGAAGCATTTGTATGTGGTTTTTCAGATTTTGATGTCCATTGTCAAGATAAGGATCAGCTACCCCATCATCTTCATCAAAATTTGTAGAGCTCTGAACAGCTTTGAGTGGTTTTTTCAGTCTTGGGCTCTGATGTTTCCTAGATCCTTGTTTTTGGGCCTGTTCTAGCTCAAGCATCAGAAGAGATTTGGCTACACTAAGATCTAGCACATCTTTCTCAAAATTAAATACTTGATTTTGAAGGTAATGTTCATGTTCTCGTAAGGCTGTCATTTGCTGTCTTCGCTTTTCTTTATAGTGCTCAAAGTATTCAGATTGGCTCTTTAAATCTCCCTCTTTCATTTTCAAATGGTCCTGTAGTCTCCGTAACTTTTCTTTGTGTCCCCTTTCTGATTTTTCTTTTTCATGATTCTGTAAACAAATAGGGAATCAGTTGGGTATAGTTAATCTTATGTTCTCCATTTGAGCTTATACTTGTGTCACCAATGTAACTGTTTGCATATAAAGCATTTAGAAATAAGGCAATATAGGGGCGGATTTTAAGAGCCCTGCTCGCTTAAATCCGCCCGGATTTACGCGAGCAGGGCCCTGCGCGCCGGTAAGCCTATTTTACATAGGCCTACCGGCGCGCGCAGACCCCGGGACTCGCGTACGTCCCAGGGTTTTCAGAGGGGGGCGTGTCAGGGGCGGGCCCAGTCGTCGCGGCGTTTCGGGGGCGTGTCGGGAGCGTTTTGGGGGCGGGTACGGAGGCGTGGCTACGGCCCGGGGCGGTCCGGGGGCGTGGCCGCGCCCTTCGTACCCGCCCCCAGGTCGCGGCCCGGCGCGCAGGAGGCCCGCTGGCGCGCGGGGATTTACGTCTCCCTCCGGGAGGCGTAAATCCCCCGACAAAGGTAAGGGGGGGGTTTAGACAGGGCCAGGCGGGTGGGTTAGGTAGGGGAAGGGAGGGGAAGGTGAGGGGAGGGCAAAGGAAAGTTCCCTCCGAGGCCGCTCCGATTTCGGAGCGGCCTTGGAGGGAACGGGTTAGGCAGCGCGGCTCGGCGCGCGCCGGCTATACAAAATCAATAGCCTTGCGCGCGCCGATCCAGGGATTTTAGTGGATACGCGCGGCTCCGCGCGTATCTACTAAAATCCAGCGTACTTTTGCTTGAGTCTGATGCGCAAGCAAAAGTAGGCTGATCGCGCTTCTTTTAAAATCTACCCCAATATACTGTATATCTTACCATTCATTATTCCTTGGGGAATTATTAGGTAGGATATTATAAACTAAGTAGCTCAAACCACCCAAGAGCTCTATGTAATAACCAAGTGAATAATGTTCAGCATTTCTTAAAGCTTAATTAATATGCCTAGAAAAAAATATGTGAAAAAGGTAACCTAAAATACTCAGGCGTTCTGATGGAAATTAATGGTGATAATTCATTATCAGTCATCAACTAATCAAACATGAAGAGCTAAATTTGTGAATAATTGTTTATTATTATTATTATTATTATTATTATGTTTATTATTATTATTATTATTAACTCTGGCACTCACTGGTTAAAGGATCTTATGCTCTAACCCAAATTACTTTTTGTATTATGCATCTTTTAATTACCTTCTGCCTTTTCTTCTCTTCCAGCTTTTAAGCTTCCCAAGTTTTTACTCCATGTTAAATGTAACTTTACCTTATGCACTTCTCTTGTTAATTACTTTTATTTATTGCTTCAGTTATACCCTTGTTTTATGTAAACCGATCCGATATGGTTAATACTATGAAGGTCGGTATAAAAAAGTGTTAAATAAATAAATAAATAAATAAATAAATAATTGTTCAAGACACAGGAACATAACTTTTAAACTTAGGAGACTATTAAACAGTGATAAATGATAACATTGATAACAATAACTTCATTTTTTGTCATTTGGATTTAATTGCTATCTTTGCATTTACAATTCAGAGGAATTCCCAATTCCTTGTGAGTGAGAAAATCATTTTTACTTGCATAAAAAAAACTTTCAAAAATATTTGCTTTGACCTTTTTGGATAAGACACTTCATAAATGACCTATGATTATATATAAGGCGGAGCTGCAAAGTGGCTGTCACTACCGATGATGCCTAGTATGATGGTCATTTACAACAACTTCAGTGTCTTTAATCATTATTTATTTATTTATTTATTTATTTATTTAAAAGTGTTTGTATACCGTCTTTACAAACAGTGTTTAATCAAAACGGTTTACATAACTAAATAAAAAACAAATGTAAATAAAGATTTAAATTTAAAAGAACATAAAGATTATCAAATTATAAAAGCTCAAAATTACAAAAATATATAGTTAGTAATAAAGATGAGGTTAGATGGTCTTTAGTCAGTGTGTACCCAAGCTATATAGCAGGGGTAACCATCTCTGGTCCTCAAGAGCAACAAACAGGTCTGGTTTTGAGAATATCCATAATGAATATGCATGATATATATATACATACTGTTACGACTGGGCTCCGGTCAGGAGTCGTGAACACCACCCAGAAGGGTGGCTCCAGGTTGAGAGAGACAAGAATGGCTAAAACAGGGTCTGGGTCCAGGCTGGGTCAGGGCAGGCGGCAGAAAGCAGTGTCTAGGTTCAGGCTGGGTCAGGGCAGGCAGCAGATAGCAGTGTCTAGGTTCAGGCTGGGTCAGGGCAGGCGGCAGATAGCAGTGTCTAGGTTCAGGCTGGGTCAGGGCAGGCGGCAGAAAGCAGTGTCTAGGTTCAGGCTGGGTCAGGGCAGGCGGCAGAAAGCAGTGTCTAGGTTCAGGCTGGGTCAGGGCACAGTAAGCAGGGCAAGGCAGGTCAGAAGGCCCGTAGGCCACACACACACACAGAAGGCCCATAGGCCACACACACACACAGAAGGCCCGTAGGCCACACACCGTAAGCGGGGCAAGGCAGGTCAGAAGGCCCGTAGGCCACACACACACACAGAAGGCCCGTAGGCCACACACCGTAAGCAGAGCAAGGCAGGTCAGAAGGCCCGTAGGCCACACATACACAGAAGGCCCGTAGGCCACACACCGTAAGCAGAGCAAGGCAGGTCAGAAGGCCCGTAGGCCACACATACACAGAAGGCCCGTAGGCCACACACTGTAAGCAGAGCAAGGCAGGTCAGAAGGCCCGTAGGCCACGCAAGGCAAGGAAAGGAAAGGAAAGGAAAGGAAAGGCAAGGAAAGGAAAGGAAAGGAAAGGAAAGGAAAGGAAAGGCCCGAAGGCCGCGCAAGGCTAGAGCAGGGAGCCCAGGAGAGCTTGATGCCGAAGCACCGAGGCAACTGTCAGGCAGGGTTATAAGGGCACACCCAGAGCATAGAGTGGACAGAGGAGATGGACTGGGCCTGTCAGGAAAGCCAGCACTAGAGGGACCCCTGGTGGTGAGGCGGTTGCACTGCAGCCAAAACTGTAACAGTACCCCCTCCTCAAGGCCTCCCCCTCCTCCTGGGTCCCATCTTAGCAGGGGGTACTCAAAAATGAAATCAGACCCCTCTGAGGGCAGCAACAGCTGGAGCAATTCAACAGGCTCAGATGGCTGAGTCAGAAAGTCTTTTAATGGTACCGGTTTGAGCCCCTCCGGGGGGTGGCAGCAGGACCGGTTTAAGCCCTTCCGGGGGCGGCAGCAGGACCAGTTTAGCAGGCTCTTCTCGGGGTAGTGCAGCAGGCTCGGGCCCCTCTCGGGGTGAAACAGTAGGCTGGAACACCTCTCCGGGCGTTGTAGTAGGCTTGGACCCTTCTCGGGGCGTTGTAGCAGGTTTGGACCCCTCTCGGGGCGATGAAGCAGGCTCGAACCCCTCTCGGGGCGATGAAGCAGGCTCGGACACCTCTCCGGGCATTGTAGCAGGTTCGGACCCCTCTCGGGGCGATGAAGCAGGCTCAGACCCCTCTCGGGGCGACGAAGCAGGCTCGGACCCCTCTCGGGGCGACGAAGCAGGCTCGGACCCTTCTCGGGGCGACGAAGCAGGCTCGGACCCCTTTCGGGGCGATGAAGCAGGCTCGGACCCCTCTCGGGGCGATGAAGCAGGTTCAGACCCCTCTCGGGGCGATGAAGCAGGTTCAGACCCCTCTCCGGGCGTTGTAGCAGGCTCGGACCCCTTTCAGGGCGATGAAGCAGGCTCGAACACCTCTCTGGGTGTTGTAGCAGGCTCGGACCCCTCTCGGGGCGTTGTAGCAGGTTCGGACCCCTCTCGGGGCGATGAAGCAGGCTCGGACCCGAAGCAGGCTCGGACCCCTCTCGGGGCGATGAAGCAGGCTCGGACCCCTTTCGGGGCGATGAAGCAGGCTCGAACACCTCTCCGGGCGTTGTAGCAGGCTCGGACCCCTCTCGGGGCGATGAAGCAGGCTCGGACCCCTCTCCGGGCGTTGTAGCAGGCTTGGACCCCTCTCGGGGCGTTGTAGCAGGTTCGGACCCCTCTCGGGGCGATGAAGCAGGCTCGGACCCCTCTCAGGGCGATGAAGCAGGCTCAGACCCCTCTCCGGGCGTTGTAGCAGGCTCGGACCCCTTTCGGGGCGATGAAGCAGGTTCGGACCCCTCTCGGGGCGATGAAGCAGGCTCGGACCCCATTCGGGGCGATGAAGCAGGCTCGGACCCCCCTCCGGGTGTTGTAGCAGGCTCGGACCCCTCTTGGGGCGATGAAGCAAACTCAGATGGCAGAGCAGCAAGGTTAGAAGTAGTGTATATGGAAGACATAGATTGTACTGCCAAGGGCTTGATACCTCGAGCCAAAGTCTGAAGCTCCTGATTTTGTTTCTGGAGGAGCAGGTTAGAGAAGGCACAGGCCGTTCTAGTACGTCTAGGGAAGGAGCTCGTTACAGGCTGTTCAGCAGCTGTGGGAAGCAGAGCCCTGCTCGGGTTAATGAGTTCCATCTGTTTTTGTGCTTGATCTCCTAGAACGGAAGTCCTAGAAGTTCTCTTGGCCAGGTAAGTTTTTGGTTTTCCTGAAGTATAAGCTGCTTTTTGGTAAAAAGTTTTGTGACAAGTTATGCTACAATCTTCTGTTAGTAAACTGTCCAGGGTGAAAACATTCCTAGCTGAGCCAGAAGCAGGGAAGAGTGTGATAGCTCTGGCTGAATCTTTATGAGGAGACGGTGGCCCGTTAGCTGTGCAGCGGGGGCAGGGTTTGCCTGGAGGGAAAAGACAAGGAAGACAGAGACACTTCCACCAGCCTGGTTTGGGAGAATTGCAATTAAGGCATTCTTGGTATACAGACACATTTCTTCTGTGACAGTTGCTGCACATCCAGTGCTCCAGGTCCGAGAGCTGACAAGCTAAACAGTTCAGGTACGTAGGATAATTCAGAGTTTGACAAATGGTACAGATAATAAACCGTGAGGACTCACCGTCTGAATACTGAGTCCTTTCTGTCTCTCCCAATGTGAATGGCTTCGGCATACTGTTATGACTGGGCTCCGGTCAGGAGTCGTGAACACCACCCAGAAGGGTGGCTCCAGGTTGAGAGAGACAAGAATGGCTAAAACAGGGTCTGGGTCCAGGCTTGGTCAGGGCAGGCGGCAGAAAGTGTCTAGGTTCAGGCTGGGTCAGGGCAGGCGGCAGATAGCAGTGTCTAGGTTCAGGCTGGGTCAGGGCAGGCGGCAGAAAGCAGTGTCTAGGTTCAGGCTGGGTCAGGGCAGGCGGCAGAAAGCAGTGTCTAGGTTCAGGCTGGGTCAGGGCACAGTAAGCAGGGCAAGGCAGGTCAGAAGGCCCGTAGGCCACACACACACACAGAAGGCCTGTAGGCCACACACCGTAAGCGGGGCAAGGCAGGTCAGAAGGCCCGTAGGCCACACACCGTAAGCAGGGCAAGGCAGGTCAGAAGGCCCGTAGGCCACACACACACAGAAGGCCCGTAGGCCACACACCGTAAGCGGGGCGAGGCAGGTCAGAAGGCCCGTAGGCCACACACACACAGAAGGCCCGTAGGCCACACACCATAAGCAGAGCAAGGCAGGTCAGAAGGCCCATAGGCCACGCAAGGCAAGGCAAGGAAAGGAAAGGCCCGAAGGCCGTGCAAGGCTAGAGCAGGGAGCCCAGGAGAGCTCGATGCCGAAGCCCCGAGGCAACTGTCAGGCAGGGTTATAAGGGCACACCCAGAGCATAGAGTGGACAGAGGAGATGGACTGGGCCTGTCAGGAAAGCCAGCACTAGATGGACCCCTGGTGGTGAGGCGGTTGCACTGCAGCCAAAACTGTAACACATACATACATACATACAGTGGAGGCAGTTCATACAAATCTATCTCATGCATATTCATTGTAGATATCCTGAAAACCAGGCCTGTTTGTGGCTCTTAACTGGAGCTGACCACCTCTTCTTTCCCCAACTACTGACTACCTGCCTTAGGCAGTCTAGACTCACTCTCTGCCATGCCAGCTATGCTATTAACTAGGCTGGCTCACCCCATATCTCCAAGCCAGGATGCCCTGTACCAGCAAGACTGAACCCCTTGCACAGCTCCCATGCTCCTGCTGGGTCCCAAGCTGGGATTTCCTTCAGTGCTTGTGGCTTCACCAAGCTCACATACCTCAAGTAGTTGTTGCTGCTCCTGGCTCATGCTCATTGGACTCCTTCTGAGGCTTGAAGCAAGGATACCCTCTGTCATGAGCCTCAGGGACATCCTGGGCCCCTAAACTATGCTACAAAACTGCTCCTCTGCAATTGCCATAGCATCATCTTCTATTACCTTTCTGAGAGATTGTACCTGATCCCTCCTATTGGGATAGGGATCACATTATATTTATGTCCCACCCCCCCAGTGTGGCTCAGGAACTGCTCCTTCCCCAGTTGTGACAAATATAATGTGATTGATGCAAAGCAAATAGAACAAAATTCAGTGTATAAGAGTCATAACTAAAACAGAATTAAACCATATACACAAACTTCATGGTGTAGAATAATCATAATAATCACATATGCCATATGGAAAAGATGATTGAGTGGGTTGGGGTTTCTCATGGCAGGAAGGGCAGCTACACTGACCATCTCTGTCTTGCCTTTCTTAATTCAAGCACCATTTTTAAAATGATTTGCAGTGGGCAGAAGCAAGTGGACACCACTCCTGCCCTTTCTTCAGCATCAACCCCCATGGAAGGAGTAAATGGAAGCCATGTAGATCCTTGACCCTGGCAAATTTTGTGGAGGGATGGGAGGGAGGGCTGGAGGGGTCTAGGAAGGAGATAAATATGCCAGAGGACAGTAGGCAAAATCCAAAGCCCAACAATTAATTTTATTGTATGTACAAAATTTATAAATATATAACATGCAGGCTTATGTGAAACATTTATGCATTTAATACAAATCCTAAAATATAATCAATTGACATGATTGGTCACACATTCACACTTCATACATTCCATTCATTCCTAAAACCATAATACTTATACATTATAAATAATATGATACATTCACAAAAAATCCTTTAACGTATATCCAAAAATTCCCCCGTTTAACATCTGTCTAAATGCTCCATATTTCCCGCTTAACATATATTTAAATACTCCACTCCGACGAGATTTCTCGTTTCGCCTGTGAAAACAGGCTTCTTCAGGGAACTTTTAAGTGTTACAAATCGGGGTTAATTAAATGTAATTTATGTGATTGTATTCAGATTATAAACCATTCTTCTGCTGGTGATATTTCACAATATATTCTCTGATTTCAACTCTTCTCCCAACCATCCGCTCAACACGATGTTTTATAATTCTCACTCCGTGCATAAGTTTCTCACTCAGCCATCAACCGTTTTTATGTACTAGTATCTCCCAGGTGTGTACACCTTGAATAAACCACCGGTAACAATTTGACCATAATCAAACAAATCTCCACGGTATGCGGTGAAACTTCATAGTCACACTATTGTTCTCTTTGAAAAACTCTCTTTCCGAGTACGAACAGTGCCCAAGACACCAATTCACATCTTTATTTAACGTTGACCTTAACACTGTAATATAACCGACTTTCTTATTCCAAAAAGTTACCGTGGTGTGATCCTCTACTCCACTACTCACATCTTTGCAAAACGCCGCTCTAGGAAGGAGCCAGCTATCCTTGGCGTAACACATTCATCTAGCTATGTTCACCACCTATAGATGAGACTTCAGAAAACAATGGGGGATTTCCAAAACTTCTTTCAAATGTGAAGGAGAAAAACTGAATACATTGTCCCAACAGGCGATAGTGGAAAGCTTACAGACTTCAGTGTGAACTAGCATAACAGAATAAGTAATGTCTTGTAATATTCATAAAAAAACAAAACAAAAAATAAGAGACCTGTATTAATTTAAATCCAACAAACATATTAAAAAGAAAAAAAGGAATCAGAAACAGGAGCATGCTATCAGATTAATCTCCTGTCTCCTGCCCACAATGGACTTCAAACAGGATTCAGACAAAAGCACTGGCAGTAAATTCATGCTAATTCATTTATTTTTAAACTCATTCTGTAACTTGTTGTTACCACTTTTAAACAATAAATGGTGTAACCTATGCCACAAGTGTGAACACTGACAGCAAAATACATATCTCATTTAAAAAACAACAACCTGTTGTTCAACTCTTAATGAAATAACCAGTAATCCTATTGCCCAAAATGGCCAATGTTTCGGTGGTTACCCTGCCTTCTTCAGTGCTCCAGATACACAATTTCTACAACAATAATGTCAACTTCATAAAATACGGTCATTTCAAAATACTCCATACCACACAGGTCTCTGATCTTATTTACTACTCAATTTCCAGGTTCAATAGAAACAGCAACGCACTTAGGGGCAGATTTTCAAAGGGTTACGCATGTAAAATATGCACGTAACCCCCTGCCTGCCCCTGCGCACGCCGAGCCTATCTTGCATAGGCTCGGCGGCGCGCATAAGCCCCGGGACGCACGTATGTCCCAGGGCCTCGAAAAAGGGGCGGGTCTGGGGGCGTGGCGGCAGTCCAGGGGCAGGTCTGGGGGAGGTCAGGGGGCAGTCTGGGGGTGAGGCGGAGGTTCGGGGGCGGTCCTGAGTCCTCCGGCGCAGCAGCCTCGGGCAGGCGTAACTTCGGAAATAAAAGGTAGGTGGGAATTTAATTAGGGCTGGGGGTTGGGCTAGATAGGGGAAGGGAGGGGAAGGTGGGGGGGATCGCAAAAAAAGTTCCCTCCAAGGTCGCTCCGATTTCGGAGCGGCCTTGGAGGGAACGGGGAAAGCCATTGGGGCTCCCCTTGGGCTTGGCGCGTGCAAGCTGTACAAGTGTGCTCCCCCTTGCATGCACCGACCCTGGATTTTATAACATACGTGCGACTGTGCGCACATGTTATAAAATCGGGCGTAGATTTGTTCGCACCGGGTTGCGTGAACAAATCCATGCCCGCGCATAAGTTTAAAAATCTGGCCCTTAGCATTGGAAATGGAAGCTCTAGCCAGATTTTAAAGCCTAGTAGACCAAACACAAACAACATAAATGCACCAATGAAGTGCAGCAATTACAGTCCTTCTTGCACTGTTGTCAAAAACACGATTGAAAACACGTTTAAAACAATGCAAAGCACTCAATTTCCTTGTTTAATCTACCAGTTGTGCAGTCTGAAGTTTATAAATCCATTTTTGTTCAAGCCACAGTAACAAGGCATCAGAATCACTTCCCCATTGACCCTTATGCAGGTGTTAAATGGTAGAAAAGTGTAAATGAGAAAAGTTGTGTCCAACATAGCAAAATATTCAAAAAGAGAGGCTTCTAAAATGCCTCGAGACATGGTACTGTGATATTCTATCATCCATGTTTTAAGCATGCGTTCATTTTCCCCACATATATCAAATCACATGGGTACCATATCATGTATAGCACTCCAACAGAACAACAAGAAGAACACAATTGATAACTGAACTGTCAAAAACTTTCAAGGGACAAATTAGATCATGAAAAGGATTGGGAGATTACTGAACAATTCCTGCAGGAAAAGTGATCGCATTGCAGCTCTTCAATTTTATCAGTTATAATGCTGAAATTTGAATGTATAACACTATCTTTGATATTATGTCCCCAGCTCAGCATGAAAAGAGGCAGTTCATCAAAAGTAGTATGGAGTTGCAAAACAAACTGATCTTTAGGAATCAATCCCTGAACATGATAAATCAAAGGGGAATATGTAAAGACGTATACCGGACAAGTACAGACTGGCTTTCGTATGGATTGCAGAAGCAAATCTTGATTTGCCCACCGGGCGTCTTTATACTCTCAACGGATGACAAATTTGGGATACCCTCTCTGTTGGAAATGACTATATATCTCTCTGGCTCTATACTTATACTCTTGTACTTTGGAGCATAAGAACCTTAATTGCAAAAATACCAAATACCATCTTTGAAGCCCAGTACAGATGTATTCCAAGCATTAAAAAAAAATGGGAAAGAAGTTCAAACACCTGCCAGTATTGTTAAAATATAAGGAGAAAGAGGCTATTTTAGCCAAAAGAACTTCTTCAAAGATTAGAAAAATGATCTGTCTTTAGAAAATTGGAAAACGTAAATGCATTCACATGTTAGTTGTAAAACATTGATAAGTGGGTTAAAAGAGAATTTGAAAAGAAGCTGGCTATAGAGACAAAAACTCATAATAAAATTTTTTTAAAATATATCCGAAGCAGGAAGCCTTGTGAGGGAGTCGGCTGGACTATCAGATGATTGAGGAGTTAAGCAGGCACTTAGGGAAAATAAAGCCATCAGTGCAAGAATGAATTAATTCTTTGCTTCAGTGTTTACTGAAGAGGATGTTGGGGAAATACCTGAACCAGAAACTGTAATCAGTGTTGATGATTCAGAACAACTGAAACAAATCACAGTGAAGCTGAAAGATAGGGATGTGAATCGTTTTTTGACGATTTAAAATATCGTCCGATATATTTTAAATCGTCAAAAATCGTTAGAGCTGCGATACAATAACAATTCCCCCGATTTATCGTCAAAAAATCATAAATCAGGGGAAGGGGGACGGGAAGGGGGAGGGCGGGAAAACCGGCACACTAAAACAACCCTAAAACCCACCCCGACCCTTTAAAATAAATCCCCCACCATCTCGAACCCCCCCCCCCCCAAAATGCCTTAAATTACCTGGGGTCCAGAGGAAGGGTCCCGGTGTGATCTTTTACTCTCGGACCTCCTGTGCGTTGTAGAAATGGCGCCGGTGCTACGTTTGACCCGTCATATGTCATATGTCATATGACAAGAGCGTATGGCCGGCGCCATTTTCCGTACGGAAAAACGATTCGCGTGCAGGAAGTCGTTCCCGGACCCCTGCTGGACTTTTGGCAAGTCTTGTGGGGGTCAGGAGGCCCCCCCAAGCTGGCCAAAAGTCCCTGGGGGTCCAGCGGGGGTCCGGGAGCGATCTGCTATGCTCCTGCCGTCGGGGAACAAAAAACAAAATGGCGCCGGTGCTACCTTTGCCCTGTCATATGACAGGTCAAACGTAGCGCCGGCGCCATTTCTACAACACACAGGAGGTCCGAAAGTAAAAGATCACACCGGGACCCTTCCTCTGGACCCCAGGTAATTTAAGGCATTTTGGGGGGGTTCGGGAGGGTGGGGGATTTATTTTAAAGGGTTGGTTGGGTTTTAGGGTTGTTTTAGTGTGCCAGTTTTCCCGCTCTCCCCCTTCCCCTCCCCCCCACTGGACCCCAGGTAATTTAAGGCATTTTGGGGGGGTTCGGGAGGGTGGGGGATTTATTTTAAAGGGTCGGTTGGGTTTTAGGGTTGTTTTAGTGTGCCAGTTTTCCCGCCCTCCCCCTTCCCCTCCCCCCCACTGGACCCCAGGTAATTTAAGGCATTTTGGGGGGGTTCGGGAGGGTGGGGGATTTATTTTAAAGGGTCGGGGTGGGTTTTAGGGATGTTTTAGTGTGCCGGTTTTCGATTTACATGATTTACACAATATTTTAAAAACCCAAACTGCGACGATCCAATTCCCTCCCCCTCCCAACCGAAATTGATCGTTAAGATGATTGATCACACGATTCACATCTCTACTGAAAGATGTAATCAGGCAGATTGACAAACTAAAGAGTAGAAAATCACCCAGACCAGATGGTATACACCCCAAAGATCTGAAATAACTAAAAAATGAAATTGCATATCTGTTTAATAGTAATTTGTAGCCATTGTTAAAATCAACCTTTATTCCACAGTGTGGCCAATGTAACCCCGATCTTTAAAAAGCATTTCAGGTGTCTTCCAAGAAATTATAGACAAGTAAGTCTGACTTCAGTGCCAGGAAAAATCATGAGAACTATTCTAAAGAACAAAATCATAGAACATATAGAAAGATATGTTTAATGTGACACAGCCAGCATGGATTTATATGAGGGGGAACCTGCCTCACCAATGTGCTACATTTTTTTGAAGGGATTAATAAACATGTGGATAATGGTGAGCTAGTGGAGGTAGTATATTTGGATTTTCAGAAGATATTTGACATAATGTTCCATGAGAGACTCCTGAGAAAATTAAAAAGTCATGGGATAGGAGGCAATGTCCTATTGTAGTTTGCAAATTGGTTAAAAGATAGGAAACTGAGAGTAGGAATAAATGGTCAGTTTTCTCAGTGGGAAAGCGTAAACAGTCGAGTGCGTCAGGGATGTATAATGGGATGAGTGCTTTTTAATATATTTATAAATGATCTGGAAAGGAGAATAACGAGTGAAGTGATCAGATTTGTAGACAACACAAAATTATTCTGGATTGTTAAATCACAAGTGGATAGTGAAAAATTGCAAGACTGGAACTTGCAAGACTGGAAGGCTGGTGTTGTAGCAGCCAGCTGTGGCCATCCGTGGCTGGCCCCTCCTACCTCTCTTCACAGCAGCGGAGCCGCTGGCGACGCCACAGCAGAGGCAGGGAAGCACTCTCGTGCCAGGCTCCTGTTCTCCTCTCTCGGCCCCACTCTCTGGGCTGAGTCCCTACGGGATCTTCCGGCAGGGGGGTGCCCTCCGGCCTCCCTCTCATGGCATCGGGCCACACTGGCACACTTCCAGGATTGGTCTTGGCCTGCCCTGCTCTTAGGCGCGAGGCCGCGCCTCCTGAAGACATTTAAAGGGACTTCGCTAAAGTGGTTTCAGCTGCTCCAGTAGGGTCAGGCTCAGCGAAGTATTTAAGGAGACTTCCTCCTTCCATTCATTGACTTGGCAATGAGTCTGCTCACTCCCATGAGTCTTCTGGTGCCTCTGGTATCAGTACCTCTGTCTCTGATCCTGGACGAGTCTTGAGTGTTTGACTTTGGACTGGCAAGTGGTGATTCTCTGGTATTTGACTTTGGACTGGCAAACGTTGATTCTCTGTCATTGGACCTCGGACTGGAGTTTGACGAGTCTTCCCTCTTCAAGGGTCCCCTAAGTCCCAGCAGTCCGGGTCCCTACGGGCTCCACCTGGGGGGACCACGGGCTTCCAGGGGTGAAGATCTACTGGTTTCCACTTTGCCTCAGCCTCGCCATTCGATGGGGGAGCCCAGGGAGTCGTTTCCTCGGGTAGTACCAACTCCTCCTCGGACTAGGGTTCACATCTTCTCAACTTTCATACAACTGGGTATTCAAATGGCAGATTACATTTTATATGGACAAGAGCAAAGTGATGCACATGGGGAGAAGTAACCCACACTGTAGTTACACAATATTAGGTTTCATATTAGGAGTTACCACCCAGGAAAAGGATCTCATATGTCATTATGGACAATACTTTGAAATCCTCAACTCAGTGTGCGGTAGCATTCAAAAAAGCAAACAGAATGTTAGCAATTATTAGAAAAGGAATGGTGAATAAAATGGAGAATGGTGAATAAAATGGAGAATGTCATAATGCCTCTGAATCTCTCCATGATGAGGCCACACGTAGAGTACTGTGTGCAGTTCTGGTCACCACATCTCAAAAAAGATAATGCTGCACTGGGGTGATCAAAATGAATAAGGGGATGGAATGATTCCTCTATGAGGAAAGGCTAAAGAGATTAGAGTTGTTCAGCCTGGAGAAAAGATAGCTGAGCAAGAGCTGAGCAACAAACAAGAGTGAGAGCTTTTTCTTATGTGGTCCCCAGTGATTTGGAATGTACTACCCTTGCAATTGCGCAAAGAAGTAGATGTTAAGGTGTTCAGAAAAGGACTGAAGACATTGCTTTTCCAGGAGGCATTTGGAGAAGATATATGAAATTTATGCATAGTATTGTTTTATGACTTTTTACTAGTTATTGTTATAATAGGTATTTATGTTTATTTTATATATGTTTTATGTAAACCACTCTGAACACAAAGCTATATGGAAGTTTGTGGTATACAAGTTTTTAAATAAATAAAAAAAAAAGATGGGGTCTATAAATTAATGAGTGGAATAGAACAGGTAAATATAAATTGGTTATTTACTCTTTCAAAAAATACAAAGACGGGGACACTCCATGAAGTTAGTAAGTAGCACATTCAAAACAAATCAGATAAAGTTCTTTTTCTCTCAATGCACGATTAAGCTGTGTAATTTATTAGCAGAGAATGTAGTTATGTCAGTTATGGTAGCTGGGCTTAAAAAGCGTTTGGACAAGTTCCTGGAGAAGTCCATAAACTGTTATTAACCAAGTAGATTATGGAATAGTCATTTATCACTGCACAATAGTAACATGGGATCTGTTTACTATTTGGGATCTTGCCAAGTACTTGTGACTTACAGGGTCATTTTTCAAGTCGCATTAGGTCCATATTGAGCACGATAAGCCCCTAACACACGCGATAAATATTGCAAATCAAATGTGTATGCAAATTCTACATTGAATATGCTAGTGGGAGGGGAGTGGGAGGAGTTAATGCAAAGTAGGGTCTCCTACCACCAAATTCATTATATTAATGCACAATAATGCAAGATTTAACACCAGAAATAGTTACACCTATTTTTTTTTTGGCAGTATGGGCAAACAACGTTTTTATTGCAAGTGCATGGTCATTAGGATGGTTTGCGACTATTATCATATGTGATAAAATGAGGCCTAACAGCAAAAACACTGACTACTCCCTGCTCGGCCATTAAAAACACCAGTTTATACCTGGCCTGCCTTCCTAGACCCAATATGTTTGTGGCAAGTAAGTTTCTATTAAACTAATGAGCCATGTTGGCTCGTGTTGTTCTTGTCCACTTCCTGTCCTATGAATATGTTAAAACTGAAGAGAGGAACACTTGGGCACCTGGAAATTTGGGGATATCTTGGAGTCTCAAAGGATCTTAAGTCTAAAATAAACCAGATGTACAGAGAGGAGAAATGGGAGTTTGTAATTTGTGTTTCACTGCAGTTACCTTAAGTTTGCTAAAATTGGGTTTCTGGTTGGGAAAAGAGAAAAGACTTCCTGATTTGGAAAACCACTTCTGAGCTGCCGCTTGGGAAGAGTCAGCAAGAGTTTGTCTCCGGAGCTCCCCACCCCTTTCCATGTGCTGTGTGGTATCTGCTGTGGCTCTGTTAAGCCCTCCAGGAACTAAACAGGGGGTAGACAATGATTTTTTTCCAGCACACATAAAAGTTTGGACTGTTGCTTGGTGGGAACAATTTTGTATATTGCAATGTGTGAGAATTTTTAACCAATCCTCAAAGCAAATAACACAGCCCTGCAAGGATTCCCATCCAATCAGGACTTACTTTCAATTGAGGAGGATGTCTGTGTTCAAGCCAGAGGCAGGGGACAGAGAGAGCCATTAAGAGGGCTACGGAGAGGATGAATGTGTTGTTGTAGCTGCCGCCCAAGTATTTGGGAGAGAGAGAAAGCTCAAGAGGTTGAATCATAAGACTGCAGCAAATTTACTGAAATCCCATCATCTCTGGATTTCCAGTGTCCAAGAGTCAGTAACCAGTGTGAAGCACAGAGAGTGCAACAGTGAAGTGGGAGGAAAAATATGGTTGAGCAAGTCAAGATCAGAACCAAAAGCTGGAACCAAGTTTCCAGAGCTCATCCTACCCAATTCGAGAACCATGAGTTGTGGATTTCCACAGAGAACTAAGCTGATAGTGTATTAAGGAGTAAAGATATCAACATAAACTTCAGGATAAACAAACTATCTAAAAGAAGGAAAAAAAAAACAAAACTAAAGTGCACCAGCTAGAGACCTCTTCCTCTGTTTTTGTGTTTTCTTTTCTCTAATCTACATGTATTCCATTTTTTTCTTGGGAAGAAGAAACCCTGAATCAAGAATTCTTACATCTATATCTGTTCAGGAGGATTTGTTCAGTTCAGCTACTGGCCTACGGATATCTGCACATCATAACATAAAGTAGGTACTAACACAGGGAACATCCTAGTGGAGAGGTATCGCTTCCCTGTGAGGGAGCTGAGATGAGGAGCCCCTAGTGCACAGGTTTTCTGGTTACTGTGTATCTATTGACCATGAACTGTGTCTGGATTTTTTTTATTTCTCTGTGAATTGCACCTGAGGCAGGCACAATTTACCAAATTGTTCATCTGTATCAAACCCAGGTAAAAGGGTTTGTTTTTTGGACAACACTGGCTTGTGTGGAAGTGTATTTACTCTCACTGAGAAGTGCTAGAGGATATTCTACGCATGTAAAGGCCCTGAAAGATGTTTCCATTCCCTCTGTCAGGAAGGAATCCTGGGAGCAAGATCACAACCTGGTCCCTGAACTCCCCAAAGAGCCCCTGTATCCAAATAGAGGGTGAAGAAGCCCTATTATGAAGGATCTGAGAAGTATGGAAGAATTCTGGGCCGCAATAAAAGAGAGCATAAAGACGGCATCAGATTTCAGTGTAAGGCAGGCTAGCAAAGAAAACAGGAAAAGGAAATCAATATGGTTCTCCAAGGAGTTAGCAGAAATGGTAAACGCAAAGAGACTAGCATTCAAACGTCTTGAAAGCTCATGTACAACCAAGACGACCTTAAGGACAGTGCGATAGGATGTAGAACATTTCTAACATTCCAAGAGAAATGTAACATTGAAACATAGACACACTGTTTCTATAAAGTGGCTTTGGTTATGGGAAAGTGTACTCGGTGTTTTGTTTTTTTAATAGCTGAAGGTTTTGTCACCTCTCCCTCTCATGGCATGTGAAAGAGTATAATTTGTTTAAACTAGATTTTTTTATTTTGTTTTGTGCTTTTTTTTTTTTTGCCACCAGAGGAAATGCTTCCCTAGACTACAGTGATTGCGGCAAGGGACCTTTTGATATATTTTAGCCCTAGGCAGAAGAAACTATAGTTAACATTTTGGGTTCAGGGCAGGCATTAATAACCATGCAAGAATGGGAATGAATAAACCTTCCTGGGTCAGTTTGTGGGCAGAACTGAGGGTATTAATAGAGTACCTATTGTGACTCCTCCTCCCATGTGCTCCCAATATTGTTTTTATGAGCAGCGCTGAATATCAATTTGACTAATTGCCTCACTGATTCTATATATACAGAGGAAACAAGCACTAAATTTATTTATTTATACATTTTATACACCGTCGTTCCATGTAAAAGATCACGACAGTTTACAAAAGTAACATTCATAGTTATACATCAACAAGTACTAACGGGTAGCAGAGGTAGTTTTCATACATAGGCATTGACATCTATCAATCACATTAATATTTAATTCTTTCACTATGCAGTGTGTCAAGTATTTTTTAATAAACCAAATTCATGTAACTCACTTTTATAAAATAAAATAATCTTTGGAATTTTTATTTATACAGGTTGACTTCACACTTCTCATTATAACTACTCTTTCTGGAAATTAGGAAGTGAATATTCAAAGCCATTCAGATGGACAACTCACAAGTTATCCATCTAAATGGCAAGTTATCCATCTAACTCTAGATGATCCATCTAACTCCAAGTTATCCATTTAAATATTTAGTTGTAAATATTGACCTCCTATAGATTAGTAAACAATGAGAATGGTCCAGAATTGAAACATTCCCAGATGTATTGAGTTAGTAATAGGAATGCAGATCCATACAGTATTTCTGGACTTCTTTCAAAGGACAACAAATTCTATCAGATCCATTTGTATATAGCTTTTACCACTATTGTATGTCAGGACATTTATTCAATAATCTCTATAGAACCCATAAAAGGAACAAGATTAATGCCAGAACAGAAAATCAAATGAGGCCTGACAGGCCCAGCCTTTAAAGTAATGAATTACGAGAACCCCAAGAGAGATTGAAACCTGTGGAGAGATTCAAAAGAGACTGAAAACTGTGGATAGATTGAAAAGCAGGGAGGGCAAAGCAAGGAGGTCCAGGAGGCTATAGAGAAAGGCAAGAGGCCAAAAGAGGCCACAAGGCAAGGCAGAAGGCTCCGATAGAACACAAGGCAAGACAGGAGGCTTAGACAGGCAACAAGGCAAGACAGGATAACCAAGCAAGAATGTCCAGGTCAGAGAGCTGAGGTGACTCAACGAAAAGGTACTGAGATACTGAGGTATTGAACAGGCTGGGTTGAGTAGGCCTGAGGCTAAGGTTTGGTGTGACCAGTGAGGAGGTAACTGGCAGTGCTGTCAGTGAGGCTCACTGAGGACCCCTGGTGGAAGAAAGGTGAATAGCAGATGAATCCATGACAATATGTTGTGATGCAGTACGACCTGGCCCGGGGCAGAAACAGCCGAGACACAGCCAAGCAGAAGCTAGTGGTACCAAACTTAGCCACCGGAGGGCGCTGAGGAAGGTAGCAAAGACTACACTTCCCAGGTTCCCTGAACCAACACCTGACCCCTGGCTGGAGCCTGAGCAGGAACAGGTGGAGGAAATTGGGACTGATCCCTATGACTCAGCAGAGTCCATGGACGTTGAGGAAGAGGGCGTGCCATCGTGGTGGAGCTGGCCACAAAAGCCCGGCTCCTCAGAGTCTCAGGAGGAGGAGATGGAGGTAAGCTGGGGAGAGGAAAGCTCCAGATGTTCCTCTATGGAGGTGGAATAACCAGGAGGTTGGGGGATGGTAAATCCTGTATTGCTGTATGGAGGTATGAGAAAGGCTGGAAGGGAATTGTGGTTTTAAATGCTGTTTACCCTGGGCTTGTAAGGACAACCACGCATTAGTATAAGGCTGCAGCAAGCGAGCTACAGCACCACATTAAACTCTTTATTGATTAAGATCCTTTTTCTGTGTACTGTTTGGGAGTGCCAGGACTGGGCCTGGCACTCTGACTAGAGGCTGTGAGGAGTCCATAGCAGCGCTGTGCATGAGCTGTGCAAGTGGACGGGACGTGGCATAGGAGCAAAGCCGGAGGCCTGAAGCCCAGCAAAGCCTCACAGCCTGCTGAGCGGATGGGCCTGATCATGACAATGTGTATATTTGAGAGAGAGAAAGAGTGGGCAAATGGGTGTGTGTGAGTGAGAGAAAAAGAGAGTGGATATATATGTGAGATAAAGAGAGTAGATGTGTGTGTTAGGAATGTGCATTTGTTTAAAACAAAATTTATTGGAACCACAAAATGCTAGCTAAAATGCTGAAATTTTGTTATTTTTTATTTTCATATTAGTGCGCACTACCTAGGTTTACTGCACATTACCTGGACTTAATGCATACTAATTCTACTTAATGCACACTAACTTGCATTTATTGTGCATTAATGTAGAACGTATAGAACATATTGAATATATAGATGCATGAAGACATTAAAAGACTGTATGGTCCATCCAGTCTGCCCATCCATCCAATTAATTTAGCATTATAATTCTCATCATTTCCATAAGAAATCCCCTATATTTATCCCATGCTTTCTTAATTCAGATATGGGTGAATTTTAAAACAAGTGCACGCAAATACTGGGGGATACATATGTGGCCGGGCCCTGCGCACACCGAGCGTATTTTCGAAAGGGCCTGGCCACACATGTATCTCCCGATACGTGCAGAAGTGCCAAGCCAGCTAAAAGGAGACTGCTGGGGACATGGTCTGGCTGGGGAGAGGTGGGAAGGGAGCCAGCCAGGACAGCGTCCATTAGGCCCTGTCCTGGGGAAGCTTGCACCAACAGCCAGCAGGCACGCGTAACTTACTTCTGCTCTGAAGAAGCAGGTAAGTTAAAAAAAATAATAGGGTAGATAGGTAGGGGTTAGGGGTCAGGGAGGAGAGGGGAAAAGATTGGAAGGTTAGGTAGGAGTATAGGGAAGTTCCCTCCCAGTCTGCTTCTTAACTGGGGAAGGCGTACTCACATTGCTGCACATTGCTTTTTAAAATTCTCCCCTGCACACGTGAGTCCCAACCCGCCCGCATATGCGCACACGGGAAACGTATTTTATAACCTGTGCATGTCAACGCATGCATGTTATAAAATAACTGTGTCCATGTGCGCACATGGACACGCGCGTGGGCCTTTTAAAATCTACCCCTTACTGGTTTTGTCTCTACCACTTCCACTAGGAGGCTGTTCCATGCATCCACCACCCTCTCTGTAAAGAAATATTTCCTAACATTACTTCTGAGTCTTTCCCCTTTCAACCTCATCGAATGACCCCCTACTTTAGAGCCTCCTTTCTACTGAAAAAAGGCTCACCTCCTGTGCATGGAAACCTTTGAGATACTTGAATGTCTCTATCATATCTTCCCTTATCTCGCCTTTCCTCTAGGGTATACATGTTTAGATCTTTAAGTCTACCCACATATGCTTTAGAATGAAGACCACTGATCATTTTAGTAGCCACCTTCTGGACCGACTCCATCCTGTTTATATCCTTTTGAAGATGCAGTCTCCAGAATTGTACACAATATTGCAAGTGAGATCTCACCAGGGACCTACACAGGGACAATATTACCTCCCTTTTTCTGCAGACCATTCCTCTCCCAAGGCAGCCAACATTTTTCTGGCTTTTACCATTGCTTTATCTACTTGTTTGGCCACCTCAAGATCATCAGATACAATTAAGTCCAATTAGTGCGCACTAACAAAACTTAGTACACAGTAACCACAAAATTAGGGTAAAATGAAAAAAAAACCTAACTGACCATTTTAAAAGGAAAATCAAGCAAAAAATGAAATTAAAAACACGGCACACCCCTAGTGTGTATGTGTACAAGTGTATGTGTGTGAGAGAGAGAGAGAGAGAGAGAGAAAGTTGGTGGGCGGGAGAGAAAGAGAGTGAGTGGGTGGTTGGGAGAGAGAGAGTGAGAGCTGATGGGTGTGGAGAGAGAGAGAAGGTGGATGGGAGTGTGTGGGGAGAGAGGACAGGGAGCATGTATGTGAGCATATGAAAAAGGAAGCATGTGTATGTGCGTGTGTGCCACTGTAAGAGGGAACAGGAGTATGTGGGAGAGGAGGAATATGTGAGCTAGAAGGAACCTGTGTATGAGCATGTGAATATATGAGAAAATGAAAGTGTGAGTGTGAGTGTGAGTGTGTATGTGTGTATGAAATTTTTTGTCCTCCCACACTCGCTAATCCACAATGATATCAGGTTGACTGGAAATCAAAACTTCCTAAGGATGAAGAACAGGAGGTTTTTGTTTATCCTTATTAGTTAATTATTGGTTGTTATTTGATGTTTCTTATATTTTTAAATATTTTACTGATGTTTAAGAAACTGAAAAAAAAATTATATGAGATTTTAATTATTGAATATTTTATTCATCAGCTATTTTTAAATATTTATTTTTGTTATTAGTATGGTTTTATTATTATAATTGATGTTTTATATTTCTTGATTTTATTGTTTGAAGTGCATGATTGCACTGCATACAGAAACTGGCTTGTTGCGGTTTCCAGTTCAGTTTTTGTCTGCACATTTATATTTATACTTTATGGTCCCTTTAATATGTATTTGGTGACGATCTGTCTGTGTTCTGCAAGTGTAACCAATGTGAGGTATTCCGCTAGTGTGTATTTTCTGTGTAGGGATCTATAGAAGCTTGACTTCTGTTTTCCTAATAGGAGGTGTATTGGTGTTTTAAGACTGGTGTAATATTTGCTGTATTACTTTATCAAAGGTAAAATTACTATTATTTGAGTGCTGGCAGTACTGATTTGGAATGGGAGGTTTACTATATTGTAATTATTTTCTCATGGTTTGCTGAGGGTCACACCCACACCCAATACATATTACAATAGGACTAAATACCATCTGGGCATTTTTTGCAGGGTTTTCTGTTTGGAACCACAGCAGTGCATGTATATATAATATACATGATGTAAGTGATATTATTTGTTACCTCAGAAGGCTGTACTCCAAATGTTCTTTTTCACCTAGGGCACCAAATACTCTTGTGCTGGCCTTGGGTTCCAGGAGAGAAAGTGGACCTTGGGGGAGGGGCAGGGGAGTGTCAAATTTTAAAGTTTAGTTCACTGGAAGGGGCCTGGAGTGGGCTGGGATTTTGTTTTGTGGGCCTGGGACAGAGACTGAATGGAGGGGGTGGGGGGGGAGAGCAGGAGGGAGGACATCACAGCAATTGTTTGTAGGGGGCAGCAAAAATGCTAGCGCCAGCCCTGAACCTGACTACAAAATGAAATTGTTGGCAATACAGAGGACAACAGATATGTGTGCATTACTGATTAAAGGAGAAGCAGCACATGTTATTTCTGGGAGGAAAGCAGTGCATCAAATTCACTATCTATAACAGAAATTGAATCTAAGGGGAATGCAAATATGGGGACAGTACATTTTGGGGAGAGGGAAGAAAAGATCAACTGCCATTTTTGGCTTCATGCTCCCCAGATGATAGGAGCAGCACAGGTAGGGGACTAAATCGCTTAGGGGTAGAGTTTAGAAGGCCCGCATGTGTCCATGTGCTTACGGTTCCCAGCGTGTGCACATGGATGCGCCAGTTTTATAACGTGATTCCCACGCGCACATGCACGCCGGATTGTAATCTCCACACGTGCATGTGCGGGCAGGTGGCCTCCAATAAAGGAGCAGATGGGAAGGGAACTTCCCTAACCCTATCCTTCCTCCCTCTTCCCCTCTCCTCCCCGACCCCTAAACCTACCCTAGCTATCCCCAATATTTTTGTTTTTATAGTTTCTGCTCCTATGAAGCAGAAGTAAACTCCCCAGGACAGAGTCTAATGGTGCCCCCCTGCCCCACCCCTTCCTGTCCAGACCACGCCCAAGGCCCGCCCCTTTCTTCTGCACGTATCAGGAGTTATGTGTGTCGCCGGGCCATTTCTAAAATGCGCTTCGCGTGCGCAGGGCCCAGCCATGCACATAACCCCCAGTATTTGTGCACGCAGGCCTTTTAAAATTGACCTGTAAATGGATTAGCCCAGGTTTACAAAGCCATTCACTTCCAAGTCACTAGTTAAGATTCAGCCATAATGGTTAGTGACCCAAAGTTATTAATTCCTGAAAGCCATTTTGTGGCCTATCTGAAATGCATTGCTAATTTAAGTGATGTTCCCAAAGGATAGGTGTCCACATCATTAAAATTACCAACACAATTTGGCTCTAATGGCACCATTGTTGGCAATATTAGCAGTGGCCAAAGACTGTACAGTTATGGAGAATGAATAATCCTATCACTCTTAGAGGTGATCCCTCCAGAGGTAGATTGGGGAACATTGGCAGGACAGTTTGAGGATGTGTGTATGCTGACACTGCCCATGATGGGCCTGCTCTGTTTCAGTTTCCAGAGCTGGCAACCCAGCACCTTTCATAAGCATTAAATTCACTAGGAAATTTAGAAAATGATAATGCAAAAAGAAATGATCAAGGTGAAGAAAGCTCCAAAGATTGTTTTTTTTTTATGATCCCAAAGCAGTGGCAGTTAGTGTCTCAGAGTTTAAATGAGAAATCAAACATTTATAAACTGAATAAATACAAACAAACCCATATCATTGTAAAGAAATAGTTGGTACATTTTAAATTTTTTTACATTATTTTAAACAATATGCTACTTGCCAGATCTTGTATCTCTGTTTGAAGGTCCCGAAGCCGGCCTTTAATACGCGCATTTGTATTCACTAGTAGATGCATGTCAGCATTCAGTTGATTGACTGCTTCAAGAAGTTTCTTTTCAGAGAGCTCCAGCTCTTTCACTCTAGAGATTGGAGGTTAAGTGTATTTAATAATCCAAGCAGCACAATGCCAAGTTTGTTCATTTTTGGGTCAGTTTTATCAAATTGAACTAAAGTCTTAAATGTGTGTTAACGTGCAACAATGTGCATGAACCTGCAACGATGCACATTGGCGCAATTCAGGGGCATTGCTAGGAACTTCAAAGGCTCATAGGTGAGGTGGCCAACTTTTCCATTGACTGCAACCAGACACCCCAAAATGTGAGGAAAAGGGGTTGGGAGGAGGTTCTGTTAAATTATCATATTTTTCTTCTTTTCTATTCTACAAAACATTACTAGGTACTAAAGACCTCTTACCCTGAGATTTAGATAATTAAGCCCCCCCCCCCCATTCCCCAAAAGAATCAGGAAAAAAACCCTCAGAACAGAGTGTTACTCTTTTTTTAGGGGATTCACTGTATCCCGAAAGGTCATAAAAGAATTTACTTCTTGGAGCTGACTCCATGGGCATATTTCCCCCTATTCCTTGTCAAAAGGTGTGGGTACTTTCTAAGGGGGGAAGGCTGACTTTCTTGCCTCAAACGATGTAGTAAAATCTCTTTCTCTTATGTGCCACCAACGTCCTTGGGTGATGCTGTGCTGCAGGAAACAGATAGGACACAGTGCTGGATGCTCAAAATAAATTTACTGATGATTCTTCGAAAGGAAATAAATGTCCAGTTACCTATATAACGGTTCCACTTCACATCTGTGTTCCAAATGAGTATTTAGTATAGCATTCCCACTGTCCTCTATATATGTGTCCTGGTACTTCTCTCCAGGAAACCGATTACCCTATCCTGTTCTGAATGGATAAGTGTCCCAGCCTGGTGTGGAAATCCTAATGGTGAAGGTCCCACAAGAACAGTGTACCTGAGTTCCAACAAAGTCCAGGGGTTTCCCCAAACTGTGTTCTGTGTTCCTAGGGTAGAAACCCTGTAAAGGTAAAGGGTTTCTGAATAGTCTTGCCTCTTGTTTCCTGACTTCTCCTGGTGTAACTTCTCTGGAGGAAAGTCTGATATCAAAAAGGGACCAGGCTATTACAGTTCAGTTCCAGTGTGAGGAGAGCTGGTACAAAAAAAACTCCTCACTGACCAAAAAGGAAAAATACACGCTCCAATTCCTAAACTGAACAGCAGGACACAAAACTGGAAATGGTTGTCGAGGATCTTGAATCGAAGGAACCTCTGATGATCCTCCTTCAATTGCTTGGATAAGGGCTAACAGATATTTAGCTCCCTGGCCTCCGCATCTAGGGCATGCCCTTCACCAGGGTTCACACCAGTCAAATTCCAAAAATACAATCAGACTCCAATAAAGTCTTTTTTCCAAACTGGAGGCAGAGCTTCACAGGCAGGGGGGTCTCTACAGGGAATCTGCTTGTGACAGAAATTGCCAAGTTAGTTCAATAAGCCCTAACCCAGACATGGGAAACCAAAAATAGAGCCTCACTCCTTGGAGGCTAAAACAAAAGGACCTTACTTACCCTACTCCTAGCCCCCCCCCCCCCTTCTAGACAAAGACCAAACTAAACCAGACAACATCAGAGGGAGGTATAGTAAAGAATGGTCTATCCCTCTAGCCATACTCACAGGGCAGGGATCTAGGGCCATCTAGTGGAGACCTGGGGGTCTCTACAAGAGTGTAACTGATCCTGCAGACTTAGTAATGTTTGTGCATCACCACACTACATAAGCCAAGGGGTACAACATTCTGGTAGACTCTTACTCTATCACATCAAGGGACTCTCCCCAGCTCTCTTCCACTTGGTGAAGTTCTCCTTGTTTATTTTCACAAAATTATTTAATTCCACTCACCTTTCTCCAGTTAACAAAATAAATTAGGAACATAAGAACATAAGATATGCCATACTGAGTCAGACCAAGGGCCATCAAGCACAGAATACCGTCTCCAACAGTGGCCAATCCAAGTCACAAGTACCTGGCAACAACCAAACATTAAATAGATCCCATGTTACTAATACCAACAACAAGCATTGGCTATTCCCTACTGATTAATAGCAGTTTATGGACTTCTCCACAACAAATCCAAATGTTTTTTAAACCCAGCTATACTAGCTGCTTTAACCACATCCGTTGGCAATGAATTCCAGAGCTTAATTGTGTGTGTGAGTGACAAAGAATGTTTTCAGATTTCTTTTTTAAGTATGCTACCTGCTAACCTCATGGAGTACCCCCTAGTCCATGTATTATCCAAAAGAGTAAATAATTGTTTCACATTTACCCATACAAGTTCTTTCATGATTTTGTAGACCTCTCTCATATCCCACCTCAGCAAGCTGAACAACCCTAACATCTTAGCTTTTCCTCATAGGGGAGCTGTTCCATGCCCTTTATCATTTTGGTTGCCCTTCTCTGAACTTTCTCCAGTACAACTATATCTTTTTTGAGAATCAGTGACCAGAATTGCACACGGTATCAAAGGTGCGGTGTAACCATTCAGCGAAATAGAGGCATTATGACATCCTCTATTTTATTTGCCATTCCCTTCCTAATAATTCCTAACATTCTATTTGCTTTTTTTTTTTTTGTGTGTGTACACAGAACAGAAACAATTGATACTGAAAATTGCATTTCAATTGTAGGATTACTAGATCAGCTTAAGAATTATCTAAAATATTTTACAAAAGTTTTTGAAACCACATAGGACCCTTCTTCAGATATCAGATCAGAGACAGTCACAGCTGAAGACAGGACCTATATTGTCCCAATAACTCACATACAAAATTTTTGGATTAAGCTTACATAGATTCAGTAAAAGCTATCACAGCCTGCCAAGAATACAGTTCACCCCATACCATACCATAACAGCTCTAACTCCCTGGACACAAACAGCAACAACCTTACTCGGGAAAAAGCAGCACTGCAAATATTACACCAGGCCCTAGAAGGCGAATACACTTCCTATTCAAAATAGAACAAGATGCACTGTTAGAGACCCCAAAACAGAAATTACAAACTAGTAGAATCTATCACGTCGGTCACACATGCAAAACACAAACAAACCCTCACCAAATATAGAATAAAGAACCACAAATTAGATATAATAGTCAAAATGTCACTTCGAACTCAGCCTAAGGAATGAGATAATTACCAATCTCATAACCAGTTATATATTATTTATTTGTTGCTTTTCCGCTCTACCTTTCTTCCTGGCTACTCTAGCCCCCAAGTTCAATGCCTTTGTTTTATGTAACTTTGCTTGATTCAGCCTTCTCGTTTTTGGTTACACTTGTTCATCCCCTAAGTTCCATGTAAACCGGCCTGATGTGAATTCTATTCGTGAAGTCCGGTATAGAAATATATATTAAATAAATAAATAAATATAGAATTATGCAGAAAAAAACCCAGACCAACTGCAAATCCCAAGAAGATCGACTCTATATTGCAACAGTGGAAAAGTGAACGCATCACCACTCCCCATCACTGCTGCCTGTTGCGCCGGAGGTGGACCCTTGGGCCAAGGTGGGGTTGATGCTACCCATAGGAGGCATCCTACAGGTCCCCACCATCAGCAGGCAGAGTGGGCTGATGGACAGAGGCAGGCTGGAGCTTCACCAAAACCAGCCCTCGTTCCCCACGGGTTGAGCCTTTGGGTGCCGGGGCCGGCTGGATTTAGGTGGCCTCCGTCGGTGGTCATTGATGGGTGGATCTAGGTCAGCCCAGAGACAACAAGTGTGAGTATCAGTCTGTAATGGATGAGGTGGAGTCCCGGAGACCCGGGCGCCAATAGGAACACAGTCTGACAGAGGGCGCCCGAGCAAGAGCAGGCCGAAGCCTGAATGAACCCCGTCCAGGACAAAAACTGAAGAGTTGTCTTTAAGCAAGCTAGGCTCAGGGCTGGTGGCAATCTGGAAGCAGTGGCAAGCAAGGCTGAGATCTAGGCAAGGAGAGAGTCAAAGGATGGTCAGATGAAGCAGAAGTCCAGGGCTGGAGAGAAGCAACGGAGTAGACAGGCAATGCAGAGGTCCGGGGTTGGAGAGAGGCAATGGAGTAGTCAGGCAATGCAGAGGTCCGGGGCTGGAGAGAGGCAACGGAGTAGTCAGGTGATGCAGAGGTCCAGGGCTGGAGAGAGGCAATGGAGTAGTCAGGCGATGCAGAGGTCAAACCAAGTCAGCAATTTGAAGGAGAGACAAAGGAACAGGAACGGAGGCTCACCATCTTGCTTAAGAAGATCTGTCCCTCGTCGCATTGGTCTGACGTCAGTGGGCGGAGTCCTGGGTGGCCTCAGTGTGGTCGGGTGTGGCGCTGTCTGGGCAGGCATCGGTGGAGGGTCGCGATGGTCTCCGGCGCTCCGATGTTGTGGCAGGCACCCTCCCAGGGACCCCAGATAGGCTTGGGGCTGGATCGGGGGAGCAGCGCAGTCCGAGATGGCAGGGTTGGTCCGCAGGGGTCTGTGCAGGCCCGATCGATCGGCGCTGCGAGGGGGCGGACCGGCAAGGCCTCGCAGGCCTGAAGAGCGCTCCGGTAGGGACCCGACAGCGAGCTCAGCGCTGGTAAAAAGGACTGGGACGCACTCACCGTCTCGCTTAAGAAGATCTGTCCCTCGTCACGTTGGTCTGATGTCGGTGGGCAGAGTCCTGGGCGGCCTCGGTGCATTCGGGTGCGGCATGATCTGGGCAGGCATTGGTGGAGGGTCACAATGGTCTCCACTTCTGCCCCTTTCTCCTAACAAGAAATCCCTGACCACATCTGATTTCTCTGAGGTGGGATAGGAGTTGGAGAGACCTATGGAGTTTCCTGCTATGCTTGGCTCAGCTCAGCCAGGTAGACCTAGGCCCCTACATTTGGCGGGGAATGGGTGATTAGAGGGGCCCAGGAAGGAGACATGTTTTTGGATTTTTAGATATTTCTCAGCAAACAGTATATGCTATTAGTCGAAATGAAAAACACCAAAATATTTTGTTATCTTTTCATTTGTCATGCGCATTCTTTTTGGGTAAAACAAACTAAAACAAAAATGGGCCATTTTGGATCAGATTACCCATTTGATTTGAATGAATGCACATTCTTAAAGCTTAGTGGCCATCAACAGATGAGTACTTCTTACCCACTCAAACTACTTTTTTTCTGTATTCTGCAGTGAAACATTAACAAAATGTTCTTTTTGATTACTAAGGTATAATGTAATGTTTATTTATTTATTTATTTATTTGTACGGTTTTTTTATACCGTTGCACAGTAAATTCCATCGGTATGGTTTACAATAAATTCAGAAATAAATACAAAACAATTTAGATAAAAGCTTACAGCATATTATTACAAATTAGCTTAAAATAGATAAACTATTCTAAAACTTAAAAATTTCTTAAAATTATATAAAAGAAAGGAAGGAATTTGTGGATCAGTTTTTGGTTTTGCTATCACTCTCATAAGCCTGTTGGAAAAGCCATGTTTTTAGTTCTTTTCTGAATCTTTTCTTATCTTGTTGGAGCCTCGATTCCGGTGGCAATTTATTCCACAAACTTGGCCCTGCAATTGATATAGAGCACTCTCTCACCTCACTTAAATGCGCAGATTTTAAAGTGCCATCTTAGTTGTCATTGAGGTACATGTAATATAATTGTGGTGTTTAGCCATTCTATCATTTCACCATAAAGAATCTTATGTTGTTGCGCCAGTCGGCCACGGAGGCCATGGCTGACCGAGCTTACCTCCCCTGGCAGCGGGCCGCTCCCTCTGGGTCTGGCCCCAGCATCAGGAGGCTTCTTTCGGTGGCAGGAACGTTGATGCCACTGAAACTACGCCCCACGACGTCTCCTAGGACGTGCACGGCAGGAACAGCCCCTCTCTTAAAGAGGACAGCACGGGAAACTCTGGGCAGCACCCAGGAAGGACTCCACCCTTTTTAGGGTATTTAAACACTCAACTCACCATTGATGGTTGAGTTAGCAAGGACTTCGGATTGAGCTACTCTGACCGCTCTACACTCCAAGGGCCTCGCTCCTTTACGAAGCTCTAGGCACCCTCTCCAAGGGGGTCTCTAGCTTCCAACCACCCTTTGGGGCCTCTACTACTAGACAACCGTTCCTTGGGGGTCTTTCTCTCTCTTCTTCATTTCAGGATCTCCGGACTACCATATACTTGCTCCTCGAGGGCCTACCAGTCTATGTATCCTGCACTACAGACCTTTGGTCCCACCATCTCATTACCAGGAAGATGCCTACACTCCTGTGAATACCTCTATGATCCGGTGCTCCAACTCCACCCACCAGGCACAGCGTTGCCCGCATTGCGGGTTCCCACCTATCTTGAACATCTGGGTGAGATTCTACATCCGAGCCTGTTGAATGTATTGGCACCTCGCGGATCTCAGTGCCTTACCTTCCTGCTTCACACCATCTATCTACAGCAGTACAATAAAGCCTTCCATCCATTCCATGTCTGCTATCGAGTCTAGCATTATCGTATTGGTTCCCCATGGGGCCCCTCGTGGGAGGAGTCAACTCCAATACGACCAAGGTTCCAATTCGCTACAAACACAACATATGTATAATACATAATGTTTTATATGTTATTCTTTGCTCTATTGGAAGCCAGTGTAGTTCTTTTAACACTGGAGTGATATGGTCTCCCTTCCTTGTATTTGTTAAAATGCGAGCTGCCATGTTTTGTAATATTTGTAGCGAGCGAAGAGTCGATTTTGGAAGGCCTAACATCGTTGAGTTACAATAGTCCAATCCAGTAAATATCATTGGAGAACAGATCTAAAATTCTCTTGGGATAATAATGGCCTCAGAAGTCTTAACATCATTAGTTTTACAAAACCTTTTACCTTTTTTGAAATATGTGCTTTAAAATTTAGCTCAGTGTCTATAAATAAGCCTAAATTTTGTGTTGTATCAATTTTTTTAAAATTTTGGTTGTTGTTAAAGGTAATTACTCTTTGTTCTGTAGTCATATTTTTCCTTTCCAGTACCATAAAAATAGTTTTATCCAAATTTAAAATCAATTTCATTTGTGTTAATAATTGACTAATTATTTTTAAATACATTTCAGCAAGTTTACAGGTTGAATTTAAATCTTTCTCTATAGGAATTAAAATGTGGATATCATCGGCATATATAAAATAGATTAGGCCTAGGCCAGATAGTAAATGGCACAGCGGAAGTAAATAAATGTTAAAAAGCGTTGCCGATAATGAAGAGCCCTGTGGTACTCCTGTTGTTAATTGTACATTATCGGATATACTATTCTTGATTTTTACAGTAAAAGTTCTGTTATTTAAAAAAGAGGTAAACCATTTCAGAGTGATATCTGTTCTTTTGGTGAAGGTAAATAAACATATATTGCCACAAACTCAGCTTATATCTATAAGAAAGGTTTTAATACAATATTGCCCTTACCTGCTTCTGAGAACAGGATCGGACTCCACATAGTTCTTCACACTTTCTTTCAGTGTTTGTTCTGACTGTTCCAACTCCTTTATTCTCAACTTCAGGGTTTCCAGACCAATACTATTTACATCTGGCACAAGCCTCCTCTCATTTCTAACTTCTTCAGTATCCTGGAAAAGCCAGGAAGTATCGATTTTAACATTTACATTCAGGACATCAAACCCCTCATTACCAGGACCTTTTACAGAGTAGCAAAACTCTTTAACCCCTTCCGCTGAAGGATCCATGCTGTGAACGCTGTTGCAGATTTCCAGAACCTCTAAGGGCACTATTTAAATGTCATCTCTTAGTTATCTTCTTTTATTTTTTTTGACTGCAGCTTACTATATGACTGCTTTAGCTTTGCAAGTGTTCAGCAGAGTACACTGTGTTAACCGAGTACACATTTGTTATTCACAGTAGAAAAAAGGCTCTTTGTTTCATGTATCCACAAGACATCTAATATGAATGAAGGTGTCTCAGTTTCCAGTAGGATAGTTCTATAGCCATAGAAGACATTAACTAAATCCTCAAAGGACTCAATTCACTCAAATTACTTTTTGGCTTCTTGAGGGCAAATAGTGGAAAAAACTCTGAACAGCAACCATTGTAAACATAAGTGGGCCCCCTTCCCAGTGAAGATGGTTAGCTGGGGAAACACTCAGTACTAAGGCAGAGTCCCAACTGAGTCCCACAACCCTGGTGTGGATGTTCCAAAAAAAAAGGGGGTGGGGGTTAACATTTAACTCCAGGGTCTAAGCATATTGCTGGTGAAATACCAAAAAGAGATATTGGGCAAAGGGATGGTGTTCCATAAATACTGTTACTGAAATGTATGAAACAGAAAAATAGAAGTTTACACTGCCTTTGCTTGCATAATCTCACGATATGAGTGGTGAAAGGAATAGGGAGTTACTGAGTTGCCCTCCTAAGTTCCACTCACTCCTTCGGTGTTTAGGGATTCCTGTTTTGGAGGGTTCCCTATCTCCCAAGGACCCAGGGCTGGATTTAAGATTCTGGAAGAACATTAAGATCTACAGGGGGCCATTATCTTGAAGCGCCCTCAATTAGGAATATCCACTGGAAAGATACTATGAGGCTTTCAGTCTTTATCAACGGGCCTATTGTATTGAATACTCTGAGGATATTCAGGCTTTCAATGACTAGAAGGTATTTCTTAAAACATTAAAAACTATTTGTTTAGGGAAACATTTCAAGAGTTAATGTAATTGATGCTCAGAAGAGGCACGATGGTCCAACAGTTTATTTAATTTGGAATTGGGTATGTTTCGTATTTATGCAGGCAATGAATGTTTGGTACTGTAATGACATGAAGATTTATTTATTTTGTATTATTTGTTATTTTGTATGTTTATATTTTTTATTTTTTGTTCATATGATATTGTTATTTGTTTATCTGGAATATGCTTAGCATGACAGAGTCATTATAAGTGGAATATAAATGTTTTAAATAAATAAAAAAGATAGGCCCAGGGTGAGAGATTTACTCCCTCAGAGCGGAGATGCTCTGCATTCTGCGCCCAACTGGTAAAAACAACAGGAACAGTTATTTATAGTGAAGCACTAGAAGCATTACCTCAGGGTACCATCTGTGTGGCCTGCTTCACTCATTATAACATATGGAGCAGAGGGGAAAAGAGGCAAGATTTATCCTTTGCCAAACTCCAAACTATCACAGAGAGATAAGAAATGGGACTCTTTCTTCCTATTTGAATAGAAAATCCTTGGACTGCTCTAATCCAACCTAGGATTTGACCACTGTGGCTTCTCCTAGAGAGGAGTGGTACAGCAAATGGTATAGTCCAATACACTACTTGGACATCCTCAATATGTTCTCTACTGGAGGTACATAGACCTAGTGAAAGGACCATAAGCCCTTCATACAGTTATCTCTGAGATCTTATTCAGTAAAAGAAATGTATGTGTGCATGCAGGCATATACATATGAATATTTATCTATATATATATACACACACACACTAGGGGCTTCGCCAATCAACCTCACTAGTGGACTCTCTGTACTGATAAGCTGCTTGGTGACCTCATGAAAGAGAGGGTGGAGACAGAGCTATAGATTACCGGACATCACCCCTCTTTTTTCCCCTGACTGAGTGTGCATGTACCGTAAGGGAAAACACGAAAAAGAGAATTGCATGACAACTTCAAGGAGTGTACTTTCTGACTCTGTTACCTGAATAAGTGTGTGTTATGGAAGTATAAGTTGTTTGGATGTCTTGCAGTTAGTCTATGGGAATGAAGGAATAAGGGTAGGTATCTGTGCGTGAAGCTCAGTGGGGAAGGAGTGGCAGAGTGCAGATTGGTATGCTGGCAGGGTGTGGTATATATGGTGGTGTAGGTGGGGAGTATGTGTATGTGTGAATGATGGTGTGAAAGGATGGTGTAAGTGGGTAGGTGTAGAGAGGGAGTGGGACTCTCTCCCTCTCTCTCTCTCTCTCACTCTCACTTTGTCCCCTTCTCTTCCATCTCCTCCACTCTCCACTTTCTCTCTCTCCCCTATCCCCTCTCTCCCCTAAGTATGTGTGAGGGGGGGAAGGGGATGGTGAGTGTATATGTGGGAACTGTGTGTAGGTGTGGATGGGGATGTGTGTTGGAGTGGGGTGGGGTTAGAGGCGGGAGTGTAGAGGTGTCACTATGTGGAAGTGGAGGCACGCTACATCCCTTTCACTCTCTATTTGACCCTTCTCTCCTTCCCCCTATGGGTGTGGGAGATGTAGAGGGTGTGAGTGGGTTTAGGTCAGTGATGGCTAACCTATGACACGCGTGTCAGAGGTGACACGCCGAGCCGTTTTTGCTGACACGCCTAGCGTTTCGGGACTATCGATTTTTTTTTTTATTGGCTGTGCCGGGCCTTTTTTTTTTTTTTCGGCTGCGCCAACCCTTTAAAATTAGTTTTTTAGTTTTTTAGTATCCCTCCAGCCCCCCCCCCCCCCAATGCCCCCGGGCGCAGGGAGGCGCAGCGACAGGCAGGGCCGTGGTGAGGCTCACTTCACCACAGCCCAAAGAAAAAGATCGTGTTGAACGCGCTGATGCTCCGCCTCCTTCCTGCCTGTGGCCCCGGAAGTAAACGTTGCCGGAGCCGCGTGGGCAGGAAGGAGGAGAAGCATCAGTGCGTGCAGAAGAGGAGCATCGCTTGCACTTACGGGCCGCCGCGAATCTCAAATCGCAGCGGCCCGAGAGAGGAAGAAGCCCGGTAGCAGGGCCGCTGCAGAGCCCATCCTGCGCGACCCGCGAAGAGGAGGCCCAGAGGTGAGAGAGAGGCTGAGGGTCTGTGTGTGTGCGCGCGTGTATGAGATGAGTTGAGAGATTGTGTGTGAGAGTGAGGACCTGAATGTTTGCAGAGACTGCATGTGCTTGAGCAAGACAGCATGTGGGAGTGAGAGAGAGCCTGTGTGTGTGAGAGTTAGACAGCATGTGCCAGTGAGAGCCTGTGTGTGTGTGAGAGAGAGCATGTGACAGTAAGAGCCTGTGCTTGAGCAAGACAGCATGTGGGAGTGAGAGAGAGCCTGTGTGTGTGTGAGAGTTAGACAGCATGTGCCAGTGAGAGCCTGTGTGTGTGAGAGAGAGAGCATGTGACAGTAAGAGCCTGTGCTTGAGCAAGACAGCATGTGGGAGTGAGAGAGCCTGTGTGTGTGATAGAGAGAGAAATGCATGTGAGAATGAGAACCTGACTGTGTGTTTGAGGGAAGAAGATGGAGAGAAAAGAAACAGAAAAAAAGACAATATAAAAGGAATTGGAAAAAAAAAATAAAAAATAAGAAAGGGAAGGTGGAAAAAATAAGAAAGGGAAGGTGGAAAAAAAAAAAGCCTGTGACCAATCAATTAGAAAACTAAGATCAGACAGCAAAGGTTAAAAAAAATATATATATTTTTAGTGATTGGCACATGTAATCTTTGGGAATGTGCAAGAATAGTAACATCCCCAATAGTCATGTGGCAGCAGTGACAGTGGCAGCAGAGGAATGAGAGAGGTTCCGAGGTTGCTGGCAAAAGAGAGGGGGGTCTGCCTTTAGTGTGTGCATGTGAATGAATGGGACTCTGTCTGGGGGTGTATGTGTGTGAATGCATAGGTGCCTGCCTGGGGGTCTGTGTGTGAGAATGAATTGGTGCCTGCCTGGGGGTCTGTGTGTGTGACAATGAATTGGTGCCTGCCTGGAGGATGGAGCGGGAGTGGTGTGAAAATGAATGGGAGCCTGCCTGGGTGTGTGTGTTTGTGTGTATGTGAGGGAGCCAGTGAGTGTGAGAGCATGAGTGTGTATGAGAAAATCCGGGGGAGTAAGAGTTTGTGTGGGGGGGGGGTGGAGGGGGAGAGAGTGTTTTAATTGAAGATTTAGCTGACGAAATTCAGCAACAAAAAAGTCACTAAGCAGGCAAGGTAAAGAATTATTTGTTTTTGCTTTATTAATAAATACAGTACATATATTAAAATTATAACTTGTTATTAATTAGAGCTACAAATATCACAATTATGGATTTTTCTAGAAGTGACACACCACTCGAGTTATGCTCGGCTTTTTTATGAATTTTGACACACTGAGCTCAAAAGGTTGGCCATCACTGGTTTAGGTGGTTCTGTGTATGTCAGAGAGCATTCTTCCCTTCTTTTACTCTCTTTTCCCCCTCCTGTCACCCAGCCCTTTAAATCATCCCCTCGCCTTTCACTCACCCCCTCACGGCTCACATTATCTCCAACTCCCCATCCCTCACTCATCCCCTCCTCTGTTCTGTCCCCCTCATTCCCTCCCCCAGCCCTTCCATTCATCCCATCCCCTCTTCAATTTTCTCTTTCCTTTCACTCACCCCTTTCCACCTTGGGCATCCTCTTCTTCTCCCTAGGGAAACCTGCGAACCCTCTCCAACTACTAGCACAATTCTGGTCCTGCTGTTCCTTCGTCTGCTCCCTAATGCCTGCTGCAGCAGCAGCTGGCTGGTACCCCAGTTCTGGCCTCAGCAACCTTTTTTGCTCCTGCTGCCACTGGCTGAACTCTTCTTCAGTTCCAGCCTTTGGCACCATTATGTGCACACATGTGTAGGTCATCCAAAGCTTTAAAACTGTATAATATAATATAATATAATATAAATAAACAAATAAATATAAATATATTGCTGTGTGTGTATATATATGTATGTCGAGGTCCCTTGAGATCTCTACAGATCTCTACAGCATTTCTCCCAGATTTTGACTGGAATTGGAGGTCCCTTAGGTACAAGGAGGAGGAGGGGGGTAGTTTAGAAGAGAGTAGGGCAGATGCAGTTTGCTTTCAGAAGGGAAGGTTGTGCTTCTTGTGTGCTCTCTGAGTTAGACCCCAATCTGACATAGGAGCAGAGAGGCACATTCCTTGCCAGTTCCTGTAAGAGGGCTGGAAGAAAGAGGGTTATTCAAGAAGCGCGTAAGTCCCAGGGCTTTGCTTGGGGGGGCATGTCGGGGGCAGCGCAGCGTTCGGTGGCGTGTCTGGGGCGTGGCGGCTGTCCGTGGGAGGTTGATAAAACAAGGAGGAAGGCGATCTAAAAAAGCCTTTGGGGCAGCACTCGGCCCTGCTCCCAGATGGCGGTCCGGGGGCGGGGCCGAGTACTCCGGCACAACGGCCTGTGCCGGGGCAGGGAGCCGGCGACTCGCGCAAGTTACTCGTGCCAGAGACAGGCATAACTCAACAAAATAAGGTAGGGGAGGGGGATTTAGTTAGGGCGGGGGGTGGGTTAGATAGGGGAAGGGAGGAAAGGTGGGGGGGCCAAAAAAAATATTCCCTCCGAGACCGCTCCGTGTGTATCTTTTAAAATCCGGCGTACTATTGTTTGCACCGGTTGCGCGAACAAAAGTACGCGCGCGCGTACTTTTTTAAAATCTGCCCCTATATGTACATAGACATGGGGGTAGATTTTAGAAAAGTACGCATGCCCCCCGACACGCCCCCCCCCCCCCCCCAGGAAAGCCCCGGGGCTTGCGCACGCCGCCGAGCCTATTCAACATAGGCTCGGCGCGCGCAGCGGGAGCTTGAGGCAGGTTTTCGGGGGGTACGCACGTACCCCTTTGAAAATCTGCCCCATAACCTGCAATATCCTGGGGCTATAAGTATACCAGTATAGATAATTGGGCAGAGGCAGAGCCCAGTTTGGAAAACAAGATTATGTGAACACCTACTCAGAGGACATTGTAAACTTTGTTTCTCAGTAGAGTGCCTGTGGAGTGCAGGACTGAATCAGAGTGGATCCCAAGGAAAAAGAAAACAGAGTCCTGTTGAGGGGAATGAGCAGGTGAAGTCAATCCTGTGTTCTAGGATCAGTAATATTTTCATGAGGCTTTCCTACGGTTCTTTTTATTCATCCTCCAGGAGCCCTCAAACATATTTATTCTTGCTCAAGTCTAAAGTAAGCCTGGATAGGAATGGTGACACAGTTGTGCAGGTCCCATTATTTATTAAAGGAGTTACTTTATCTCTTTTAAATCTTTTTTTACACTTTGGAAAACATTGAAATTATTTTTTTTCCATTTATCTATTAGCCATTTATAGAAATATAGAAATAATGGCAGAAAAGAACCATCCAATCTGCCCAGCAAGCTTCCCATGGTAGTATCCGTTGCACTGTGTGGGTTACCCCATGTATCAGTCAGTGCTACTTGTCATGCCTTGCTCATGGACTTGGCTGTAGAAGCAGTCCTGTGTTTTTTCTCAATGTCTGAGCATCAGTACTCCCAGACTGTAAAAAAGTCATGGTTTGTGTTAATTGTCCCTGAATCCAAATGTATCTTTCCTTTCAGTCCCCACCCCCCTCCTTTGAAGCAGAGAGCAATATTGCAGCTATATCAAAAGCATCAAGGCTTATTGGTTAAGGGTAGTAATCTCATGCTTCTATTAAGGGTAGTAAACACTGCACTGTGTTGGTTACCCCCATGCTTATCAGTTCTGCAGACTGTAAAAGTCGGGGCCCTCGATGGCTGCTGTCTAAATCCAATTCCCCTTTTCCCCTGCCGTTGAAGCAGAGAGCAATGTTGGAGTTGCATCAAAAGTATCAAGGCTTATTTGATTAAGGGTAGTAACACTGCACCAGCAAGTTACCCCCATGCATGCTTTCTTTGTTTCTTATAGGAATTGGCCATAGAAGCATACCTGGGAACTTTTGACTTTCAGTCACCCTGAGATTACCATGGATTAGCAGGGGGGGGGGGGAATGGGGGGAGGGCAACTGCACAGTGGGACCGGATACTCACAAATTTGCTTTCATAAACACTCTTACATGTTCACACTTACTTTCACTGCTCATTCTCTCACATTCTCACATGTCCATTTAATCCTTTACTTCTGCCATTCTCCCACCAACACACATACACTCACTCACGCCTCTCACTCTTCCATACACACATGCCCACTCACTTTCACACCCATTCTCACTTGCACTCAGCTCTCTCCTACTCACCTACATACACTCTCAGATCTCTTCTTCCTATACAAATACACACTCACTCTCAGAGACCTGCTCATTCATTCTCTCTCTCCCCCTTTCAAAACACACTAGTAACAGCAGACTCTAACTGGGCTCCTGGAGCAGCAGCAGCCTCTTTCTCCTGTGCTGCAGAAGTGGACTCTGCCTGTTTCTTACTCCTTGTTTGATGCACGGCAGGAAACCACAATGTCGATTGGCCAAGGCAAACAGGATGGGGCGGGCAAGTGGCTGGATACAGGAAACAGGCTGTGCAGGAGCAGGTGGTGTCACGAGAAAGCGAAGTTAAGAGTTAAAAAGGTTCTGAGATGGTAGAAATCACTGTCAAGTTCCTCCTTTTTCTGCCACGCAAGACCAATGACGTTCCTTTCTTCTTTCCGGGTCCAAGCAGATTGGTTCTGCTGCAGCACCCGGAAATTTCCGGTATTGGCCATGAGACCCGGTATTTCTTTTAGAATTCCAGAGTTTCCAGCCAAATCCGGAGAGTTCCCAGGTATGTCCATGACTCATGGATCCCTAGTACTCTCCCTCCCTAACCCCTGCCTGATCCTCGGCTCTCCAGTCCTTTTCCTATATCTTCCCAAGCAATGCTCCCCATTCACTTGTGTCACATTGACCACGAGCTATGATCCAGCTTCTCCCCACATTTGCCATCCCAACCTGTGCACACGCTCATAGAAAAGGCATTGATCCAGTCCCCTCCCCAGGCCATTTATCACCATCATTAATTATCATTCGTATATTCATAATCATTGGTTTAATCACCAATTCATCACTATTGTTCAATTCACTATTATTCAATCATTCCGATTCACATCGCGATTTTTTTTTCGTCCGGCCTGATCGGGTTTTTTTTATCGGCTGCGCCCAAACTGATAAACAAAAAACTCATCCCGCCCTTTTAAAACTAATTCCTTAGCTTCCCCCACCCCCCAAAACCTTTTACAGGTACCTGGTGGTCCAGTGGGGGTCCCGGGAGCGATCTCCTGCTCTCAGACCGTTGGCTACCACTAATAAAAATGGTGCCAATGGCCCTTTGCCCTTACCATGTGACAGGGTATCCGTGCCATTGGCCGGGCCTTGTCACATGGTAGGAGCACTGGATGGCCCGCGCCATTTTTAAAGATGGCGCCGGCCATCCAGTGCTCCCTCCATGTGACAGGGGTCGGCCAATGGCACGGATACCCTGTCAAATGGTAAGGGCAAAGGGCCATCGGCGCCATTTTGATTAGTGGGCGCCCGTATGACATAGTGAGGGCAAAGGTAGCGCCGGCGCCATTTTGAAGATTGGCAATACGGCCCGCGTGCAGGAGGTCGCCCGGACCCCCGCTGGACTTTTGGCAAGTCTTGTGGGGGTCAGGAGGCCCCCCCAAGCTGGCCAAAAGTCCCTGGGGGTCCAGCGGGGGTTCGGGGCGATCTCCTGCACACGTGATGTCGGGAGCCAGGAACCAAAATGGCGCCGGCGCTACCTTTGCCCTGTCACATGATAAGGGCAAAGGGCCACCGGCACCATTTCTCAACGCAGCCATGGCCAGAGAGCTGAAGATTGCGTCGGGACCCCTCCACTGGACCCCAGGTAATTTAAAACATTTGGGGCGTTCGGGAGGGTGGGGGATTTGTTTTAAAGGTTCGGGGTGGGTTTTAGGGTTTTTTTGGTGTGCCGGTTTTCCCGCGCCCTATTTAACGATACAATACAAATGCCCCTGACGATAAATCGGGGGCATTTGTATTGTATCGTGCACTCTAACGATTTTGGACGATTTTAAAATTATCTGACGATAATTTTAATCATTCAAAAACGATTCACATCCTTATCATTTATTCCTTCCAGGAACTTTATCTCTCTAGCATGTCCTGATTTTTCACTTACCCATTCAATACTGGGGTAATTGAAATCTCCCATTATTTCTGCACTACCAATTTGGATAGCTTCCCTAATTTCTCTTAGCATTTCACTGTCCATCTCATCATTTTGGCCAGGTGGATGGTAGTATACTCATATCTCTATATTCTTCCCCAACACACAACGTATTTCTACTCCTGAAGGGTGAATTTTAAAAAGGTTATGCTCATATATCCTCCGAATGTACGTGTGTAACCGGCCTTGCGCGCACCAGGCCTATTTTAAAAAGGCCCGGCGATACGCATAAAGCCTCGAGACGCATGTAAGTCTCGGGGCTTGCAAAAAGGGGTGGGGGGGGGCGTGGGCGGTCTTGGGCAGTCCAGGGGCGGGGTGGGGTGAGGTCAGGCCCCTGGCACAGCAGCCATATTTGCTGCTGTGCCAGGGATCGTGCACCAGCAGTTGGCCAGCTCACACACCTTGCGCCTGCCCAGAGGCAGGCACAAAAGGTAAAACAAAAATTTGGGGGGGGTTAGAGTAGGGCTGGGGGCAGAAGGTTAGGGGAAGGGGTGGGAAGGTCAGGTTAGGGGGGAGGGAACGGGGGAAGGCAGCATGGCTCGGCGCACACAAGGTGCAAAATTGTGCACCCCCTAGCGCGAGCTGACCCCTGATTTTATAACTTGCATGTGCCTGTGTGCACAAGTTATAAAATTGGGTGTACATGTACATGCGCTGGGTAATGCACGCACATGTACATCCATGCACAACCTTTTAAAATCTACCCCAAAGATTTGATTTTGCATTTAGTCTCTTGCAGGGAATTATCCTGTTGGACTCTATGCCATCCCGGACATAAAGCACCACCCTGCCACAAAGTTGCTCCTCTCTATCATTGCAATATAATTTGTACCCTGATATAGCATTATTTCATTGGTTATATATGGAACAGCTCCCCAATGAGGAAAGACTAAAGAGGTTAGGACTTTTCAGCTTGGAGAAGAGACCACCTGGAGAGCAGATCCTTGCTACAGGATAATTTCCTGCTGTACCAGGTTGATGCTTTCTGATCAGGATACCTTCCTTCTCCAAGGCAGCACCAGAGCTGCCAGACTGGAGTTGGGACTCGGCTACTATGTCCCTGAAGGTCTCATCTATATGCCTCTCTGTCTACCTCAGCTCCTCCAGGTCTGCCACTCTAGCCTACAGAGATTGGACTCATTCTCTGAGCGACAGGAGCTTTTTGCACTGGGTACACACAAGCAACTTCTCACGGGCGGGTAAATATTTATTCATGTAACACTCGATGCAAAAGACTGGGAGCCCCCCCCCCCCCCTTCTTGCAGCTTGACTGCTGCCTTCATCTTAAATTTGTTCAGTTGCTAGTTAAGTTTAGGTTGCTATGGGAGTAGGAATGTGTATAATTAAGGTCCTTTAAAGGTATCAGTGTATTCACCATTTATCTGGTAGTAACCTACAAGGGAATGATTAAACTCTTGATGAGGCATGGGGAATTTCTGAATTTAAGTTCAAAAGCTGATTAATTTTTTTTAAGTGTGATAATGTCACCTGCGTATAAATTAAAGGATGAGCTAGAGGTAAGTGGGAGGAAGGGAAAGAGGAACACACAAACTCCTGGTTTTTGCTTGCCCTCTGACTAGCTATTTCATACAAACATGCAAACTCCTGGTTTTTGCCTGCCCTCTGACAAGCTGTTTCATTCAAACATGCAAACTTCTGGTTTTTGCCTGCCCTCTGACTATTTCATACAAACACGCAAACTCCTGGTTTTTGCCTGCCCTCTGACTAGTTATTTCATACAGACACACAAACACACTAAAGAATATACCCTAATAGTTTACTTCTCCCCAAAACATTTAGGCTGGATTTTAATGGTACGTGTGGGCATAGATTTGTGCGCGCAACCAGGCTCGCACAAATCTACACCCAATTTTATAACATGCTCGCACAGCCGCACGTATGTTATAAAATCCAGGGTCGGCACGCACAAGGGGGTGCACATTTGTGCACCTTGCGCGCGCCGAGCCCTATGGGAGCTCCAAATGCTTTCCCCGTTCCCTCCGAGCTGCTCCATAATCGGAGCTGCCTGGAGGGAACTTTCCTTCTGCTCCCCCCACCTTCCCCTCCCTTCCTATCTAACCTGCCCCCCAGCCCTACCTAAATCCCCTCCCCCTTTATTTTTTTATTTACGCCTGCCTCTGGGCAGGCATAGGTTGTGCGCGCTGGCCAAGTGCCGGTGCACGATCCCCCTACAGCCACTGTGCAGGAGGCCTTGGTCTTGCCCCACCCTGGACCACCCCGCCCACTCCCTGCCCCTTTTTTCAAGCCCCGGGACATACACACGTCCCGGGGCTTGTGCACGTTGCTGGGCCTATGCAAAATAGGCTCGGAACGCGCAGGAGCGGGTTTAAAAGGATTATGCGTGTATATTACGCGCGTAACCCTTTTAAAATCCACCCCTTAAGTTCTAAAATTTACTCAAGCAGTACTTATCAATTCTTTTCAGCCACAAGCAAGGTGATCTTCTCTTCTCAGTGCTCTCACTTTTGGGTGCTTCCTCGTCTGCTCTGGTGTCTTTGAGATTCTTTCCAAATTCCCTTTCCCTATGGTACTTGCCATCTCTTCATCTTGCCCTAGTCATCCAGTGCTTTACTCAGGCTTTATCCACTCAGTTATCTTTAACGGCTTCATGCCATCTTAGAAATTATTCTTCAAACTCCATTCCTTTGCAATTCTTATGATATTGGTCTTATCTGGTGTTTAGCCTCTGACACATTATATCATAGCAAAGGAAAGGGCTGTAGAAATGCAGCACCTAGAACCAGGACAGTGCTCCTTTATGATTATTGCTTCTAAGGTAAAGGAGGCAATATGTGCAATAACTGATTCAGAAGAAGAATCATATCCTGGATTCCCTGAATCATAGAATATTAAACAATAGGGATGTGAATCGTTTTTCTAACGAATTGATATATCGTATGATATTTCTAAATTTGTTAATATATCAGGTAAAAAAAGAAATGATCACTTTTCCCCCCAAATCTTCATAAAAATTGTTTTTCGGGTTAGTGCGCGCTAACAAAAATAGGTTTATTTTTTTTATTTTTTGTTACTTTTTGCTATTTTTGTTAGCGCGCACTAGGGATGTGAATCGTATTTCTGACGATTGAAAATATCGTACGATATTTTCAAAATCGTCAGAAATCGGGGACTCCCCGAAACCGATAGGAAAACCCCACGAAATTGTTCGTGGAGTTCTCTTATCGTTTGGGGGAGGGCGGGAAAAACGGCACACAAAAATAACCCCTAAACCCATCCCGACCCTTTAAAACTAATCCCTTAGCTTCCCCCACCCTCCCAACCCCCCAAAAAACTTTTTACAGGTACCTGGTGGTCCAGTGGGGTCCTGGGAGCGATCTCCCGCTCCCGGGCCGTCGGCTGCCACTAATCAAAATGGCGCCGATGGCCCTTTGCCCTTACCATGTGACAGGGTATCAGTACCATTGGCCGGCCCCTGTCACATGGAGGGAGCACTGGATGGCCGGCGCCAGGCCTCACACCAGAGTTCGGTGTCTCTAGTGGCGTTGGCCATGCCCTACACGTGCCCCTACATGTGCACAGACTGCCTGGCTTCTTGTAGGGCCAAGGATGGGTCCTAGCTCTGCGGCGGCCCTGATTGAACGTTCAATATAAGGAAGTCCCTGCCTGCACTTCCTTGCCTTGGTAATCAGGTCGGCACTGCATGTGTGCTAGACAGTTTGCCTTCACATTCACAGTCTTGTTCCAGTCTTGTTCCAGTCTTGTTCCAGTATTGTTCCAGTGTCTGTCTGTCCTGTCTCCCCAGGTAGTACCCTTGGACTGTCTCTCTGGTACTGACCCCGGCCTGCTTCTTGACCATTCTGTCCGCTGCTGGATCCTGACCTCTGCCTGCCTTGTGACCTCATCTGACCTCCAGAACCTGACCCCTGCCTCATTAACTACTCCTCGGACTGATCCTCGGATTCTGACCTCGGCTGCCATTGACCACATCTCCTGATTCTGGCTTCTCCCTTGCCTTGTCATAGCCTTCGCTGTTCTGGTCTTCTTGCTCCATCAGACCTACAGTATATAGTCCGACCGTGCTCCCTTGCTGTTCGTGGGCACGCTTCTCTGCTATCTCTCTGGGAGACCCTGTGAGGCCCACCTAAGTCCAAGCGACCTGGGTGCCTATGTGCTCCACCCGGGGGGACCGCAGGCTTCCAGTGGTGAAGCTCATCCTAGCCTCTGTCTCCTCCTGTGCTCCACCCCCAGGGGGCAGGTGCTTCCTGGTCCCTACCAGGGAGCCATTCTCCACTGCTCCAGGAAAAGGGTCCACCTCCAAGCGCAACAAATATAACAACATAGCTATTCAAAAATGCATATAATCTAACTTAAAACACCAGGAAATAGAGAACCACAAAGACAAGAATGACTAAAATAATAATCTAAACTCGAAAATGTACCCATTGAGAGAATAAATGAGATGTAAAATTATATTATCTTTTGAAATCCTCATCCCCCTTACCTTAAACACTAGACTTAGTTTTGGGTAATTGCCAGGTTCTTGTGGCCTGGTTTGGCCTCTGTTGGAAACAGGATGCTGGGCTTGATGGACCCTTGGTCTGACCCAGCATGGCAATTTCTTATGTTCTTATGTTCAGTTTTTGATATGTAATAGAAAACTCTCTAGATAGATTTTAATGCCTGTACAGGAATACTACATCTGTAACCAATCTTTGCTTGACTACTAAGTTACACTATGAATGTCACTTTGTAAACTGTTGTGATCTACTAATGGAACAACAGTATAAAAATGTCTCAATAAATAAATTTAATAAATTGCAAAAAGACTTTCTCAAGCCATAGGGAACATATAAAATGCAGACCAATCTCAACAAGTTATACTTCAAAACATAATTGTCTTTCAACCATCATATCAACCAGATACAAAAATGAAAAACAAAATAGTCATTTTAGTGACTCTACACAGGAAAAGTAGGATTAATCCAGCATGGTGCCAGTTCACCTGAATCATGATGGTATGGGAGATTTCTGCTGCTCTCTTACTTCCTACTACTTACCTCCTCAGCACAATGATATTATTCTGTCCACAGTGCTTGTGTATGTGCCAATGTTTATAATTTTATAGATTCTATTCCAGTGAAATGTTATCTACTGTCAGATTATCAAAATTGAAGACTTTTAATCCATAAACCTTTCCTTGTTGGAATTCCATTCTTCATGTCTAGAGTATTTCTTGAGAGTCTTTTGCCTGAGGGCCCTGAATCTTTGCCTCATCCTTGACTAGAACAGACTGGAGTTGCCACAGCAAGTGAAGTGAATTTGTCTGGATTCTGCATCTCTCACAAGAGCTGTTCTGGGATTCATTAAGTCACACCAGCTCCCAAATGATCCCCTCCCACCAAGAGGACTCGGGATAGGGGGTTCATGCTAATTAGGCTTAAGCAAGTGCACAGAAATAGCATAGTATACTCTTCTTCACCTGCTATTTTTATTCTTACCCACCTAGAACTAATGATGGAGCCGGTTAGAACATTTTAAAATAAATAAATATTTACCGAGGCCTCATACATATTCATTATGGATATCATGAAAACCTGACTGGCTGGGGATCCTCAGAACAGGTTTGCGAACCACTGGTCTAAAAGCTTAACACCTCCCTCAGGTTTAAACGTCAGCATGTCTGCAGAAAGGGTAGAATGTGGGGGATGTTTCAGAAAAAGGGTGGAAGCACAGGGGTGATGAGATAAGACATGCCAGCTCTTTATGCTTAGTCTTGAGAGAGATCAGGGCATAGCCCCTTACTTTGCTGTTGGAAGGGATCAAGGGGATTGGGGAGGTCAAAGACCCTTCATTTTTGTGG